>NC_056674.1:48785000-49086590 GCF_018350195.1 Panthera tigris
GAAGATGACACTACTCTTGGCTGATATTAATTCCTCTGCTTCCCCACACAGTACTGAAACACAAACAAACGAAATACATTCACAGGTTAACGAGCCTTAGATCTGAGGGCTGTCTGGACCTCTACTTCAAGGCCATCTCCAGCCCTAAATTTTTCCCGTGCCAGTTATACAACACTTTACATTCATCAAGTTTGCAGGACCCCTTTGGTGAAGCCAGTATAGTAGATACCTTTTCTCCAAGCCGAATACTGCCACATTTCAGAATGTTGATGTCATTTTTGCAGTCATCCATGAAGCCACAGATTAGACGGTAATCACTGAAAATGATGGCCGTCATCTTGGTGATGTATTGGTGACACTGGTATTCAGTGATATTGCCTCGGTGATCCACCAAGCAGGAAACCAAGTAACCTTTTCCAACTGGTTCATCAGCACATTCTTTAATCTGCTCCAAAGAAAGTGGCTGTTTTACACAAGTATTTTATTTTCCTATCATGTAACTTTTATAAAAGAGAGAATGTGTGATATTTTCTTATTGATTTCCCATCTCTGTATTTGGGAGAAAAAGAGGAAAACACTTAGAAATACATTTATTTTAAAGAAAATAGTGGCGGGCATATTCAGATCGTTGTACTCTCTAGGAAATACCCGCGAAATGTGTTTTGCAAGAAATTTTTACAATTTCAGCTTTATTGAGATATAAATAAAAAGAGCTTCTAACATCTACAGCTTCAGAATGGCTGTACTGAAAAGTTCCTTTATCCACGCAAAGAAGGCAATGGACAGTGAGATTAATCTGGGAAACAGGTCTGGAAAACAGGTGCAGAAGTGAAGTCTAGTACCATGTCCCAAGTCAAGCTACACAGCAAACCATTACTGTCAGGGAAAACTAATGGCCAAAAGGAGGGAGGCAGGAAGGCATAATATTACTTCTTGACATGACATTAATGTGTTCTGAATTAACTGTGGATTTGGACATGTGTTTTTGAACTTTAGTAGAGTCCCAGCTTCGCCACTGTGGTCTGGAACACAAACATGTTTAAAATGATGCTCAGTGCAGTCTGGCAAAAAGTCTGAGAAGGGGAAGGCCACTGCAAATCTAATTTGGGTGGTTTAGACAACATGTTCTAGAGGATCAAGCACAGAGTAATTCCACATGGTTACTGTTCCTGCAAAGTGCATCCCAAACCACAAGTGCTAATGAAGCAAACTAGCCAAAAAATGCTGAAATTCAGTCCTAAAAGAGTAAAATCTACTTATAGGGTTGTAAGCTTGAATTATAAAATGGGGAAAGTTGTTTGCAAAAATCCTACTGCATTTGAAGAAATTAAAAACAAACAAAAATGGTAGTTTTGACAAGAGTAAGGGGCCCAAATGTAAATGTTTATTTTTACTATAAATGGGAAGAGAATGTTTTACTGGTTTTTTGAAACCAATAGAGACCATTCTCTACTATCACACTTATCATAAATATGTATAGAGGGCAAAACAAATACACCACACACACATCATCCTATAGCCCACTAGGTCTCTTCATGTCTAATTCTTTTATCAAATCCAGATCAAGTCAGACACTCTGTTCAAGACAGAAGACTGTTTACTTTTAAAGAAGCAAACTTGAGAATTTAAGTAAATAGTCTCACTCTGGCTTCAAGAGGCAGCAGAGACCTTCAACAATCAAGATGAATGCAACTCTTTCAACTTAACCCTGAGTTTTTTTGTTTTTTTTTTTTTTTTTTTTTTGTTTTTGTTTTTTTTTGGGAGATGCCTAAAAAAGAGGGTCATGAATGTATTTCCAGGAAAAAGGCTTGTTTTGTTTTGAGTAAAACAAAAGTTTCAAAAGTGAAAGGAAGGCATTTGTAATTCAACCAATGAAAAGCCTGTGTAAGAACACAAAACCAGTGGCAGACACCTGGGTTTTAAAACTGAATAAAGTGCAAGAGTTCAATACAGCCCTTATACTGGGCAATCAAGTTTATAAATCTGAAGAAAAGCCAGGAGCACATTTTGAACTGGAGCCCCAATAAGAAAATAAATGTGTATTTAGCTTTAATCACTTGAGATTTTACTGAAGCACAGAGACTGAGTACCTATTTGTATTTTAGTTCACCACCAGTTACAATAGGGCATGGTGTTTGATTCAGAAGATTATGCTTTCCTTCAGCCATTCCATTGGCTAGAAGTTTAATAAGACAGAAGGAAAATTTCTAAGATTAACAGCAAGAACCGCAATAAATCATCAACATATTTATGAATGGGAGTAAACTCTGAAGCGGCTGGGGAGCAGATTCATAAGGTGCCATTAGAAAAATGCTGCTGTCACTCTGTTTTTGACATGAAGCAGGAGGAAAGCAGGAAGCAAGCAGTATTTGCTTCAACTACAGAGTAAATAAGTTGGGTTTGCAATTTGCAGGTATTCTTGTGATGCTGTTTTTCTCCTTGCAAATAGGATTGCAAGAAAGAAGATAGGAGAGAGATGCAGAATAAAACATTTTGTTGGCAATTAGGTTCTTCCTGATTTTAATTTTCCGGATTCCAGTATAATCTCCCTCCTAGGGAAGGATAAATTCCGATTTTTACTTGAAATCTTTGACAAAACCACAACACCCCAAAAGGTTACAAGAGAACCATTATTACATACCCATTATAAGAAAACCAATTATACGTATATATATCTTTTATAAGCCAGCCAAGAGTGAAATTATTCTGATGAATATGCAGAGACTCTGGGCAAAATTTCCACAAGGCAATCAAAGTGGTATAAACAGCTAACCATATAGCTAGCTAAGGGACTATGAGGTGTGCAATACTAAAGCCGAAGCCCAATGTTTTCAAAGATACGCTATTCTGTTCTGAAGCCCCAAGGTAACTATGAAGAAGGCTAACTGCTTTAAAAGAATAAAACATATCAGATCCAGTATTAGAAGGTGTGAGGAAGCAAACAGATTCTAAACAGGGTCCCGTAATGATGTAATTGAGGAACAAAGCTGAGGGCTTATCTGGTTGGAAGAGGGTGGTCCTGCTAAGAACTCTTAGAGCTAAGAAAGTGGTCCTGAATTGAGTCATCAGTAGGGTAGTTTGAGGGCAGATCTAGATGTTGCAAAATGTACAATTATTAACTTGAGGTGGAAAAACAGCAACTGTTCTTTGTGATTCTTATACTTCAGTATGCAGAAATCTCTGGCTTTTTGAAATTCCTATCACTGATTCCAAAAAATAAAATAAAAATTTCAATACCACAATTTTCACTAATATCATCTGTTGAACCAAGACAGTTGAAAAGTTTCCCCAATTAGCACCCATACAATGCTATACTATTTTCA
This sequence comes from Panthera tigris, assembly GCF_018350195.1. Classification (NCBI taxonomy): domain Eukaryota; kingdom Metazoa; phylum Chordata; class Mammalia; order Carnivora; family Felidae; genus Panthera; species Panthera tigris. The sequence goes on from NC_056674.1 coordinate 48,788,324, forward strand.
TTATTTTTATTTTTATACTCAACATCTAACTAAAACAACATACACAATCCTTCCACAAACCTTTTTAATGCTAACTCCTATTATTTGAAGCATATGCCTCTGTGGTCCAATTGATCCAAACGTGTAACTCAGAAACGTTGATAAGCCTCTTGGGGAGACCATTTTGATATGCTTCAGACATCAGCAGATTGTAAAAAGTGTGACCGCAGCACTGATGACAGAGGCAGTTGTGTCCTCCATCTGGGGACCAACGGAGCCTGATTTCCAATGTGTCTGAATCAATAGCGTCCTACTATAACTGTAGGTGAATACAGGAGGCTAGTTATACTCCCCACTGCAGTGGCCTCTCTCAGACAATGTAGTTGTGAATTCCAAGAAAAGTAAAGTAACTGAGTCAGTTATTCCTCCCTTAATGACTGGTCTGGTCAACAGATGTAATTTTCTCTTCTAAGCCATTAAATACCCACAAAATTCTGTCACAACCTACCTCTGATATGGTAGATTTGCAAACCTCTCTGGCCACAGATTCAAATTTGGGGTCTGTAGTTAGATTCAGCTTGTAATTCCACAACAACTAGGTATAAGAGAAAAAAAACAAACAAAACACTGCAGTTAAAATAGTATGAAATTTTCCATCAGTGGTTACCGTAAGTGACAAAAGTCCATTACACAGAGTCAGATAAAAGCATATTCAGTTAATGAAAAGTAAAGTAAGAGGGGTGCCTAGCTGGCTCAGTCAGTAGAGCATGCAACTCTTGGTCTTGGGGTTGTGACTTTGAGCCCACGTTGGGTAGAGATGACTTAAAAAAATTAAATCTTTAAAAAAAAAAGAAAAAGAAAAGTAAGATAAAAATGTCATTTTGTTTACAGATAAAAGGGAAAAAAAATGAGGGCACCTGGGTGGCTCAGTTGCTTAAGTGTCCTACTCTTACTTTTGGTTCAGGTCATGATCTCACAGTTGGTGAGTCTGAGCCCCTCATCAGGCTCTGTGTTGATGGCTTAGAGCCTGCTGGGTTTTCTGTCTCTCTTCTCTGGGCCTCCCCGGTTCACGTAGGCACATGCACACATGCTCTCTCTCTCTTTAAAAAAAATGTGCAGACAAGGGCACCTGGATGGCTCAGTTGGTCCCACTTTAGCTCAGGTCATGATCTCACAGCTCGACTTGAGAGTTCAAGCCCCATGTCGGGCTCTGTGCTGACAGGTCAGAGCCTGGAGCTTGCTTCAGATTCTGTGTCTGCCTCTCTCTCTGCCCCTCCCCTGCTCACCCTCTCACTCAAAATAAATAAACATTTAAAAAAATGTGCAGACAAAATAAAATATTACCACTCAGACATACTTATTTTTTCACTTAAGAACAGTTTTTTTTAAGTCAAGAAAAAACTGCAATTAGTATCTCTGGTAAGGTTTTCAGAGAAAACATTAATAAAGTTGTACAAGCTAAATTTTATTAAGCCTATTAAAAGTATAACCCTGAAGCTGAGATTTGGTAGCTTTAGTTGCAGATTTCACAATCCACGGTGCTTTCATAGATCAGTTTTATGAAGGAGAGATGCCCAGAATCTAGTTTCCTTTATTCCTTTAAAATTCCTTTCCTATCTCTATTCCTTTAAAATTGTCCCTTGTCTTGACATATACACCATAAGGTCTACTTTACACAACTGTTTTAACATGTTTTAAACTGCAAAATATCTAAAGCCATTACTGTTCACAGGTGAGGGCTTAATATTACCTTAGCTTTGCAGCTTTACTTAAAATTTTTCCAATATATGATACATTTTCTGAAAAGTAGCCAAAAGGAGCCCTTATTCTAGGCTCAGCTGGAGAGACAGAGCAGGGACTTTGTAGGATGCTGAAAATGGAGAGATTGGGGGAGGGAGAAGCAGTTCACAAGTCTTTTTCCTATATTCCAAGACTAAACAATGCACTCAATCACTCACTGATTCACTCAAACATCTGGTTAGCACTTATGATCTACCACACAAGTCTAAACTCAAGGTCTTCATAGGCTATTACAGGAAATAGAAAAAAATGTTCTGAGTATGTACCGTTTTAGGAGCTGGGAGTTAAAACAAGAGGAGAAAGACAAAGACTGTCCAGTGGTGGCTATGGTCAATGGCAAAGTACTGCAAGTATTTGATTAACAGCAACACAACGTACCACAACAGTACAGGGAAGGAGTACCCGAGACTGCGTTGGGGCATTTGGTCCAGTAAAGTTTGCCATAGAAAGTGCTATCTAAGACAAAACCTGAAACACAAGCAGTTAGCCATAGTAAAGGGGTAAGGAGAAGACTATTTTATTAGGTAAACGAAACAGGATGCACAGAAGCTCGCTGAAAGTGATGCAGGGCATGCCAGAGGAACGCGAGTCCAATGGAAGACTGACTCTGGAGAGGCAGCCCAAGGCCAGATCATAAACCCCTAATAAGCTATGTCTGAGCTCCAACCTGAGAATAACAGGGAGTCACTAAAGGGAAAGGGAATGACATGACCAGATCTGCTTTTTAGAAGGAGAACAGTCTTATATAACCTGTGTTAGGAACAATACAGAAATAAGCAGTTCATTCTGTATAGGAATACTAAAGAAAATTTTGTGAATAAGTAAAACATGAAAAATGAGTGGGATTTCTGCTCCTCTTCTCGCAAAAAAAAAAAAAAAAAAAAAAAAAGCCAGCAAAAAGCTCTAATCTCTCGACTCTCATCAATAAGTGAGTTTTTAGAAAAAAAAAGGAGTAGAATCTGGCCACCATCTATAACAAAATCTCTAAGAGGACGAACTTCTGCCTTGTTCAGCACAGTGTATGCCCAGTGCCCTGAAGAGGGAATGATGGAACACACAGGTATCAACAAATATTTGTTTAATAGATATACAAAAGAACAAACTTATACCATTATGAGTGACAAGTTCAAACAACAGGACATATGAGGCCAAACTGAGAAGGGGTATAACAGAAGCTTAGCTCTAACTGAAGAAATCTTGGGCCTCCTGGTTCCTCACAAGCAAAGATGAATCCAGTGAATCAAAAGACAAGGTCAGAATTTAGACAAACACATTTTACAATTATCTATTAATTCAGTCCATACTACTTGGTCATTAAACTTTATATTTTAAAATTAAAGCAACATTCTTCTTTTAAAATTAAGAACATTCTAATATTCTGTATGTATATCTAACCAAAGATAGATTAAAAATTTCCCTCCTTATTGAGTGACTTGTAGCCGACTCAATGCCATTTCTTTCAGAAAGAAAGAAAGAAAGAATGAGAAAGAGGGAAAGAAAGAATGAGAGAAAGAGAGAGAGAGAAAAAGAAGAAAACAGAAAGAGAGAGAGGAAGGAAGGAAGGAAGGAAGGAAGGAAGGAAGGAAGGAAGGAAGGAAGGAAGGAACAAGCAAGCAAGAAAAGCTGTCTGATAGCTCAAGGATTTAGAGTAAACAGCAAGAAATGACAGAAAAATTATAAAATACAAACCACAGATTGCTTCCTTACTTTTATGCAAACTCAGATGTCCCATGATGGGCTAGAAACTGATTTTTTATCAAAGCCATTTAAATAATCACTTAGATCTTCTGAAATGTCTTTAACTTTTAATTTGGCACCCCTCATCCTTTATTTTTCTTTCTTTTACTTTGAGAAAGAATTCACATACTATAAAAGCCACCACTTTAAAGTGTACAATTCAGTGGTTTTCAGTGTATTCAGAGGTGGTACAACATCACCATTTTCTAATTCTAGGACACGCTCATCACCCCAAACAGAAACCCTACACTCACTTTGTCACTCCTCATCCTTCCTGCTCCCATTCTTTGGCAACCATTAATCTATTTCCTGCTCTTTTATATTTTAAAGTTTATTTATTGGGGCACCTGGGTGGCTCTGTCAGTTGAGCACGACTCTGGCTTACATCATGATCTCATGGTTCAATGAGATTGAGTTCAATCCCCACAAGGGACTTGCTACTGTCAGCACGAAACCCACTTTTGGATCCTCTGTCCCCACCCCCCTCTCTCTCTGCCCCTCCCTTACTCGTGCTCTCTCTTTCAAAAAGAAACAAACATTTAGAAAAAAAAGTTTATTTATTTGAGGGGGGAGGGGCAGAGAGAGATGGGGGGGTGGGATGGAGAGAATCCCAAGCAGGTTCCACCCTGTCAGCACAGAGCCCTCCTTGGGGCATGAACCCACGAATCGTGAGATAAGGACCTGAGCCAAAATCAAGAGTCATTTAACCAAATGAACCACCCAGGCACCCCCTGCTCTTTTATTTTTAACATGACCTAGTAATGATTATTACTCTAAGTAGAAAGGGAATTTAGCACACGAAGCCACCAGTATCTTTTCCTCTAGAAAACACACATTGCACACTTCATTACTGACAGTGGATTACTCATACCATACTTGACAAATGTCCTCTCCTGAGTGGTTATAATCAACTAAGAAAAATAAGTGCAACTGACAATAAGTGCTATCAGTTAGCAGAATGCATTTCAGCTTCAACTTTCTTAAACATAAGATGTTCACTTTTAATTCATCTACATACCCATCTCCCTCACCGAGACACATATTGAGTAACTGCTATAATCTGGAATCCAGCTAGGTGACAAAATTGAGAAGAATGAAGGAAAAAAGCCACCGTCTCGGCATTCAAGGAGCTCAACCACAGGAGCCAAAAGATTTGAAAGAGTCAGACTGAGAAGAAAATAAATATATATATATATATATATATATATATATATATATATATATATATATATATAGTGATAAATCTGATACCAGATGCATGCAGAAGATATTATGGGAATACAAAGGAAGAATACAGCTCAGTGAATGTGGAGGAAGGGCAGGTGTGGGAAGCAAAGACCAAGTTATACTGGGCTTGATCCCCAAGAATAAGAAGGAATTTTGTCAGGTGGGAGATTGAGGTTCTAGGAGTACAAAGCTAGAGAGCACAGAGAGCGCAATAATAACTTCTGGGGACATCCACAGTTCAGAACGGCTGCAGTTGAGGGATGAAAGCTGGGGCTGGCAGGTGGCAGGCAGGGGTCAGATCACACTGTGTATTAGAGCTCACATTAAAGAATGCGTATTTTACCTTACTAGAAATGGGAAGCTAATCAACAATTTTAACCAGAGAACTCAAAAGCTTAACTCTGGTCACAGTGCAGAGAAGGGCAAGACGAGGGGAGGTTAGCAGACCAGTTAAAAGCCATGTACTGCTGGCTGGGAGAAGATGCGATGTATCTGAGGTATTTGGGATAATGACAAGTTTTGGGTATGGAGGGTGAAGCAAAAAGCTTCCTTCACAGCCAAGCTCCTTGAAAAGTATAGCTCATTTTATCCACTTCCTCTTCCATTCATCTTACAACTTTTACATCTTGTTTAGTTGAATAAGTAGTTAAAAAATCAAAACAAGCAGTTTCCGGACAAGTCCTTTTCTGAAGTCCTACCAACTCCCCAGAGACAAATATTTCAAATTCCTTTTGCTGATTTTTTTTTTTTTTACAGAAAGTACCTCTACAATTTTAAACTACCTAATTAACTGCTATTTCTTGATTTGTTAGTTTTAGATATTCTGTAGTATTCTATAAAACTTTATATGGTAAAAGACAAGGAATGAACTTCTATATACTTCTTCCTGATCCCAATTCTCCCAGTATAGTTAAATCATAATGTCAGATGGTGAGTATTTACATTAGTGATGCTATACAAAAGTATACATGCTGAGCTATATAGAACATTATTATTTCATTCCTTCCACTTATAGTCTGTCACAGAGTTAACAGTCATTTATTTCATGGGCCTATTTTTCTCCATGGTCATTACCAATTAATCCCCAATCTCTAACTGGAAAAGTAGAGAGTTTGGTTCTAGAAAGGACTATGAGGCAGAGTAAAAATGTGAAGTCAGCAGTTGGGAGCATGGAGTTCTGTGGAAAGGAGTAGGCTAGATAAAAGACAGGAACCACACACTGTCACCAGAGAACACAGGTGACAGGACAGGAACCAGACAGGAACCACACACTGTCATCAATTGCGCCAGGGAAACCCTGGCGGCAGTCTGCTTAGTCATCTGTGTGTTCTCTCCAGATTAACAGCTCAGGTGTGAGAAGAAAAGACTCGCAACGGGCACAGGGAGGAGCCTTGGCTTAGAAGACTCATGCCCCGTGGGAACCACTATCTCTTATAACAACCCTCTGGGCAAAGTTTTCAGGGTCTCTGCAAGGGACACACTCAGGTATGAGTCACCGCTTCAGGGAAGCCCCAAGTACGGCACCCCTATCGAGTAATTACAATTCACTTACAGTTCTTTCGGGTCCAAACAGAATGTACCATTTAGGATCATTTTCATCATGACCTATACTGCCTTAAAGCTTAGTCAGTATTTTACTACTACCAGACCACCAGAGATCTGAGTTACATAGTGAGTAGAATTCAAATTCTCACGAGGAAAGGGAAAGGGTTTTATTAACCTTTCACTCACAGGACTATTAAAATAAGCTGCTATAAACATTCTTGAAATGACACACAAACATTCCTGTTGAGTTAATAAATATCTGGAAGTGAAATGGTTGTATCATGTATTATGCTTATGTTCAGCTTTAGTACGTAAATGCTAAGCAGCTTCAAAAGTAGTTATACTAATTTACATTATCACTATCGATGCATGAAAATTTCCTTATTCCATAGTCACATCAATCCTTGGTACTGATACCATCCGTCTTTACAATTCTGGCAATTTATCTAATGGTGAATCACTGAGGTTTTAATTTCCATTTCCCTGATTACTAATGAGGTTGAGTACCTTTTCATGTATTTATAGGTCATTCAACCATCATCTTTAGGAAATGGATGTTCAACTATCTTACCCATTTTTCTTTTTTTTTCCTTTTTTAAAGATTTATGTATCTAAGTAATCTCTACACTCAATGTGGGGCTCGAACTCACGAATTTGGAGATCAAGAGTCGCATGCTCTTCCAACTGAGCCAGGCAGGTACCCTTCCTTTTTCCTTTTTTTTTTTAAATGGCTTATCTCAAATTTATCCATCCAATAGTTATGTTGTATTTTATCTTATGGCATAATTTCTATTTTAAAAGTCACTTAAATTAAAAAGAAAAACAAACTGAACCACCAAAAAACAGTTCACTCATTTCTCTCATCCTTTGTCCCACTCCCCTAACCACCACCAATCTGTTCTCTGTAACTATGAGCTTAGTTTATTTAATTTTTAAATTTATTTAGATTCAGCACAGAAGAGGGAGCATCCAGTGTTTTTGTTTTTGTTCTTTTTTTAAAAGAAATCCATACAAACATTTACTCTATCCCTGCCCAAGGGTGGAGGAGAAGGGGTCAGGGCACTACTGGGGCTACAGGCCTTTGCAGACAGCCCTTGGGGGAGGGTGGGGCTCCTGCAGGAACAGTCCAGAGGCCAGTAGGCCTTGTGGGGCAGGGTCTGGAAAGCGAGACCCTGAGGGCTGACACAGGAGCCGGCTTGGCTCCCAGAGGTCACAGAGTCCAGGTGGGTTTGGGGGGGTACCAGTTCCCCGGCTCTGGCCCAGGCCAGGATGGACTCTCAGTCTTGGTGGCTGCTGAGGTGCCAGGTCCCCCAACTCCCCGCCAACAAGAGGGAAGGCAGCGCCCGGGTCTTCCTCCTCTGGGTGGAAGACGACAACTGTGCAAGTCCCTGGGTTCAAATTACAAATAATAAAAACAACAATATAAAATTTAAGAAAAAATTTAATATTTGAGACAGAGATAGCGCACGAGCGGGGGAGGAGCAGAGAGAGAAGGAGACACAGAACCCTAAGCAAGATCCAGGCTCTGAGCTGTCAGCACAGAGCCCAACATGGGGCTCAAACCCACAAACCGTGAGATCATGACCCTAGCCAAAGCTGGATGCTTAACTGACTGAGCCACCCAGGCACCCCAACAATATAAAAATTTAAAAGACAGCCCCTGTCCCAAACACCCACAACTAGCCTGCCTGGCCTGATCCCCACCTCCAGCAGGAAAGAAGAGGCAGGGACAGGAGGCCTCGCCAGGCACTCAGCAGAGCTCACTGGGTTTCACTTTATTTTTTTTTATTTTTTTATTTTTTTTAAATTTTTTTTTTCAACGTTTTTTATTTATTTTTGAGACAGAGAGAGACAGAGCATGAACGGGGGAGGGGCAGAGAGAGAGGGAGACACAGAATCGGAAACAGGCTCCAGGCTCCGAGCCATCAGCCCAGAGCCTGACGCGGGGCTCGAACTCACGGACCGCGAGATCGTGACCTGGCTGAAGTCGGACGCTTAACCGACTGCGCCATCCAGGCGCCCCACTGGGTTTCACTTTAACATAACGTTAAAAAAAAAAAAAACCACAACAAAAAAAACCCATAATGTTTAGCATTATTTCACTTCAGCATAATGCCTTTCAAAGGTCCCACCATGTTGTCACAAATGGCAAGATTTCATACTTTTTTATAGCTGAATAATAGTCCACTGTATATATATCACATTTTCTTTATTCATTCATCCATCAATGGACACTTAAGTTGTTTCCATGTCTTGGCTACTGTAATGCCGTAATGAACATGAAGGTACACGTATCTTTTCAAGTCAGTGTTTTCATTTTCTTGGAATAAACACCCAAAAGTGAATTTCTGGATCGTATGATGGCTCTATTTTTAATTTTTTGAGGAGCTCTATGCTATTTTCCATAGTGACTGCACCAATTTACATTCCCCCCAACAGTGCATGGGGATTCCCTTTGCTCCACATCCTCACCAGCACCTGGTATTTGTAGTCTTTTTGATAACAGCCATTCTGACAGGTGTGATTGTAATCTCTAATTACTGACTGGTATTATTTTTTCCTTAAATGTTTATTTAAAAACACAAAACAAAAACAAAACAATAAATCCATCTGGTCCTGGAGTTTTCTTTATGGGAAGATTTTTACCTCCAGATTCATTTTTTCAAAGTAAATACAGGTTACTCAGATTTTCTACTTCTTCCTGTGTTAGTTTTGGTTAAGTTTGTTTTTTTAGGAATTTGCCCACTGGGTAAACATTTTCAAATGCATTGGCCTAAAAACTGTTCATAACTAATCTTATCTCTTGCTTGACAACACTAACTCATTCCAGAACTCCCTATTAGGTGGAAAGTTGTTTAATTTTTAAAATTTGTTCCATTAACTTTAATGGGAAAAATTATAATGCATCCTATTCTGACCCAAAAGTGGATTACTTTGCTAGTACTGCCATCAAAATACCACAGACTTGGTGTCTTAAACAACAGTGATTTATTTTCTCACAACTCTGGAGTCTGGAGGTCTGAGATCAAGGTGTTGGCAGTACTGATTTCTTCTGAGACTTCTCTCCTTGGCTTGTAGATGGCCATCATCTTTTTGTATCTTCACATGGTCTTCCCTCTGTGTCTATGTCCTAATCTTCTCTTTTTATAAGGACGTCAATTCTCCTGTTTTCTGTATACTATTTGGCCCCTATTCAGTAGTGTCAAATCCTTCCTAACCCCCAAAACCTTTTGGGGTTCTAGGGCACAGATAAGCTGCTTTCTGGGATTTCCCCTATGGCAGATATTTTATTCCCAATCTTATGCTTTATAAATAATGCCACAACAAATACTATCTTATAGACACATCTGAATCCATTCTTTTAAGTGTAACTATACACAAATTCTTCGAAGTAAAAATGCTAGGCCAAAGAATATACACGTTTTAAGTTGACTGCTTTATAAAGAAGTTTTTCATATTTATAGTCCTATCCATAGGCTAGAGAGGTATTTAGCCACTTTTTCTTTTATACTTCAAGGGACCTAAAGTCTTTGTAGAAACTACTCAACCTTTCCATTATGGCGTGGAAGGCAACCAAAGACAGTATATGTAACTGAATGTGCGTGGGAGCATTCCCATAAAACTTTATGTGTAACAGTGGTTTGGATTTGGCCAATGGGTAGCAGTTTGCTGATTAGTGGGCTAGAGAGCTTAAATCCCCATATTCCCATCAATACTGTGTACTTATTAATTTTTTTATATTTGCTAATCAGATGGGTGAAAACAATGCACTTATTTGTCTTTTAATTTTCACACTTTTAACTATAAGAGAGAATCAACTTTTTCATTATTTACTGGACATCTTTTTCTTTACCTGTGAATAGTATATAAATATCTGTTGCCTGTGTCTATTAACAGCGCTTTCTATTAAAGAATATAGGCCTTTTTATCGGTGTTGCAAATACTTTTTCATAATATACCTAACATTTTTGAAGGAAAAATAAAATCTTTTGAGTTTGTTTAATGCAATCAAATTTACCAATCTTTTTTTACAAATATAGTTCTTAATGTTCTGTCATGTTTTAAAACACCTTCCTCGTGTTCATGTTTTCTTCTAGTACTCCTGTGGTTTTATTTTTACTTTGAATCTCTGACCTATCTACACATTCTTTAGAATAAGCAGTCAATCTAAGCAGCTAGCCTGCTTCTCTGCTCTTACATCTGCCCTCCAAACTGCCTTCTACACTGTGACAGTGATTTCTTCCAGCACTGTCAGATACAGGACTACTCACTCCTCTTTTAAGACCCAACTCAAGTCTCATTTCCACTTTTAAGTCTTTCCTGACATCAATCCCCCCTGAGCAAAATTCACTTTTCTTTCCGCTAACTCTAATACAGGCCTCCGTCTTCAAGGTGTTCACTTGTAGGTGCCTGTAGTTTCTATCACAGTGTACGGTACATAGTATGTGACTGTATTATGACTGAATAAAACAACTTTAAAATATGGAATTCTAAAGTTGTAAACTTGATAAGCAGAGAAACAATTATTTTCATATGGTAGCTATAACTGAAGTAAAATTTAAACTTAAGTACATAAATATTATTTGACAAAACCTGCTGGTTTCTAGAATGGAAGGATATTTGCAGATTTACCATGATCCTTAAATAAGGCCGATCATCGTGGTTAAGATGGAGGCAATCTAAGAAGACATAATATTTCTCAGAATAACAGGAAAAGCATCCTGAACCTGTCACACATATAAAGCATATACAGTGAACTCTGGAAAATCCATACTTACATGATTGCAGTCTGAAGAAATCTCATTTTCAGGCTAAAAGGGGGAAGAAAAAGACAAAGTTAAAAAAAAAACAACTCAAGTTTTCAAACACCACCAAAATAAACTCAAAACAAGAAATGTGAATATTTAACTGAATATGCTTCTTCAATTTAAGAAGGAAAATGGGGCTTATATATCTTTTAGATAGCTGGGGAGAAATATACCAGAAAAGGAGATGAGACATAACCTCTTCGTAATCAATGGTTTGATCTGAAAATAGGGACAGGGGAGAATAAAGTACTAAAGAAACAAAGCTATAGGGACATCAGGATCCTTACAGAACACTTCATAATTCTGAAAGCTAAAGAAAATCAGGCACAATACAAGTGTCCTTTCTAAAGTTAGATATCTTAAAAAAACAACACAAAACAAAACAGACTTATTAAAGAGGGCAGGGGCACCTGGGTGGTTCAGTCGGTTAAGCATCCAACTGTGGATCAGGTCATGACTTTGCAGTTTGTGAGTTTGAGCCCCGCATCAGGCTCTGTGCTGACAACTCAGAGCCTGGAGCATGCTTCTGATTCTGTGATTCCCTCTCTCTGCTCCCCTACCCCGATCACTGTCTGTCTCTGTCTCTGTCTCTCTCTCAAAAATAAATACATATTAAGAAAAAAATTTTTAAAGAGGACAAAGAAGGTCCATCAAATGATTTAAAAACTAGTCTTATGCCACCACTAGGTGAAGTGAGGTCATGGGTACATAGGACCTCTATGTAACTTCTTGGGAGCCTATAATCTTGCAAGTATATCATTTAAAATAGAAAGTTTTTTAAAAAATAGAAATTATATATATAGTCCCATGACTATATGTGCTCTGCAAAACCAGGTACATGTACCAGAAGTAAAATGAACTTTCTATTCCATAATTTAAAAAGTAAGCTAGGTTATGCTTAATGTTACATAACGGCAATACACATATTTAGTTTCCTTGTTCGTGCCTTTAAAAAAGATACAATTGTAAGACAATACCATTTCATTTGAGTTTCCATAGCATTCCAAACTGTTCAAAGGAAGGGAATTCTGTGCACCTTCTATGAAATATCACCAAAGCAGGTCCTAAAAGATGCCATTTTCAAAATAAAAAGGTTCTCTCTATTCACGGATAGAGATAAGGCAATAAATAGTAAATATTAACAAGTCAAGCAGCCACAACTAGCATCAATCACTTCAGAAAGAAAAAGTTTTCTAGGGAACTACTAATTCCACTGTAGAATTTAATAGGCATTGACACTAATATAAAAACTTGTTTTTGTACTTATTCATAAAATATGATAACTGACTTTAATTAGGTGTGCCTGGGTAGCTCAGTCGGTTAAGCGTACGACTCTTGATTTTGGCTTAGGTCATGATCTCACCGGGACTGAGCCCCGAGGTGTGCTGTCAGCGCAGAGCCTGCTTGGGGGTCTCTATCTCCCTCTCTCTCTGACCCTCATCTCCACGTATATACACTCTCTCTCAAAATCAATAAACACACACACACACAAAAGGAAAAGTGACTTTAATTAGATTCCTAGGTAATCATAAAATTACAACATACCATCTTTGGACTGTTCCCCCACTTGTCTACATAAAAACAGGTAATGCCTTTTTGGGGGGGCTTTCTAGTCTCAGAAATCAGCCTCTATACTATGACTGAAACTAGCTTAACTCTGCTCCCTCCACTTCAATCCCAAGTGCTTGTCTTACATCTCTTAACAGTTTATTATTAGCAAGAAAGCTTTATTTTGTTTAGGCAGCTTTCTGCCTTATCCTGTTTTAATCTATCCCTTAAATATTTTCCAATCAATCAGCAATTCTTGCTCTTTCTCAAACAAAGCACAAAGCCAATTAGTAACACTATCATTTCAACTAGTATTCATTTCTACTACACAATAACTTTGGATTAAAGGGGCATTCTTGAGGGGGGCCAGCCGGCTGGCTCAGTTAGTAAAGCATACGACTCTTTATCTCAGGGGTTGTGAGTTCATGCCCCATGTTGAGCGCGCAGCTTACTTTAAAAAAGGAGCATTCTTTAAAAAAAAAAAAAAAATTTAACGTTTATTTATTTTTGAGACAGAGAGAGAGAGCATGAACAGGGGAGGGTCAGAGAAAGAGGGAGACACAGAATCTGAAACAGGCTCCAGGCTCTGAGCTGTCAGCACACAGCCTGACGCGGGGCTCAAACCCACGGACCGTGAGATCATGACCTGAGCCGAAGTCGGACGCTCAACCGACTGAGCCACCCAGGCGCCCCTAAAATAGGAGAATTCTTGAAAGAAATCCAGAGCATTGGAGCATTTTCAAAATAATTTATTTAAATAATATGCAAGTTGCTCATGGAAAAAGTGTTATGTTTACAGTTCACAGGACCTATACGAGCAAATTGACAGTTTTAATGGCTTGCTTCCCTACATTGGTAGACTGGATTATTTCCCCTAGTTTTTTACTCCTCTTTAATAGCATCTGATACCCACAACATTTGCTCTGTAACTCTGCACAGCCTCCTGCTGCGCAATGAGTATACACCCTGCTCCACTGATATAAGGCTAGGCTACTATTGACTTGCTTTAGCCAATGGGATTTTAAATAGACACAATAGAAGAGATTTTATTTACTTTTTAAAATGTTTATTCATTTTTTGAGTGAGAGAGAGAGAGAAAGAGAGCATGAGCAAGGGAGGGGCAGAGTGATGGAGACAGAATCCAAAACAGGCTCCAGGCTCTGAGATGTCAGCACAGAGCCCGCTGGCAAGCGGGGCTCAAACTCAGGAACTAGGAGATCATGACCTGAGCCAAAGTCAGACGCTTAACCGACTGAGCCACCCAAGCGCCCCAATAGAAGAAGTTTTAAATGTGCTTTTCACTCTCACACTCCTGCCATTTCCCAAGAGAAGAACACGTCCAGGCAGCTGCTAGTACAAGGAAAAGAGACATGTGCAGCAGACTTAAACCCTACCTATAGCCCAGAGCAGAGCCATCCTAAATGACTTGCAGAGCCATGGGCAAGAAAAGTAAGTATCTGTCATTATGAGAACTTGAAATTGAGGGAGATTGTTATGAAGAAAAAAAATGAATAATATACCTATCAAGCAAATGGAATAATAAAAATCTGAAATCCATTAAGCCACAATTGATAATAGCTACAATCTAATTTAGTGAATTATGTTAGTAAATACAGAGTACTATAGCCTTTTATGAAAGAAACACGTGAGCCACGGAGACACAAATGAACTGCACATTTGGAGCCCAGTGTTTCGTTTTCGTCTCTTTTGTCATCTTAATTTGCAATAGGCAATAAACTTATTTTTTTTTCTTTTTAGATTTAGTATCTCTTCCAAGAAAGAGAAGATGACAACATAGGAATGCTATAAGAACCAGGTTATGATTTGGGCGCATGGGTGGCTCAGTCAGTTGAGCACCCGACTCTGGCTTAGGTCATGATCTCTCAGTCCTTGAGTTCAGGCCCCACATGGGGCTCTATGTTAACAGCTTAAAGCCTGGAGCCTGCTTCAGATTCTGTCTGTCTGTCTGTCTGTCTCTCTCTCTCTCTCTGCCCCTCCTCCACTCATGCTCTGTCTCTCTCTCTCTCAAAAATAAACATTAAAAAAAAAAAAAAAAAAAAAAAAAAAAGAACCAGGTTATGATGTTAGGCCATTGAGACTAACAGAACTAAACAGCTATGAAGATTTTCTATGTATAATTGCAAATAATTTCAGAAATTTAAAAGGATCTGTAGAATCAAAGGTCATAGAGATGGTTCAGAGGAAGTGAACAGAGACCTATCTGCAAAATATAAAAAATAAAGTAGTATACCCAAACAGTGGGAACATGAATGCCAGCACAAAGTGACTCCAGAGGAAGTGTAAAAAGAAAATGCTATGGTTTAGCACGGCCATTTGATAAGACTCTAAAAGGCAAAAGTATCAGGGACCAAAAACAGATGTGGGTGCGGATGCAGGTTTGATTCTCAGACTGTACCACTCCCATGATGTCCCAATCAAATCACTTCATCAGACATAGTATGTATCTACTTCTGCAAAACTATAAATGCAGATAGGCTTGATTACCTTTAACCTAAGAAGATGAATCGCATAGAGAATAAAACCCAGAATTACTAAGGTAGAATAAGGCTGAGGATTTTTTGTTTACTTTGTTATCAATGACATAATACTCTGAAATTATCCCAAGAAATGAAGCAACAAGTAAATACTGGATAATTATGATGGACCCAAAATTGTGTGAGGGATTGTTGTGGGATACAGAAGAAAGATAAGACACTGTCTCTAACCTCAGGTGGTTTACAATCCAGTTGAAGAAATAAAATGGTGAAGTCATGCAATTAAGCAAGAACTGGGACTTGAGCTAGGCCTGAAAGATGAGACAAAGGAATGATTTCCATGGAGTACGCAGGGTAGATGATCCCCTAGAGCTCAAGAAGAAAATAAGAGAATCTCTCTTTACTTTTTTAATGTTTTATTTATTTTTGAGAGAGAGAGCAAGTGAGAGAGGGGCAGAGAGAGAAAGAGACTGAGGAACCGAAGCAGGCTCCATGCTGTCAGTGCAGAGCCCCACGCAGGGCTCAAACCCATGAACCTGCGAGACCGTGATCTGAGCTGAAATCAAGAGTCAGGTGCCCAATCGACTTAGCCAATCAGGCGCCCAGAGAACCTCTTCTTAAAAAAAAATCATCTTGGGGCGCCTGGGTGGCGCAGTCGGTTAAGCGTCCGACTTCAGCCAGGTCACGATCTCGTGGTCCGTGAGTTCGAGCCCCGTGTCAGGCTCTGGGCTGATGGCTCGGAGCCTGGAGCCTGTTTCCGATTCTGTGTCTCCCTCTCTCTCTGCCCCTCCCCTGTTCATGCTCTGTCTCTCTCTGTCCCAAAAATAAATAAAAAACGTTGAAAAAAAAATTAAAAAAAAATCATCTTTTAATTTACATTTTAAGGTTTTATAATGCATATATTAGAATACTTAAGGGGCACCTGGGTGGTTCAGTCAGTTAAACATCCAACTTCAGCTAAGGTCATGATTTTGCGGTTCGTGGGTTTGAGTTCCATGTCAGGCTCTGTGCCGACAGCTCAGAGCCTGGAGCCTGCTTCGGATTCTGTGTCTCCCTCTCTCTCTGCCCCTTCCCCGTTCGTGCTCTATCTCTCTCTCTCAAAAATAAAATTTTAAAAATTAAAAAAAAAAGAATATTTTATAAGTAACTATAAAATATTGTGGTATATGTAGTAATTTTTTCAAATGATAAAGAAGAACATGATCAAAATAGAGGATTAAGAACTGAAACCTTCCTTGTAACCAGTTTAGGAGTCCTATCCTCACTCTCTCCCCATTAAATCAGAGGCAAAGAGCAGGCTCCTAGCCTGTGGAACTATCAAATGAGACGGTGAGCTTTGTTATATTATTAGCTGCTCTCCATCATTCTAGAGACAGAACGGTGGACTTCAAAAGAAGTGTCTCTGGGGTGCTGCGGTGGCTCAGTGGGTTAAGCATCAGACTCTTAATTTCGGTTCAGGTCACTATCTCTTTGTTACAAGTTCGAGCCCTGCGTCGGGCTCTGCCCTTGACAGTGTGAAGCCTGCTTGGGATTCTCTGTCTCTTTGCCCCTCCCCAACTTGTACATGCACTCTCACATGGGCACTCTCTCTCACAAAAATAAATAAACATTAAAAACAAAAGAAGAAATAAGTGTCTCTTACATCGAGTGTTTCCTCATGGAAAATAAATTAATTGTCCTCTTGGCAATGGATCTGGGAGGAGAAAAATTTATGAAAAGCCTCATAAATAGCTGTTAATTTAATGACCAAACTTTGTAGAAGAGACTGCTGAAATTACATATATTAATATCGATAAAAAAAATTTATGAACAGAGGAAAGAGAAAAGGAGAGTGTGACACATCCCCTCAACCCAACACGGCAGTGACTGAAACAGAGAAAGAGCTCAAATAATGCTGAATGAACAATGTGGCAATAACACCATAAAGGAGATAAGCACTGAGTGCTTGGAGACATCGGCCTGACTCCAATAAAGAATGTCATGGATAGCAGGAAAAGGTAAAACTGTCACTTAACTGAGCTAGATGTCAAATTCATTTCTGACATGATGGACTGCAAGATAAATGGTTTTGTGTCCAATTTTACAGATGAAGATCTCAAAATCCAGAAAAACTGAGTAATGTGATCAAAGTACACTTCTAGGAGACAGCACAACAGGAATTTAAATAATGCTAATAAATGGCAACTAATGCTCACTGTGATGCTTTCAGTGTGATGCCTCCCAAAAAAGGCTCCATAAGGTCAGGTTGAGCACAATGACCGGTGGGGGATGGGGTGGAGGATCTTCAGGAGGTGCAAGAAAAAGAAAGGCAGACAGCATGAATAAACAGAACAAGTACTCTAGAATGATCTGACAGCCACATGATTAATTTACATGCAGGAAGCACAGGTAAGTAAAGGCTGGAGTAATTAGACCAACTATGAATCCAGAGTAGCCCTATAGTAACTACAGCAAGTTATAAAAAAAACTTTGCTTAGTTCACTTGGCCTTTCTAAATCAATGATTTAAATGTTTTGGGTATTACTGTACTCCAGTCTCCTTGTTGGGTAAGCAAAAGATGATGTAGTTGACTTTAAGGCTTAAAACTACTTGTCCTTCCTCTAAGCTCTGTGATTTCAAAATGGGTTTTAACTAAAGGGATACAATGACAAAAAAAAGACAACGGATTCATGAAAATATTCAGCTATAGAAGCTGTGTGATTTTGGTGTGTCACTTAACTTCTCCAGACCCCTGAGGACAGAACAGGGATTTCTTCACCTAGCATCATGAACTGACTTTAGGGGTGAGACTCTCTTGAAACTGAATACAAACTTTTGTGCGGAAGTATATTTTTCTGAGAATTCATAGCTGTCATAATAAATCTCACAAAGAGCCATAAGGCACCAAAAAATTAAGAAACAGTGGTCTAAGATGGTTGAGATTCTTTGCAGCTGTAGGAGGCTATAAGATGTGAGATGTGGAAAATAGAAATAGAAGTATTTATTGATTTCCATGTCTTTTAATGTGGGTAATCTGCATATTATGACTACAGTTTCCCAGTGCTTCATCTTAATCATTCTCTGCTGGCCAAAGCACAACAGGTTTCAGAATAAACTACTGAAAAGCCTGAGTCTGAATATTGTCAATTAAATCAACCATCACATTCACTTAAAAGGATGGTTTTTACAGAAAGTACAAGTCTGAACTCTGATTTCCCCAAGGTGAACAGGCTGAGTTAATGAGTCTGGCAGGAGAAATTGAAGGATTCACAAAACTTACTTGGAAGTTGTCCCAGTTTCTGAAATAGAAATGCTTGGGAGCTGGACTGTGTCTAAAATTTGGAACATTCTACAGTTAGACTGAAGTTGAACTACCCACCAGATCACACCTGGTACTAAATTAAGTGATAATAGACGCTGTTTATTAATCACCTGGGAGAAAACAAAGAAAAAATGTCAACAGTATCAGTGCTTTTATAGCCTTGCACAAATCTGAAGGCTGGGCAACAACCTGATGTCTCCCTGTGATTAGAAACAGTCTCCTACAATAGTAAGGAGATTCTTCTTCTGGGAGTTTGTTCATTAAGAACCCAGTAAAGTGCCAATCATATGAACAATTCATTTATTAACATGACCCAATCCACCTGCCTCCTGCCCACCAAAAAAAAAAAAGCAAACTCAATATAATACAGTTGGTAATAATTAAAGTCAGTTTTCTAGTCTTGGTGAACTTTCCGTGAGCGAGTGTAAACTGAATTTTAATCTTCTGTCAGATTCATAACCAAGTTCTTTTCAGTACATTATTCTGGCCAATGAGAATTAACTTTTCTTATTTGTACCCAGCGATTGCTGCTAAGTATTGTTTTTCCAAAAGGAAAGTGACTAGCATAGGCTTTGTGCCCTCCAACAATGCTTTACTGATTCACTAAAGAGTTGTGCTTTTGTGTGATTCTTTAACATTCAACCAACTTTTCAGAATGAATTTACTATAAAGGTCCAGTGGGAGATTTGTTTTTAAAAAGGGTATGAGACACAGATTATAGATGTTGGCTTTCAAGTAAATCAATTAGTGTGGTAGGGAAGATAAAACATGAGTCTACACCTAACCATTATACAAAAAGTGGAGTCTGGGGTGGGAAGAGGGCCTGATACTTTAAAGAATGAAGAAAGTCCCCCTTACCCACTATGGGTAGGATAACAGAAAGAAGTCACCGTGGGGCACCTGCATGGCTCAGTCGGTTAAGCTTCAGACGTCAGCTCAGGTCATGATCTCATGGTTTGTGAATTCAAGTCCCACATCCAGCTTCCTACTGTCAGCATGGAGCCAGTTTAGGATCCTCTGTCCCTCTCTCTTTGCCCCGCCCCTGCTTGTTCTCTCTCTCTCTCTCTCAAAAATAAACAAAAAAGACAAACAGAGACACTTGTGAAAATATATGGAATACATCATAGGTAAGGCACCTAAGGGAATCCGACGATACACTCTTTGCAGTCCATATTTTTCTATTTTCTTTCTCTTTCAGTGTGTATTTCAAAGGGGATGGTTGGGGCAGGGAAATATGGGAAATCCACACTTTCTAGAACATGGCAAGTAGCAATCTGGTCCTCTTAAGAGTCCTAGAGTAGTAGTTCTAAGAAAAGCACATTAACCACTTTATGGTTTAGTTGTGTCCGTATGCTCAACTTTTAGGTGAGAAATGTATGTATGTATGTATGTATGTATGTATGTATGTATGTATGTATGTATTTATTTTTCCATTTTATTTAGGGGGAGACAGAGAGAAAGAGAGAGCATGCATGAATGCACAGGGAGGTGGGAAGAGGGCCTGAGTTGACAGGGGGATCTCAAGCAGGCTCTGTGCTCAGTGCGGAGCCCGATGTGGGGCTTGATCCCACAACCCTGGGATCATGACCTGAGTTGAAATCAAGAATCGGACGCTCAACCAGCTGAGCCACCCAGGCGCTTCTATGTGGGAGTTTGAGAATGAGAAGTGAAAACAAAATTCTCTGAAGGACATAGTATGAATAAGGAACAAAAGATCAATTTTTATATGGCATCCTTTATATGTTTTATTTAATTTGCCATCTCAGTTGATTTGGAACAGCTGAATATACAGGTCCAAATTTGTCAAAGCAGAAGCTACTGAGCCAAATGCAAAGTGGGAAATGAAAAGAGAGAGAAGTTTTCCAGGCATGTGACAATACTATTAGGGATTACGGCCAGTAAATCTGGACTGATTCTGTCAATGCAGCTCAGTACCTCCAATCCGACTATGTTACTTCTGTAATTGTGAGAAGATAAAAACAAAAAAGGCATATAAAATTACAAGATGCAAAAAAAGTCCCAAAATGAAATATAATTTCTCATGAACCATACTCAAGTATCTAAAAATACCACATCTCTTCCATACTGACCAGGGGTTGGTGCACTACTTACTTTAACTGGCCTAAAGAGAGGCAAAGAGCACAGAGCTGCCAGAACGTGCAGAACCCTTTCTGTATAACCCAGCGCAAATGATTGGTGCTGCTGCTTCTTCTTTTTAAGTTTATTTATTTATTTTGAGAGACAGAGAGAGAGAGAAGCCAGGGGGAAGGGGCAGAGAAAGGAGGACAGAGGATCCAAAGCAGGCTCTGTGCTGACAGCAGAGAATCCGATGTGGTACCCCAACTCACGAACCGTGAGGTCATGACCTGAGCCAAAGTCAGACACTTAACCGACTGAGCCACCCAGGTCCCGCTATGACTGGTGCTTCTGAAGAGAACAGCTTTGATTCAGGGACTAGCCTTCCATCTGAATAACAGAGCAACTGCATAATTCGGAAGCATGTGTAAGCTTTGAAGCAGGAGCCTCAGGGGGACAAATCTTAGGTTAGATGAGAGAGATAAAGGCCATCTGAATACTGGGAAATGCTAAGCTGAAACGGGGGAAGAAGGGTACCTGGTACCTTGGCATCAATAGATGCTTAAATGGACTCAAAAATTGTCAGAGAAGCAGCAAATAGTTTTATACAAATAGTGTCTCCTGGAAAGGGAGTCACATCAAGAAACTATGTAAGGAAAAATAATCACCACTGAACAACAGTAGATACGGAGAAAGATAAATGTAACAGAGAAATGTAAAAAAAAAAAAAAAAATTGAATACAGTTAAAGATAACGACAAATATAGCTATCAGAACCTACAGACATTGCTGCAAATAATTCTGATCAAAAGCTTTAAAAGATATTATGTCCTGAAGCTTAGAGAATCATCAGAAGGTCAGAGAATTAAAAGCGTAATTTAGAGACAATTTGTCCAAGAAATTTTCAAACTTTTGGGACCTCCTCCTTACTCCTCATGACTATCTAAGGCACCACAGACTCAACACAACTGAGGTAGTCCCAAACCACTTCCCCAACCACCCCTGTACCACTCTGCCCCTCCACTTAAGTCCAAAATGGGGATGGTGTTTGCTCAATGTCACTGAATCAATTGACGGCTGAATGAAAACCTTAAGGTTCCATATAAATGCTATTAAGTACATAAGAAAACTCAATCTGTGTGAAAACTGAACTGGGAAAGCCTAGCATACTTGAGCATTGTTTTGAGATTTGAAAACACGGCTGTAAAAAAATATATATTCCTTCAAAAATCAAAAAGCAAAGCCAGCACCACAACACAAAAACCCAAACTCAAGGGAAAACTCCACCTTTTCCTTTACTTCTTAAACCTCCATTCTAAAACCCCAAATTTAAAACCTCCTGTCATGTCACACCTAGGAAAGAGGTTTCAGCCTCCACTGAAACAACACTTAATGATTATTTTCAGGAGCTAGTCTATAACCAAACTGTCACATGAAAAAGATGGTGTGTATTTAATACCTGTCTCATATTTATAGGCCTTTTACTCTGTAAGTAACTCTTCTGATTCCCTATCAAATCTAGCCCTTTATCTACTTGAGATATCTCCACTTTATAGTCTCCTACCTGGCATCTAACTTCTTTTGAATGGCAACACTATACCTTAAATTTTGGCAATCCTATAGGAATATTCTGGTCAAGAACTGATCATTGGGTAGACCCTAATGACTGATCCTAATTTGTGGTACAAAAGCCTATTGGTTACTGCCAGCAAACTGGACAGGTTTAGCTTGGTAAACTGATGGTGAGTCAGGGTCCATTCTGGTCCACCAGTCCCCTTCTTTCTCCAAAAAAAATGAGACCAGATAACTTCCCTCAAGAAAGAGAAAATGTGGGCCTGTGTGGTGAATTGTATGCTTTAAAATGGTAAATTTTATGTTATGAGTATTTACCATAAAATACCAGTAAAATAAAGAAGTGGGCCTCAATTTGAAATCTGAAGACTTAACTACTCAACAAGAATTCTGGACTGTTTCATTCTACCCTCAAACTTCTTCAAACACACTTGATAACTGACAAAGTTAGGGAAATCTTTTTTTTTTTTTAATTTTTTTTTTTAATGTTTATTTATTTTTGACAGAGAGAGACAGAGCATGAGCAGGGGAGGGGCAGAGAGAGAGGGAGACACAGAATCGAAAGCAGGCTCCAGGCTCTGAGCTGCCAGCACAGAGCCCGATGCGGGGCTCAAACTCACAGACTGCGAGATCATGACCTGAGCCGAAGTCGGACGCTCAACCGACTGAGCCACCCAGGTGCCCCCAAAGTTAGGGAAATCTTATATGTTATGGTTCACAGATTGAAATGGGAACTAGACAATCAAAGAAATTATGAAATTAAGTAATCTGGCTGAT
Organism: Panthera tigris; assembly: GCF_018350195.1. Taxonomy (NCBI): domain Eukaryota; kingdom Metazoa; phylum Chordata; class Mammalia; order Carnivora; family Felidae; genus Panthera; species Panthera tigris. The sequence goes on from NC_056674.1 coordinate 48,811,188, forward strand.
AGCCCCACATGTAGATGTACAGGCTCTTTGGATTATGGACAAAATCTCTTTGGACTGTGGATGAGATGTGTTCTCTTGTTTTAATTTGGGCACTCTAGGCTCCTGGCTTAGAAATGGACTGCAAACTCTGATCATAATCTCTCTCCTGTTTGAAGTGCAGTGTTCAAACGCATCATCTCCAGTCTTAAATGATGGATCAGATGATACAACAAACAAATGATCATCCTACAATACAAACAGGAAAAGTTGATATATGTAGTGGATGAAATGACTACTACCTGAAACTAGATATGCAACCACAATTCTTTAAAACAGTGGTCTACATCCAGATTGATCATATCCCCAGATGATAATGTTCCATTTTTCAGTCTGGGCTGAAGAAGGATAAGAGGGGACAGATAACCAAGACCAATTCTGTTAATGTAAGACTGTAGACCACCTATGTTAAACATGACATAGTTGTTGTTTCAGGGAATCTTTGCCCAAGAAAGACAGACTGCAAATCAGTAACTTCACCATTTGATTCAGGGAATTCCTAATAGATCAATTTACCAGAGACAAGAATCTTCTCATCTGAGCAAAGGACTTCCTTATCTAACATATTTATGCATTAAGAACTGCTTTAGGGGTGCCTGGGTGGCTCAGTTGGTTAAGCACCCGCCTTCAGTTCAGGTCATGATCTCAGAGTTCATGAGTGCGAGTCCCACGTTGGGCTCTCTGCTGTCTTCGGCTTGGAGCCTGCTTTGGATCCTCTGTCTCCTCTCTCTCTGCCCCTCCTCAGGTCATTCTCTTTCTCTCTCTCTCAAAATAAATAAATTAATTAAAAAAAAAAAACATTAAGAAGAATTGCTTTAAGACCTCTAACTCGAAGTGTCCACCAATTCTAAATTATTGTATTGCAAATTTTGTCCAATCACAATCAGTTCCCTTCTTTAAAAGACCCTTTGAAACCATTTGATGTCAGATCTCAAAGGCATTTAAATATCCCAATTTTGACTTCTTCCTGTCAAGGTGGTATCCTCCTATCTGTAGTAAGTACTAATAAATTCAGGTTTGCTTTATTAACAGATTGGCGTAATTCAGCAAAGTATATTGGGGTCCATACCAACTGATCCTTCAATACCTAGCTCAAAGAAGGACTTTGGGGCTGAATTGGAAAAACCTCAATTGATATATTTTAAAAACTGAATCTTCTGAGGTTTATAAACATCAGTAACATGAATAATCTAATGAAATCTTCTCAAGTTTCCCACGTTTTTCTTTAGATAACATCAATCTACAGTTGATAGAACAAGATACTACCAAGTATACATCAATAATCACCACTATATCAAATGCTGAAGTGATGTAAATTAAATACTTACTTTGGGAAATATTGATAGATTAATGTAAACAATAAACATGCAATATTTTACAAGAATTATCCACAATCTCCAAACCATATCTTTGCCTTTTAAAGTGATATTTTTCTATTATAAAATTAATGGATTTTGAAATCAAAATGCAAAGAACAAAAGACCAGGAGGATCCTTTAATGGTACTCCAACTGAGCCAGTGCTCATTGTATGACTTAAATAGATCATAACTCTCAACACTTCAGTTGGAATTGGTGGAAAACTACATAAAAAGTGAGACATTCTGACTCCAACTAGTTGCATATCTACTATGATTCCATAAACCAATACTACCTTTCTGAGGAAGGGAAAATACCGTTACAGAAAGGGAATAGTGAAAGTATAGAAAAGGAGTAGTTCACTGGGAGAAGGTGAAAGGACAAAGGTAGAACAGTTCCAGATGCTTTTAGATTTACCATTTTTAAATACTTTATAAAGTATGTCGATGGTTCAAGTACGCATTACTTTCCGGGTAAAGAACATTCACCTCAAATAATGGAAACTAAAGATGCTCCCAGGTATTTCTAAGCACTCATTACTATATAGTCTACACCACTGGTTATACAGCATAGACTTGCGAGAACTAGGATCAAATTTAGGTTCTTCCAAGTACTAGCTGGACTAATTATTTAACTCTTGTAAGCCTAAATTTCCTTATCTATAAATGGGGATGAGTATTTATTACATATGCAGGAATAAATTAGGCAAAGCACATAAAGCACCTATGAGTACTCACAATAAGCATACAATAAATATTATCTATAATATTATTATAGTATACTTCTAGAAGATTATTAATTTTGTACTGCCCTGACTCCAAAACACAGCAATAAATCAATCTCAGAAATAAGGAAAAAAGTAAGTAAAAAGAGGTTTTCTTTTAAGCCTCAACTTCAGGATTAAGTTTGTAGATGTATAGATTCTTAGCTAGAGGAAGGCAACTTCAGTTTTAACAGTTCAATTACAGGGGCGCCTGGGTGGCTCAGCTGGTTAAGCGTCTGACTTCAGCTCAGGTCATGATCTCACGGTCCGTGAGTTCAAGCCCCGCGTCAGGCTGTGTTGTCAGTTCAGAGCCTAGAGCCTGCTTCGGATTCCCTGTCTCCCTCTCTCTCTACCCCTCCCCCACCCACACTCTCTCAAAAAATGAATAAAAGAGGGCCGCCTGGGTGGCTCAGTCGGTTGAGCGTCCGACTTCAGCTCAGGTCACGATCTCACGGTCCATGAGTTCGAGCCCCGCATCAGACTCTGGGCTGATGGCTCAGAGCCTGGAGCCTGCTTCCAATTCTGTGTCTCCCTCTCTCTCTGCCACCCCCCCCCCCCCCAACGTTCATGCTCTGTCTCAAAAATAAATAAATGTTAAAAAAAAATTAAAAAAAAAATGAATAAAAGATAGTGGCCAAAATGAACAAATCAGGAGACTACAGATGCTGGCAAGGATGTGGAGAAACGGGAACCCTCTTGCACTGTTGGTGGGAATGCAAACTGGTGCAGCCACTCTGGAAAACAGTGTGAAGGGTCCTCACTATGACCCAGCAATAGCACTGCTAGGAATTCACCCAAGGGGGATACAGGAGTGCTGATGCATAGGGGCACTTGTACCCCAATGTTTATAGCAGCACTTTCAACAATAGCCAAATTATGGGAAGAGCCTAAATGTCCATCAACTGACAAATGGATAAAGAAGATGTGATATGTGTGTGTGTGTGTGTGTGTGTACACACACACAATATGGAATACTACTTGGCAATAAGAATGAAATCGGGCCATTTGTAGCAACGTGGACAGAACTGGAGAGTGGTATGCTAAGTGAAATAAGTCAGGCAGGGGCACCTGGGTGGCTCAGTCGGTTGAGCGTCCGACTTCGGCTCAGGTCACGATCTCACGGTCCGTGAGTTCGAGCCCCGCGTCGGGCTCTGGGCTGATGATGGCCCAGAGCCTGGAGCCTGCTTTCGATTCTGTGTCTCCCTCTCTCTCTGACCCTCCCCCGTTCATGCTCTGCCTCTCTCTGTCTCAAAAATAAATAAACGTTAAAAAAAAAAAATATTAAAAAAAAAAAAAAAAGAAATAAGTCAGGCAGAGAAAGACAGATATCATATGTTTTCACTCATATGTGGATCCTGAGAAATTCAGCAGAAGACCGGGGGGAGGGGAAGGGGGGGAAAAAAGTTACAGACAGGGAAGAAGGCAAACCATAAGAGACTCTTAAGTACTGACAACAAATTGAGGGTTGACAGGGGTGGGGGAGAAGGGAAAGTGGGTGATGGGCATTGAGGAGGGCACCTGTTGGGATGAGCACTGGGTGTTGTATGGAAACGAATTTGACAATAAGTTACACACACACACACACACACAGTTCAATTACAAAAGTGATAATTAATAGCTACATTATTTATGTAACTATTAATGTAATTATCCAAATTACATTAGGATAAACTGGAGTAAAGGAATAAATTAACTTAGGAAATTATGGTAGAATAATCTTATGCCAATGGAAAGAACAATCTTTAAGTGACTTTATCAAGTTGCTTAGCACAATTATGTGTGTATGGAATTTCTGCCTGCCTCCACCCTTATCTCTCAATCTAATACCCATATACAAATCCAGATGTGATGCCTATTTTGAACTTCATTTAGGTTGCTTCTACGTAAACATGAGAGGTTTAAACAGTTTTGGTTTTGTTCACTCATATATTTTAAGGCTCCAAACAGCCTTTGTATTTAAATCCAACTGTTCAGATGCAGTTCTTTTTAAATGTGCAAACAAACTAAGGCTATTACTCAAGTAAAATCACTTTTCTAAATTTTACTTGGGAAATGTTTTTAGCCTACCATTGGCATTCGATGCACTTCTCTCCTCACACCAAACTCAAGTGGACTCCTCCTGTGCAAGTAAATACTACTTGTGGTCAGTTTAATAGGCAAGATCATTGACTTTGATAATTCAGTATAAATGTCATGCATCTGTCTGTGTTATTTCAAATCACTTGACAGCCACCTATAAACAGGTAATAAATATAAAACAGTGCAAACAAGGTCTAGGACTATACCATAATTCTTTCAAATACACTCAGATCTTACAACAGTATCTTTAAAACTTTGATCATCACAATTATTATTCTTCCGAAGAGTATGGGAAATCTAATGTCTAAAATATGGGGCTCTGGGGGCGCCTAGGTGGCTCAGTCAGTTAAGTGTCCAACTCTTGATTTCAGCTCAGGTCCTAATTTCATTTTGTGGGATCGAGCCCCATATGATTTTACAGTTCATGGGACTGAAACCTTCATAAGACTCCGTACTGAGCGCAGAGCCTATTTGGGATCTTCTCTCTTCCATTCTCTCTGCCCCTACCCCTTGCTTTGTCTGTCTGTCTGTCTGTCTCCCTCAAAATAAATAAATAAACTTTAAAAAATACGGGGCTTAGATTAAAGGTCTTTAGATCTTTAGTCTACACAAGAAATAGAGAAGATAAGAATCGATGACTGGAGTAAAGTTTGGTATTTCAAATACAATATTTTAAAGGCTAACATGTGATACAAATGAAATGCCTCATGGACCAGGGAAAAAGGACAGACCTTATAAACAACATAAGTGAGCTACAAAAAGCACGCAAACATTTTCCTAACTGAAATCTTACTAAATAATCCACAATACAGAATTTGTCTGGGGAAAGGCTCTCTGTATCAGGGAAAATATACCTACTCAGAAGCAAGAGGTGATATCTAATAACCCAAAACATATACATATACATCCATATAGATAGACAGATAGATTCCCCGCCAAACCAAAACACATTTTAGTTGAAAAAAAAAACAAAAAAACAAAAACCAGGGTGGGATGGATAGCAGAAAGTCAATCTTGGACTGCTCTCACTAAAAGTCTTGATTCTGGTGCCAAGAAGAATTTTTTTAACCTGCTCCTTAGATTCTCCATGTTATTTATTTTTATTTACTTAGTATGCAAGAAAAAAACCTTCAAGCATTTATTTTTTTGTAATGTTTATTTATTGATTTTGAGAGAGAAAGGGAGTGAGCACGATAGGGGCAGAGAGAGAGGGAGAGAGAGAGAATCCCAAGCAGGTTCCAGGTCCAGCTCGGAGCCCGACTGCGGGCTGGATCTCACAAACTGTGAGATCATGACCTGAGCCTAATCAAGAGTCACACGCCTCACCGACTGAGCCACCCAGGCGCCCCAAAAGTTTTAAGATTTATTAAAAAAAAAAAATTTTTTTTTAACGTTTATTTATTTTTGAGACAGAGAGAGACACAGCATGAATGGGGGAGGGGCAGAGAGAGAGGGAGACAAAGAATCGGAAGCAAGCTCCAGGCTCTGAGCCATCAGCCCAGAGCCCGACGCGGGGCTTGAACTCGCGGACCGCGAGATCGTGACCTGAGCTGAAGTCGGACGCTTAACCGACTGAGCCACCCAGGCACCCCAAAAGTTTTAAGATTTAAATGAGAGGAACTGGGGCGCCTGGATGGCTCAGTTGGTGAGGTGTGTGACTCTTGATTCAGCTCAGGTCATGATCTCACGGTTTGTGAGATCCAGCCCCCAGTCGGGCTCTGAGCTGGACCTGGAGCCTGCTTGGGATTCATATTCATTCATTCTCTCTCTCTCTCTCTCTCTCTCTCTCTCTCTCTCTCTCTGTCTGTCTCTCCCTGCCCCTCTCCTACACATGCATGTGCTCTCCCTCTCATAAATAAATAAATAAATAAATAGATAGATAAATAAATAAATAAATTTAAATGAGACTTACCTTCTCTGTAATACGTACTATAAATAAAATCCACAAAATGAAACATTCTGACATTTAAAATATACACTTCAGATGTAAACGGTGTTGTACACTAGTATATGTCTACTCTGAGTCATTTGTCTGGTTAAGAATCTTACAACACTTGGGGCGCCTGGGTGGCTCAGTCGGTTGAGCGTCCGACTTCGGCTCAGGTCATGATCTCACAGTTCGTGCATTCAAGCCCCGCGCCGGGCTCTGTGCTGACAACTCAGAGCCTGGAGCCTGCTTCAGATTCTGTGCCTCCCTCCCTCTATCCCTTCCCCACTCATGTGCTCTCAGTCTCTCAAAAATGAATAAACATTAAAAAAAAAAAAAATCTTACAACGTTATAAATGTTGTTACCTAGTTATGCCATTAACCTAAGGAATTCAAGAAGCACATTAAGTACTAATTAAGTAATGTACTAAAAACCATTGGCTATAACTTTATTTTTAAAACTTTATCTCAGATTAACAAATACACAGAGGCGCCTGGCTGGGTCTGTCAGTGGAGTGTGCAACTCTTGATCTTGGGGCTGGGTGATCTTGATCTACCCACGTGTGTGTAGACATTGCTTAAAAATAAAATCTTAAAAGAAAGAACAAACAGGCATGCCTGGGTGGCATCTGACTTCAGCTCAGGTCATGATCTCGCGGTTTGTGAGTCTGAGCCCCACGTCAGGCTCTGTGCTACAGGTCAGAGCCTGGAGCCTGCTTCACATTCTGTGTCTCCCTCTGCCCCTCCCCCACTCACACTCTGTCTCTCAATAAAGAAACATTAAAAAAATTTTTTTTTAATTAACAAATACATGTTTTAAAACATAAAATAATATGGAATAATTTTGGCCTAAGAGCAAGTTAATGAAGTTTCAAAAGAAAAGTGAATGCATTAATACCTCCTTTCCAAAAGGTCTGCCACTATATAAATGACCTCAATATACACGACTTACCAAGATAATTTATTCAACTGGTTACTAAAATTGTCCCTGCTTCCAGATGAAGAAACAGTGCATAAGAATAGGAAATTGACTTCTCTGGTTTAAAACAATCTCTTATTAGTTCACTTTGGGGCCACTAAAAATTCCTAAGTTTTTCTGGTTTTATTTTGTTCTCCTGCCCTCTTGGGGGTAGTGCCTCAATTAAAAGCAAGCAAACACAAAAAAATCCTATAAATGTAAATTTTCTTTTCAACCTTTTCCCTATTTCACTAATACCTTAATTAATATAATTATCTATCTTCTCTAAAAACATCAGAAATGAAAAAAATAAATAAAATAAACATTCTTCTTCCAAAGATGACTAATCACCCTTGCCTTAGAATTTAAGTAGCTCTAGCTTACATCATTAATTGCGACCAAAAGAGATCAGACAAAAGTATCTTCCATCTATGTGATGGCTTAAGGCTACAGTTTCTACTCATGACAAAATTCAGGGTTTTTTCATATTTAAGCTTTCTTTTTGCATAATAGCGAGGAAAGCAACTGACCGGGTAAGACTATGAACTTGTTAATTCAAATTCTTATTCTACCAGTTAATTTATGCTATGATCTGGGCAAAGCCAATCATTAATCTCATCCTCTGCCACAGAATGCTTTGATTTTGAACTACAGTGAAAAGAGAAAAACACATTTTTCAAACCTTTTCCCTACAAAAAATAGAGCCATACCTTTCTGAAGCCCTCTGACAATTTTGGTAGTATAATTACCAACTCACAACACCTTGTATCTGTGAAAAATACCCACTTCCAATAAGAGGGATCACTTAAATGGTCTCTGATCCAAAAGTTGCATTCTTGTGAGATATACTGAGGACAGCTTAAAGTTGAATTTTTGGAAGAGAAGAATAACTAATTCAGGATGAAAGATTCCAAGTTTTAAAGTCGATATTCAGGATCAGTTTCTGAATGAGAACCTGACTCACAGCAAGCCCTGGAGCTGCTCCTCCATTCTAAAAATATCTGCCACAGGGCACCTTATTCATTCTGAACTGAGTAAGAATTTCAAAGCTGTGCTCTAATTCTTACTTGGTGCAACCATGACATCACAGAGCAGGCAGTGGCACAAATAACTGTGCTGCAATAATTTGGCTACAAGTTATATCTATCTTGAAATTCTTCCTGAAAGTATTAAAATCCTAATGCAATAAACTTTTGGTTGATCACAAAACCCCCCCAGTCTCTGGCAGTGTTTTTCTTTTTAAGATAACTGAGGGCAGTTCCGGGAAGGCAGTGATCACAGTTTGGGCCACCACAATACCAGGCGTACAATGGCATTCCATATACATTTGTTACTTGGTTGACAGAAATCCTATCTGATCTCTAGGCTTCCAAAGGCAAGCTGTCCGACAATGGCATCACAATGAAATAAACTTCTCTGAAATTTCTTCCTTTTGGGTCTATTTTTCAGGTCTTTTAATTAAAAAAAATTTTTTTGTTGTTCATTCTTTTTTTTTTTTTAACTTTTTTTAATGATTATTTATTTTTGAGAGAGACAGAGCATGAGGAGGGGAGGGGCAGAGAGAGAGGAAGACAGAATCCAAAGAGGCTCCAGGCTCTGAGCTGTCAGCACAAAGCCAGACATGGGGATCCAACCCATCAACTGCGAGATCATGACCTGAGCCAAATTAGGCCGCCTAACCAACTGAGCCACCCAGGTGCCCCCTAATGTTTATTTATTCTTGAGAGAAAGACAAGAGTGCAAGTAAGGGAGGGGCAGAGAGAGAGGGAAGCACAGAATCCGAAGCAGGCTCCAGGCTCTGAGCTGTCAGCACAGAGCCTGACACAGGGCTAGAATTCACCGTGAAAGCATGACCTGAGCTGAAGCGGAGGCTTAACCGACTCGACTGAGCCACCAGGGCACCCCTCAGGTCTTTTAATTTCAACACTAATTCTCTAACACAGCCCCAAATTAATTTTTTTTAACGTTTATTTATTTTTGAGAAACAGCGATAAAGAACGAGCAGGGGAGGGGCAGAAAGAGAGGGAGACAGAATCTGAAGCAAATACAGCCCCAAAGTAAAACCAAAACTATGCAATGACTTTAAGCTGGACAGGACAAAAAAATTACTAAATAAAGAGATCAAAGAGCACTACTCTTAAAAAATTAAGTCCACTATTTTGGTTTCTTGATGGAAAAGCACTAGGACAGGGAAGAAAAGGGTTATCAAGAATTATATTTCTGGAGTTCCTCCACATACAGTTATGTTTCTGGAGCTTAGGAAAAAGGTTTAGGCCTGTGATAGAGATATGGGGATCACGACATTTAGGTGGGAATGAAATTACCTCAACCAAGTAAGAATAGAATCATGACATTTAACCACCTGATTATAAGGAGGTGACTGAGAAAGAAGAATCTGACAGAAAAGCCACAGAGCAATGTCTTTTAAAGTTTTTATTTTAATTTCAGTTAGTTGACATAGTGTTAAATTAGTTTCAGGTGTACAATATAGTGATTCAACAAGTCTATACATCACTCAGTGCTCATGAGGACAGGTGTATTCCTTAATCACCTATTTGACCCATCCTCCCATCCCCTTCCCCTCTGGTAACCATCAGTTTGTTCTCTATAGTTAAGAGTCTGTTTCTTGGTTTGCCTCTCTCTCTTTTTACCCTTTGCTTGTTGGTTTCTTAAATTCCACATGAGTGAAGTCATGTGCTATTTGTTTTTCTGTGACTTATTTCACTTAGCATTACACTCTCTAGCTCCATCCATGTTGTTGCAAATGTCAAGATCTCATTCTTTTTTATGGCTGAGTAATATTCCGTTTTACACACACACACACACACACACACACACACACACACACACACACACACCATCTCTTCTTTATCCATTTATCAATCAATGGACACTTGGGCTGCTTCTATAATTTGGCTATTGTAAATAATGCTGCATTAAACACAGGGGTGCATGTATCCCTCTGAATTAGTGTTTTTGTAATTTTGGGGTAAATATCCAGTAGTGCCATTACTAGATCATAGGGCAGATCTATTTTTAACTTTTTGAGAACCTGCCATACTATCTTCCACAGTGGCTGCACCAGTTTGTATTCCCACCAACAGTACAAGAGGGTTCCTTTTTTGTCTACATCCATTGCCAATACCTGTTGTTTCTTGTGTTTTTTATTTTAGCCATTCTGACAGGTGTGAGAGGATATCTCATTGTAGTTTTGATTTGCATTTCCCTGATGATGATGTCGAGCATCTTCTCATGTGTCTGTTGGCCATATGTACATCTTCCTTGGAGAAATGTCTGTTCATGTCTTCTGCCCATTTTTAAAATGGATTATTTGTCCTTTGGGTGTCGAGATGTAGAAGTTCTTAATATATTCTAAAACTGATTCATGGTGATAGTTACATTATTCAGTAAAGTTACTAGAAATCATTGTAAACTTGAAATGAGTGGCTATGTTAAATATCCTTCAATAAAGCTGTTTAGAAAAAAAGGTAAGGTTGAGTACTGCATCTTCCACACCGTGATATGGATACTATTTCTAGTGTAAGAAAATGTGTGGTGAGATTTATAATAAAGAAAATTTATAGGCTCCCACACCAAGCAAGCTGGAAACCCCTCCCACAGATACCTAAGCATGTATTCTAATTTTTTAAAAAGAGAGAGAAATGTTTTATTTATTAAAGTTCATGGCAGTCCTCAAAGGTCAGAAAGTAAAATCTGGTACACATATACAGAAAGCAAAGGTATTAGGTTATAAATAGATGGTATTTAATTTTAAAAGGCTCAAAATGGAGTCACTTGTGCTAACTCAAGACTTCATACCTAACCTAATTGACAGTTTCAGTCTCTCTCAGGAATGTAATCTTAAACCACTCAAACTGGAATTTCCTAGTCAGCACTAGTGAGGTCTTCTACCTGAAAGATCCCTTGTGGTCCTCAAAGAAAGATATGAGGTACTTTGGTCCGTTCTTGTCCTTGCCCCGTTCTGCCTACACAAGTCTCCCATTTTGTACAGCTCAGAGCTCCTTTCTATTTGCTACATGTGGTGCTATGCGATTCATCACCGAGTAAAGCTAATTTGACCTTTAAATTTACTCAGTTGTATTTTATTTTTTAACAGTAACCAATTCCCAATCAGGTATATTTGAAAATATAGAGAAATTTTGTTTATCACATTGGCTTGGGGGTAACACTGGCATTTAGAGGGCAATGTTTAAATTACAATTTACTCTTTTTAAAAATAATAAATCAGGGGCAGCCTGGGTGGCTCACTTGGTTAAGTATGTGACTTAAGCTCAGGTCATGATCTCATGGTCCGTGAGTTCAAGCCCCACATCAGGCTCAGTGCTGACAGCTCAGAGCCTGGAGCCTGCTTCAGATTCTGTGTGTTTGTATGTGTCTCTCTCTCTCTCCCCCACTCGTGCCTTTGCCTCTCTCTCTCTCACAAGTGAATAAACGTTAAAAAAAATAAAAAATAAGTAAATCAGGAATATATACTGTATTCACTTACACTTAATAAAACCTGCCTTGATGTTATTAGGGCAAACAGTTCTAAGCAGGCATTTATCTTTTGATAAAAATACAAAAATTATAAAAGGGGCTTAGTATGAAAATGTCCTTCAATGCACAGGACAGTCCTGCACAATGAGGAATGGTCCCTCCTAAACACCAAAAGCATTCTTCCTGAAAAAACACCAATTTGAACCATGTTCCTATTAGCATCTCAAAAGGTAAAGTACCTGTAGGTTCTTATTCTAAAATATTTAAATATAAGGCATCAACATTACCAACAAAATACTCCAAATTAGGGGTGCCTAAATGGCTCAGTCTGTTGAGCATTCAAGTCTTCAATTTGGCTCAGATTATGATCCTGGGGTCGTGGTATGGAGCTGTTTCAGGCTCTTTGCTGAGCGTGGAGCCTGCTCAAGATTCTCTCCCTCTCTCCCCCCCCCCTCTGCCCCTTCTCCCCCTGCTGCACTCTTGCTCTCTAAAATAAAATTTTAAATACATGTGTGTGTGTGTTCGTGTGTGTGTATTCTACTATATGCAAATCAAAAAATATAATTTCCCCAAATTTTGTTTGAAAGATCACACATGACTACCAGATATTCAAATTTTAGAAACAACATCAAGTATTTAAAGAGATATTTAATTTTTCAGTTATATGTCACTTAGTTGGAACCAGGCTTATTAATTTTCTCTCAGCTTTAAGCATTTTCTTTGACAGACCAAGCAATAACATTTGTAAGCACTTCTCTGTACTGCTGAAATGTAGTATTTTTCTTTGAGCCTTTATTTAAAAAAAAATTTTTTTTTAACATTTTATTTATTTTTGAGACAAGGAGAGACAGAGCATGAACAGGGGAGGGTCAGAGAGAGGGAGACACAGAATCTGAAACAGGCTCCCGGCTCTGAGCTGTCAGCACAGAGCCCAACGCAGGGCTCGAACTCACGGACCGCAAGATCATGACCTGAGCCGAAGTCGGCCGCTTAACAGACTGAGCCACCCAGGCGCCCCACTTTGAGCCTTTAAAAAGTGTAGGGACACCTGGGTGGCTCAGTAAGTTAAATGTCCCACTCTTGATTTCCACTTAGATAATGATCTCAACTTTCGTGAGATGGAGCCCCACGTCAGGCTCCATGATGACAGCGTAGAGCCTGCTAGGGATTTTCTCTCCTCTCTCTCTGCTCATGCTCTCTCTGTGTCTCAAATAAATAAAAACATTAAAAAATATTAGAAGGTGTCATTTCATCAGCTGCCTGAGAATATAAGCATAGTATATCTCTCTAGTAAAGCATTAAACTGTATTATTGAAATGCTTCTATGTTCTTGGAGGGTGAAATTTTGTCTATTCCACTTTTTTAGCTAGCACACAGTAGGCGCTTACAACTGTTTTAAGAATAAATAAGCAAGGGTATTGAAAACTAGTAAACTATATGATAAAGAAAACTTATCTGCATGTCTTTATTTTCAGGAGAATCAACTAATTTTATACTGGAAAGCCTTAACAGTAATTTTATAAAATTAAGAAACATTTGGAGGCACCTGGGGGGCTCAGCCACTTGGGCGTCTGACTTCGGCTCAGGTCATGATCTCACAGTTCATGAGTTCGAGCCCTGTGTCAGGCTCTGTGCTGACAGCTCGGAGCCTGGAGCCTGCTTTGGATTCTGTGTCTCCCTCTCTCTCTGTCCCTCCCCTGCTCACGCTCTGTCTCTCTCTCTCTCTCTCTCAAAAATAAATAAATAAACATAAAAAAAAAAAAGAAACATTTGAATGAAGGTCACAATGAACTAAATGACAGCTCTAGCACAAAACAAAGAACAGGGAGAGGACACTTATTTGGAAAATACAATATACCTATTCGAAGGAAGGACAAAATACACAGAAGTGAGAGGACAACAATTGGTCCCTTCTGTCTGTCATGTTCTAAACTCTTTCCATCACATAGAACTACAAATTTCAGCCCATCTTCCAACACTTCTGCCCACACCTAGGACCAATACTTGCAAATAACTTTCCTTTGGATAGCTGATCAGGGAAGGAGGTGGATAGGAGGGGAAGAGATTATTATTCAGAGAAGACAGAGGTGGAGTACTAGAACCACAAGGGTGCTAAATCTATTGTATTAATTGTGTTCTAAAAAGTATATACTTCCCTTTCTTGCAAGTCATTCAAAAGCTTTTTTTCTGAAGATGGGTGAGAGATTCCATGAAATTTTGAGTATGTGTTTTTATAATGTGGCCAAACGTTAAAGCTGGTGGGAAAAAGAGCTGCAAGACTCAACTGGTAGTATATACCATAATGTCCTGGAATCTTAATATATCTTGGCCAATATGCTGACTTAAAAAGATAAGCACATGGGGAGCAGCGGCTTTGCTTCATGCCAGGCAATGTCTCCACAGGGTGTGGGTTTCCTAGTGGAACAGCAGTCATACCATATGGTGCTACTTTTATTGGCATGGGCAGGACAGAGCTGCCAAAAATTCAATGTGCTATTTTCGGCCATGAAACGTGATAAATCCCAAATTTGAAACATTAAGAATTTTTAAACTAACAAATATCTTTTCTTAAAGATTTCAAATATTGGACTTTTGTAATCAAGGCTCAACAGGGTAACAGCTCTCAGTCTTTGAAATAGGACAAATATGCACACAAAAGTCAAGAATTGGGAATACTTGGCAGCTCTTCTCTGAAAATAATGTTTTAAGGACTGAAATGAAAACTCCATGGTTATACCACAAATATAAAGGTGCAATGTATAAAACAGCTTTTGAAATACTACATTGTGAAAACATCAAACGAAGGCAGTATATACGAGAAGGTCAAAGATGGTTCATCCATAGGATGGATTCTATATCTCTCTCTAGCCACTTCAAGTTTAAGCACAGTAAGATAACTCCAAGTACTCAAATAAGCTGATCTAATGTTTGAAGTCAGAGCAAGCCTGGAAATATTCATGTTGAATCCAAGAAACTACTTACAAGTGCTTGTACTTAACCCTTACAAGTGCAGTCCTAGATTGGAGTAAGTAGGTCCAGGATTCTAAAAACAACAACTTCAAATGCTATATTAAGGCTGGTAATATTAATTTCAGAAAAGCAATTTTTGAGCTTCCACACTTGTGTCAATGCTAGCCTTTTCCCCAAGCCTGCTCCTTTTTCCTGAATTAGGTTAATTATAAGTCATAAAAATAGCTTTTAGTTTGCCCTGAAATAAAATGGGTTTTATGAAGTGCTTTACATAAGACAAGAAAATCTGAAGATTAAGGACTTGGTTGAATCTAAAACTACAAGTGAGGGGTGCCCGGGTGGCTTAGTGGGTTAAGCGTCTGACTTCAGCTTAGGTCATGATCTCACCGCTCGTGGGATTCTAGCCCTGCACTGGGCTCCGTGCTGACAGCTCAGAGCCTGGAGCCTGCTTCAGATTCCGTGTCTCCCTCTCTCTGCCCCTCCCCCCACTAGTGCTACGTCTCTCTCGCTCTCAAAAATAAACATTAAAAAATAAAACAAATAATATTACAAGTGAAAACTCCATTTTCCTGCCCGCCCAATACGTTGCACAAATTATCTACAGTAAAGCGAACTGTAAATGCAAATAACTTTCACCTAAAGAAGGCTGTGGTTCAGCCATCCCCAATATGTAGAAAGAGTCGCACAAGCTACTGAGGTTCTCAAAGTGCAGCAATATCGGCATCTGCAAATTCTTAAGACCCCTACCCGTAGATCTACTAAATCTGTGTTGTAACTTCAAGGCTGCAGATGACTCAATGGATGCTTTAGTTTAAAAACCAATGAAGGCTTGGGCTTTTGATCTAAGAAAAATAAAATATGTCAAATACAGATCATTGTTGCTGAAAAGCAATTTAACAACTTTGGTTTTTTCTGCTACATTTGCTGTTATAATTTCCTAAGAATATCAATGCCTAGAAGTCATATATTAATCAGAAGCTGATGACAGGAAGAAATAAGAAATGCCTTTGAGTGCAGTTTCTTTTTTAAGATTTTATTTTTAAGTAATCTCTACACCCAAAGTGGGACTCAAACTCAGAATCCTGAGATCAAGAGCCGCACGCTCAACCTACGGAGCCAGCTGGGCACCCCCAACTTTTTTTAATAAAAGAAAATATCAACTTTAAAGTGCAGTTGGTTCTATCCCTGAAACATGATTACGCTATACGTTAACTAACTTGGATTTAAATAAAATTGAAAAATTGAAAAAAACTAAAGTGCAGTTGGTTTTGTGTGCAAGTATGCGTGTTGGGAGACAAGGGGCTTGCCTTTAAGTGTTATGCCAAAGGCTAAAACGATGTTATAGGGCTGGTTTCAAATGCACCAGGTGAACTATGCACCAGAATGAGGAAGAATTCTTGAAAGAGGAGGCGGAATTTCAACAGATGACAGGGAAGAGAGATTTCAGGCTGAGGGGACAATGTTCATTCCCTCCTTCATTTCCTCTGGTAGAGAGGCTAGCGATGCGCCTGAGACAGTCATGGACACTCCCGCAGGGAGCTGACATTCTGAGAGGACTTCAGTAAAGAAAAAAGGGGCAGACGAAAATCACAGCAAATTCTGTTGTGAAAGAAACAAATCAGTGAATAAAGAACAACAGTGGGAATTTATTTTAGGTGAAGAGGGCACGAAAAGCTTCTCTGTGGAGGTGTCATTTCAGCTGAGCTCTGAAGGGAAAGGATGCAGCTGTGAAAAAGTGGGTAGGAGAGGTGGGGAGGCACCAAGAGCAGCCTAGGCAGAAGGAACATCATATAATAAAGAGTCTGGCATGTTTAAGCAGCCGAAGAAGGCAAGTATGGACAGAGCACAGAGAGAAGTGAAGAAAATGTATTCAAAAAGAAAGAAAGAAAAAGAAAAGTGAGTGGGCTGTCTGGGTGGCTCAGCCAGTTAAGCGTCTGACTCTTGATTTTTAGCTCAGGCCATGATCTCACGGTTGTGGGACTGAGCCTCATATTGGGCACAGCAAGGAACCTGCTTGGGATTCTCTCTCTCTCTCTCTCTCTCTCTCTCTCTCTCTCTACCCCTCCCCTGCTGACGATGCATGTGCACTCTCTCTCACAATAAAACAACTTTAAAAGTAAGAGTGTGGATTTTATTAGAAATACAATGAGAAAATGTTAAAGGATTTCAAAACAAGTTTTTAATGTTTATTTATTCTTGAGAGAGAGAGACAGAGACAGAGACAGTGTTAGTGGTAGGGAGGGTCAGACAGAGAGACACAGAATCAAGCAGGTTCCAGGCTCTGAGCTGTCAGCACAGAGCCCAACACGGGGCTCAAACTCACAAACCATGAAATCATGGCTTAAACCAAAGTCGGACGCTCAAGCGACTGAGCCACCCAGGCACCCCAGTGTTAAAGGTTCAATCAGGGGATAGACAAGATGAAATTACTTCTGTAAAAGAAATTGTTTATTCATCACTTTTCAATAAAATTCTTTTAAAAAATAAATTGTGAGGCATACTTTACGTTAATAAAATTCACATATTTCAAGTGTACGGCTGATGACTTTTGACAAATGTATGTATCTGCATAATCACCACCACAATGAAGATACAAAACATCTCCCAAAGTTCACTCCTGCCCCTCTACAATCTCTTCTGTCCCCACCCCGGCCTTAGGCAACTAATGGTCTCTGCTCTAACACAGTAGATAACATCTGCCTATTCAAAATTTCCTATGAATGGAAACACTTCCATGTCTATCCACTTTTAATCGCAAAATGCCTGTGAGAGTCATTCCTGCCATTGTGTATATCAGTAATTTATTCCCTTTTGGCTGCTAAGTGGTACTCTGTTGCATAAGTACCCCATAATTTGCTTATCCATTCACCCACAATTGGGTTGTTCCCAGTTTGGGCTCTTAATGAATAAACCTTTTCTGAACATTCACATGAAGATCTTTATATGTGAGTATATTTTCATTTCTTTTCTTTTTTTTCTTAATGTTTATTTTTGACAGGGAGAGAGAGTTGGAGCTGGGTAGCGGCAGAGAGAGAGAAAGAGAGATATCGAGGATCAGAAGCGGGCTCTGCAAGGAGTCCGATGTGGGGCTTGAACTCACAAACCATGAGATCATGATCTGAGCCAAAGTCTGAAGCTTAACAGACTGAGCGACCCACGCACCCCTCTTTTTTTTATTATTACTTATTTTGAGAGAGAGAGAGAGAGAGAGAGAGAGAGAGAGAGAGAGAGAACACACGAGTGCTCTCACATGTACAAGGAACAGAGAGAGGAAGGGAGAGAATCCTAAGCAGGATCCCCACTGTCAGTGCAGAGCCAAGATTGAGGCTCCATCTCACAAACCAAGAGATCAGGACCTGGGCTGAAATCTAGAGTTGGAGGTTTAACCAACTGAGCAACCGAGGTGCCCTACTATGTTTTCATTTCTAGTGGGTAAATATCTAAGGGCAGAGTTTCTGGGTCACACGTTAAGTGTATGTTGAAAGAGGAAAATTTCAACAGTTTTCAAAAGTGGTTATATCGGGGCGCCTGGGTGGCGCAGTCGGTTGAGCGTCCGACTTCAGCCAGGTCACGATCTCGCGGTCCGTGAGTTCGAGCCCCGCGTCAGGCTCTGGGCTGATGGCTCGGAGCCTGGAGCCTGTTTCCGATTCTGTGTCTCCCTCTCTCTCTGCCCCTCCCCCGTTCATGCTCTGTCTCTCTCTCTGTCCCAAAAATAAATTAAAAAAAAAAAAAAAAAAAAAAAAAAAAAAACGTTGAAAAAAAAAAGTGGTTATATCAACTCAGACCCCATCACCACCAGCAATGTATGAGAGCTCTAGCTGCTCCACCTCCTTGACAACACTTGTGTTTTTAATTTTAGCTCTTCTAGTAGATGTTAAGTGGTATCTCATGGCTTAATATGAATGTCCTTGATGACTAATGATATACAGAATTTATGCATGTGATAAAAGTCCATTTTAATATTTTTTTGGAAAGCACTGTTCAAATATTTTTCCTTTGGTTTTTTAAATGTTTTTATTTATTTTTGAAAGAGAGAGCGAGCAGGGAAGGAGCAGAGAGAGAGAGGACCTGAAGCAGGTTCCATGCTGAAAGCAGAGATCCCCATGTGGGGCTTGAACTCACCAACCGTGAGATCATGACCTGAGCTGAAGTTGGACGCTTAACCAATTGAGCCACCCAGGAGCCCCTTTCCTATTTTTAAAATGGAGTTATTATTATTTAAACACTTCTTGATTTATTCTAGATACAAATATCTTCTAATCTGTGGCTTACCATTTCATTTTCTTGATGGTTATATTTATATATTTATGTATGTAGGTATGTATGTATTCAGATTTTATTTTTTGTAATCTCTACAGTCAACGTGTGGCTCAAACTTACACCCCCAAGACCAAGAGTCACATGTTCCACCGATTGAGCCATTCAGGTGACCCTGATGGTGACTTTAAAGGAGCAGAAATTTTAATGTTTATAAAATCAAATTTACCCATTGTTTTCTTGTTATGGTTAGTACCTCCGTGTCTTAAAAATTCTTTGTCTATTCCAAGTTGATGAAGAATATTCTGTATTTTCTTCTAGAATTCTTACTAGTTTCGGTTTTAGTTTAGGTCTATGATCCATTTCAATTTGAATTCTGTGAAGGTGTGAGGTAGGGTTGAAATTAATTTTTTCTCATATAACAGACTCTTCAACAAATTGTGCTAGCACAACTATCTTTTCCTTCTGATTGGCACCTCTATCGAAAATTATTTGACCACACATATGTGTAGAGGCCGCTTTTAGGCAAAAGACCTGAGCAATGGAAACCTGACCAAGGGAAAAGGACCCACTGTTAACCCCCTGGCTCAATACAAACAGGCCTGTCAGGACCCACCTCACAATATCCATAAACTCTAACCAATGGGCTACTTACAACAAGGCACAGGTATCAAAATGGAATATTCTACATGTTCCCATACCTCCTTCACTTTCCCCCCTTAAACACACCCTCCTACCATTGCTGTGTTGCAGAAAATCTCTGCTTTGCCGTCCTGCCCACCCACTCCCTTAAAGTATATTCCATAAACTTTTATCTCCTTTGCTCTACCTCAAGTGAATTCTTTCACTGCCAGTGCCTCCGGCTTCCACCCAATTGGGTCACCCCCACATTTGGGGGCCCCCATCCAACTGGAATAAACACCACAAATATATAGACCTACTTATGGACTTTCTATTCTGAACCATTCATCTTCAAGGGATAGACAGTATTTTAGGCTTGGGGGCCATATACAGTCTCTCTTGTACTCAACGTGGAAACTGTATTCAAAAGCATCTTTAAGGAAACAGGTTTGCCTTGTTCCAATATAACTTTCTTTACAAAACACAGGCCATTTCACAGGCCTCTGATTTATAAGTTTATCTTTTTGATAATACCAAACTGTTCTGATTACTTTATAGTAAGCCTTTATAAACTGTCTTGAAATACAAATAATGCAAAGTATCCAATTTTATTTTCAGTTGTCGACGCTATTTCTAGTTCACTTGCATTTCCATATAAGTTTTAGACTCAGCTTGTCAGTTTCTACTTCCTACCTTCCCATCCCTCCCCTCCCTGCTGGGATTTTGATTGGGATTGCATTCAATTGAATCTGCAAGTCTTCCAAATCCAGGAAGATTATCTCTATTTATTTAGATCTTTACTTTCTTTCACCAGGCTTATTCTTAATGTACTATTTTTTAATGCAAATTTTAATATCTACTAAGCACACGTGAAAGCAAAGCAAAACTTACTTTTTGTGACAACTCTCAGATTCCTACACTTACTGGGTGTCAAAAAACTTAATTCTATACTACCCCAAATTAGCACAGACCCCAAAGATTGAAGGGTCAAGTCCCACAAGACTGCCCACACTTCAGACACCAGTCAAAGGTCCCAAGTCCAAAGACACTTAGACCTCTTTCCAACTTGGCTACAAATTTGAGGGTGCTAACACTCCCTCCTCAGTTTTGATAATTCTCTAGACTGACTCACAAAACTCAGGAAAACATTTTATTTACATTTACCACTTCATTATAAAGGATACAACTGAGAAATAACCAAAAGGAAGAGATGCTTAGGACAAAGTGGGAGGAGGAGTCACAGGGCTTCCAAGCACCTTCCCAACGCCTTGATATGTTCAACCCAGAAGCTCCGAAGGTCTTCTAGTTCAAGAGCTTTTATGAAGCTCAACCTCTAGCCAATTGCCTACACCACCTTCTTAGGAGTTGGTAGGTGGGACTGAAAAATTCCAATCCTCTAATCACTTGGTCTTTCAAATGACCAGCCCCATCTAGGGGCCTCACCCCATTCATTTAAACTCAGGTGTAATAGAAAGAGGCTTGTTATGAATAACAAAAGAATTCCTATCATTCAGGAAATTCCATGGGTTTTAGGAGCTCTGAGCCTGGAACTGGGGACAGTCAGACCAAATATACTTTTTATCATATCACACAACTCTTTAAAAATGAGGGAAACTTGTTTCCTTGTAAATATGCCACAAATATACCAGTGTCAAAGTAGTGTGTATGAGTTGGATCAGTCTGCTACTGCAACTGCCTTTTTAAAATCAAAATTAGGGGCGCCTGGGTGGCTCAGTTGGTTGAGCATCCGACCTTGGCTCAGGTCACGATCTTGCTGTTCGTGAGTTTGGGCCTCGCATCAGGCTCTGTGCTGACAGCTCAGAGCCTGAAGCCTGCTTCTGCGTCTCCTTTTCTCTGCCCCAACCTACTCGCATTCTGTCTCTGTCTCTCTCAAAAATAAACATTAAACAAATTTTTTTTTAAATCAAAATTAGCTTGGGTCATTTCAAGCAAAATAAGGACCCAGAGCAACAGAAGTGGTTTCAAAGGAGTTATCTTTACAGTGTTTCAGCAGCCACACCTCAGCCATATCCTCAGGAGAGTGTGGGTTACGATTCAGGGAGAATTCCCCATTCTCCCAGATAACTCACTAAATCCAACTTTTACTTCCTCTTCTAGGAGAGAGAAATTCTCCCTGGTAACTTGTATTTCAGTTCATGGCTGAATCACAAAACCCTGCTTCATCTTTCTTCAAGATTTGACTATTCAGATTCTAACTTAACAACATTAGTTAAATAAATGACAACTTTATTGAATATTCTTTAAAATAGATATAGACCCCACAGAAGTTTCAATTCCAGTTCTTACACTTTGCCATTATTTTGATCTTCTTGTGGCTGATAAAAGCTGAGTTTTCACTGTATATCCAAATTCCACAATGGCAAACAGTTCTTTTATAGAAGGAGCCATGTGATAACAGCAGTGATGAGGGAGCACAGAGCAAGCTGAGGGCAAAGTACAGGCTAATAGCATGCCCCCTCTCCCAAGGTAGAATATGTGTGATAATCCTCAGACATTCCTGGCTACCCAAGAACAAAGGAAAGAGGTTTAAGTGTTTGCCATGATGATGTGGGAAACTAAGGCAAATGAAAAATTAAATTCCTTTACTGGCTACAGCCCATTGACAAGTCCTTGAAACAGGGTGACATCCTTCTAGAAGCTCAGCTGCCTGGATGATAACACTTTGCTAGGGGCAAAAGGGAATATGGGCTTAACATTATCCTGACCCTCTCCCCACCCCATTCCACAGGATCCTGTAAATCTACTTTAACATATAAAAATTCCTTTGGAAACTTCCTTTATCTCAACTCCCCCAAGGTATATGCTGGCAATCATACTCCAAGCTCATCACCTCCTGATATATATCTGAAGGGTCTCATGACTGAGGTTTTATTAACAGTAATAAATAGTATTTTCCTAACAGCAGCTAGCACCTCAAGGTCCTGGAAACCCAGCTTCCAAAATTCCTTAGGAACTGACGCTGTTACTGAACCCCTCCCAACCTGAGGATATATAATCAGTTACCTGTCACAACCCCAGTGAAGCTCTTTTTGCCCATAGGTACTGTCCCTGTGCTTTAATAAAATCACCTTTTTGTACCAAAGACATCTTCAAGAATTCTTTCTTGCCCATCAGCTTCAAACTCCCCACAATCACCCTAAAATCCCATCATCAGGATTCACATATACAAAGATACAAATTATCAATCTAGATTTATTATGAGATTATTAAAAATCCTCAATCAAAGCATATGCATCCAACATTCTTAACTGTGGCAACATGGCTGTAACCACGATAAACCTCAGTAGCATGTCTTTAGAAACCAGGTGGTACAACACAAAATGGTCATCTACAGGAGATGCTTGGGAATTACTGTTTGCACAAAATCAGTCTTGAAAAAAAATTTTTTTTGTTCAATTCCTCAGCATTACGTATTTAAATCCTACTTTTTTTCCAAAATGATTTAAGACAGGATTTCTTCAATAAATGGTTGGGACTCCTACATTTTTCTCAATAGACTGCTGCTAAATATGAGTTGGTCACTCAAAGTTAGATGGGACTTCATGAAACCATGATGAAAATGAACAGAAAAAGAACTGTTAGAGATGGAAACTTTGTAAAATGCATGAATAAATTTATCTTTTGATGATGTATCTTATTAATATTCATTTCTTCAACTTGCAAATCCAATGACATCACTGTCACTTTAACTAGCTTTCTGCTCAACAGTGGAACTACTACTGATAGGTACCCAAATAAAAATGAGATTCTAATATAAAAAAATGTAATTTCCTTCCATTTGTTTTATAAGATTTTGTGGTGAAATGTAAAACATCCATCAATAAAGATAGTTTTAATCAGTTATAGCTGTGCTTAGGAAATACCAACTAGATGGATTATTGTCACATACTGACCAAATGATGACTGTTGTGGTTTTAAAAATACATTCATAAGACACTTGGGTGGCTCAGTAGGTTAAGCGCCCGACTTCAGCTCAGGTCATGATCTTACCGGTCCGAGCTGGAGCCCACATCAGGGCTCTGTGCTGACAGCTCTGTGCTGACATCAGGGCTCTGGAGCCTGCTTCAGATTCTGTGTCTCCCTCTCTCTGCCCCTCCCAAGCTGGCACTCTGTCTCTCAAAATAAATAAATATTAAGAAAAAAAAAATTTTAAGAAAATAAAAATACGTTCACAAATTGCAACTTTTCCTTCTTTGAAACTGGTTGGGGTCACCAGAACACCCAAATCACAATCTTGTCTTTCTCTAGTGGCTTTGTTCCAGACTGACAAAACATAAAACAGGTCAATTACTCAGTTGTGAAAGGATCCACTGTATAGAACACACGTTAAAAACGTAAACTTAGGGTTCTGGTCAGCAGGCCTTTCCAGCAAAGCCTGCCTTTGAGTTGACTTGCAAGATTTTGCATTTCTTCCTTCACTGGTCAATAGCAAAGTTATTGAGAATGTCTTCTTATACTAGGAAAGTTATCCTAAAATGACGTTGAAAACCTCTCCCCTCCTTTATTATTTTTTTAATCAATACATGTTAAAGTAACAAGAAAAAAACCCTTAAAAACAGAGAAGTGAGGGTTGCTGGTGGGGTGTTGGGTAGTGGGATGGGCTACATGGGTGATGGGCATTAAGGAGGGCACTTGTTGGGATAAGCACGGGGTGTGATATGTAAGTGATGAATCACTAAATTCTACTCCTAAAATCATTATAACACTATATTGTTAACTAACTTGGATTTAAATAAAATTGTAAAATTTAACTATTTTATTAAATTTAATTATAATTATTAAAAATTATAAAAATTTTAAAAACCCACAAGTGTAAACTTAGCACAAGTTTCCTTTAAATCATCAACAAATGTGATCCCATTCTCCATATGATTTACAACTGTTTTTATGTTTCTCTATAAAATAACCACGCATAACATCAACAACTGTTGATATGTGTTAATGTTTCTGTAATATCGTGCAGCAGAGGCAAACTTCTCACATACTGCAAAGGATGGCAGAAAACAAAGCCCATTGCTAGTTTCTCCTTCTATGGAAAGGACTAGGATCATTCCCAGGCTTTCTCTATTAATGCTAACTAAGAAACTTGGTTTGGAATATATAAACCTATATTCGTATTTTGCTGTGGAATATCATATGGTTTCACGTAACAATAGATTAACTTTATTATGTTTTTCCTAAACATAAACAATTAGTAAACAATTACTAAAATGTGTCCCCATTCCTGAATATAGGTGGACCAATGGCTCAGAAACAATTCGTCCAGGATTTAAACAATTTCTGGGAAGGGGCGCCTGGGTTGCTCAGTCAGTTAAGCATCAGACTTTGGCTCAGGTCATGATCTCATGGCTTGTGAGTTCAAGCCGCACTTCGGGCTTTGTGTTGACAGCTCAGAGCCTGAAGCCTGCTTTGGATTCTGTGTCTCCCTCTCTCTCTACCCTCCCTCTCTCTCTCTCTCTATCAAAAATAAACATCAAAAAAAAATTTAAGAAAAAAAACAACTTCTGGGGAAAAAATTCAGCACTAATTCATTCAGGGACAATTATAAGCTGGTGAAATTCATCTACTTTATATTACAGTAAGAGTTAATTCCAAATTCCTAAACCACTAAAAATCCGTTTTATTTTTACTACAAGAAAGCAAAATAGTCCTATAGGAGAAAAGCAAAATGTTAGAAACAAGCAACAATAAGAACCTATGGATTACTTCATTATTTTATAAAACTTGACTTAATTAGTTCTTCTACTAGAAAGCTTAAAGTCTTTTACTAGGAGACATAAACTTTTCTCCACAAAATTGTTTTAGTTTGAGGTAACTCAAGAACTTTAATTTAACAAGTTTTTGTCTGGACCATCTTAGTATGCGGATTACATACAAAATAACTTAAAAGTCTGGAGCCAAGGAGTAAAGTAGAGCTGAAACTAATAGTCTCACTGCATACAGGCTGTTTACATTATACGTAAGACAGTTAAGAACAATTTGTAAGAACAATTCTAATAGTATGATTTTAATTAACTTAACCGTATTCTCATAAAGAAAATCTCTTCAGATTTTCACTGTTCAGGAATAGTGAAGAACTTGATTAATTTGGTATGAGGAAGATTTACCCTTCATACGTTAGTCAGTAGGATGAATTTTTACTAACCAATTCCACTCCTGCTCCATATTCACGTAGTCAGCAAAACTAGAAGGGCCTTTGTTCTGACAAATCCTTAATGGAAGATTACAAAACTTTTTTTTTTTTTTTTTTTAATTTATTTGGAGAGAGAGAGCGAGCACACACATGTGTGCATGAACACGGGCAAGGAAGGGGCAGAAAGAAGGAGAGACAGAATCCTAAGCAGGCTCTCCACTGTGAGCACAAAGCCCAACTCGGGGCTTGAACTCACAAACCCTGAGATCATGACGTGAGCCGAGATCAAAAGTCAGAAGCTTAAAGGACTGAGTCACCCAGGCACCCCACAAAACTTTTCCAATTCTGTAACTACACACTATTAGGTTGTGAGTTTCATTTTATTTTTAGGGATATTTTTACTGGATATTCATTTTACTATACAATAATTTAGATGAAGTAAAGCAGTAAGACTCCCAATTAAGGCAAATTTTAATCATAGAGGTTTTTAGGTACTAAAATAGGAAGTTCTGTTTGGGTCTAGAAAACAACCAGAGTATATGCTGATCTAAGAGGGTGTGACTGGATGGTGAATACAATTTGAAGATACTGGTAGGCCAAAACTCTGTGCACAGTTAATTAAGACACGATTCCAGGTTTGAACACTGTAGGAAAACAGATCAAACGCTTGAGTGACGAGTTTTAAAACTTAACAGATAACAGGAAGCAAAGAAGGCTGATGATCTTGGTCAGGAGATTGTATCCCGAAAGCATCCTGAAAGTCTAGTGCAGCTATCTAGAAGTAGTCAGCTTGGTGACTTGATAGAAACTGTCCTCTCTTGAGCCTGGACCTTTAATCAGTTTCCCCTATACTAAAGGGGAAGTAAAATGAATCCTTTTTAGAAGATATACTAGTTATTTGGAAAGAACATATACTAAATAAAGAACATTTTAAAACAGCAGATACATACTAATTTAAATTAAGCAGTAAAACAACAGAACCCTGGTAGTTAAAAAATTTAAATACTTGCATTTTGATTTACAGATGGTCCTCAACTTTCAGTCTGATTTTCATACATTATCTATTTAGATACCGAAAAGACTTTTAAATGTTGACTTCCTATTTTGTATTTACCATCTCACCAACTTTTTTTTTTTTAATGCAAGGGATATAAATTGCAATTTTTACTTCTGAGTACAGTTGACATAGTGTTACATTATTTTCAGGTGAACAACCTAATGATTCAACAAGTTTATACATTATGCTATATTCACCACAAGTGTAGCTACCACCTGTCACAATACATCACTACTATAGTATCACTGACTACGCTCCTTACGCTGTTCTCTTTATCCCCATGACTCCATACTAGAAACCTATTATCTCCCTCTCCCTTTCATCCATTTTGCCCATTCCTTCACACTCTCTCACCTCTGGCAACCATCAGTTTGTTCTCCATATTTATAGGTGTGATTCTGCTTGTGTTTGTTTATTCATTTGTTTGTTTTTTAGATACAAGAGTGAAATCAAATGGCATTTCCCTTATTCAGTCTCAGCATAATACACAGCATAACACACTCTAGATCTATCCATGTTGTCTCAAATGGCATGATCTCATCATTTTTTATGGCTGTGAAATATCCCATTGTATATAAATATCACATCTTCCACATCCATTTGTCTATGAGTGGACACTTAGGTTGCTTCTATATCTTAGCTATTGTAAATAATGATGCAATAAACATAGGAGTGCATATAACTTCTGGGGCACCTGGGTGACTTAGTTAAGTGTCCGACTCTTGATTTTTGCTCAGGTCATGATCTTGTAGTTCGTGAGATCAAACCCTGCGTTGGGCTCTGTGCTAAAAGGACAGAGCCTGCTTGAGATTCTCTCTCCCTCTTTCCCTGGCCTTCCCCTGCTCTCTCACGTGCTCTCAAAATAAATAAATAAACTTAAAAAAAAAAAAAAGAGTGTATATATCTTTCCAAATTAGTGTTTCATTTTCTTTAGGTAAATACCCAATAGTGGAATTATTATGTCATATGTTATTTCTATTTTTAATTTTTGAAGGAACATCCATACTGCTTTCCATAGTAGCTGCACCAATTTGCATTCTCAACAATAATAATTCATGAGGGTTCCTTTTCTCCATATGTTTGCTAACACTTGTTATTTCTTGTCTTTTTTAATTTAGCCACTCTATCATATGTAAAGGGATATCTTGTTCTGGTTTTGATTTGTATTCCCCTGTCAATTAGTAATATTGAGCATCTTTTCATGTGTCTGTTGGCCATTTGTATGTCTTCTTTCGAAAAATATCTATTCACGTCTTCTACTCTTTTTTTAATCTGTTTTTTGGTGTTATGTAAGTTCTTTATATTTTTTGAATATCAATCCCTTATCGGATATATAATTTGCGAATATCTCGCCCCATTCAGTAGGTTGCCTTTTAGTTTTATTGATGGTTTCCTTCACTGTGCCAAAGCTTTCTTTTTAAAGAGAGAGAGCAAGAGCAGAGGAGAGGGGCAAAGGAAGAGGGGGAAGGAAAGGGAGGGAGAGGGAGGGAGATGGGGGGGGGGGGAGAGAGAGAGAGAGAGAGAGAGAGAGAGAGAGAGAGAGAGAGAGAGAGAGAAATGGAGAATGAATCTTAAACAGGCTCCAAACTCAACACGAAGCCCGATGCAGGGCTCGATCCCATGATCATGGGATCATGACCTGAGCCAAAATCAAAAGTTGGATGTTCAACCAACTGAGGCACCCAGGCACCCCTTATTTATTTGTTTGTTTGTTTGTATTTTATTCTCTTTGATGCAATTCTAAGTGATGTTGTTTTCTTAATTTCTTTGCTACTTTCATTGCTAGTGTATATAAATGCTACCAATTTCTGCGTATTAATTTATTATATCTTGCAACTTACTGAATTCATTTATTACTTCTAGTAGTTTTTTTAGTGAGGTCTTTAGGATTTTCTATGTACAGTATCATGTCATCTGCAAATACCTGACAGTTTAACTTCCTCTTCACGAATATAAAAGCCTCACTTCTTTTTTGTCTGATTGCTGGTGGTTAGGACTGCCAGTACTGCATTGAATAAAAGTAGCGAAACTGGACATC
Source organism: Panthera tigris (assembly GCF_018350195.1). Taxonomy (NCBI): domain Eukaryota; kingdom Metazoa; phylum Chordata; class Mammalia; order Carnivora; family Felidae; genus Panthera; species Panthera tigris. Next base: position 48,839,902 of record NC_056674.1, read on the forward strand.
CTTCTCTTCTGCCTTGTCTTAGAGACAAAGCTCTCAGTTTTTCCCCATTGAGGATGATGTTAACTGTGGATTTTTCATACACAGCCCTTACTATGTTTAAGTATGTTCCCTCTAAACCCACTCTGTTGAGAGTTTTCATCATGAATGAATGTTGAATTTTGTCAAATGCTTTATGTTTATGTGCATCTGTTGAGATAATCATACGGTTTTTATCCTGCATTTTTTGATGTGGTATATCATGTTTATTAATTTGTGAATACTGACCCATCCTTTCAGCCCTGGAGTAAATCTCACTTGAACATGGTGAATGATCTTTTTAATGTATTTATGTGCCACTGGCTAATACTTTGCTGAGGATTTCTCTATGTTCATTAGAGATATAGATATTGGCCTGGGTTCTTTTTTTTTTTTTTTAAGTTTATTTATTTATTTTGAGAGAGACAGAGACAGCAAGGGCAGAGAGGGAAGGAGAGAGAGAAAGAGAATCCCAAGTAGGCTCCATACTGCCAGCACAGAGCCCAACGTGGAGCTCGAATTCACGAAACCGTGAGATCACGACCTGAGCCAAAACCAAGAGTCAGATGCTTATCTGACTGAGCCACACAGATGCCCCACTTCTTGGGTTCATCTTGTTTGTTAATACTCTGTGCTGTTTGGACTTAGACGTCTAATTCCTTCCCAAGGTTAGGAATGTTTTCAGCTACCATTTCTTCAAATAAGTTTTCTACCCCTTTCTCTCTCTTCTTCCTCTTTTGGGACCCCTATCACGTGAATGTTTGTTTGCTTGATGTTGTCCAAAAGATCTGTTAACCTATCTTCATTTTTCAAACTCTTTACTCTTTGCTGTTCAGCTTGTGTGCTTTCCATTACCCTGGGTTCCAGATCATGGACACATTCTTCTGCATCGCTAATCTTCTGTTGATTCCTTCTAGTGTGTTTTTTATTACTGTGTTCTTCAACTCTAATTGGTTCTTGTTTATTTACTATCTCTTTAGTGAAGGTATCACTGAGTTCTTCGGCTCTTGTATCCAGCTTAGTTAGTATCTTTATGATCACTAGTTTAAATTCTTTAACAGGCATATTGCTTACCTCCATTTCATTTAGTTCTTTTTCTGAGGTTCTTTCTTGTTCTTTCTTTTGGAACATATTTCTCTGTCCCTCCATTTTACTTGACTTTCTGTATTTGTTTCTACGGATTAGGTGGAGCAGCTACTTCTCCTAAACTTGAAGGAATCGTCTTGTGTATGGTCATCCCCTATGATGACTATGTGTACTTGGTAACTTTTCCAGCTGAAAAACTTTTGAGCTACTAAATGGAGGTACCACCTGCCCACCAATATTTCACCTTTGGCAGCATCACCACTTAAGGTGCACCTTTGTGAAATTATTAGCATTAGTTGGAATTAGTGGGGAAAGATGGGGGGAGGGCACAAGTGCTAATATTAGCAAAAAGAAGCATCTCTAACTGAACTGATTGCTTTCTGTTCTTAAGCCAGTTTTCCATGTACTCAATTATGAAGGATGGATAATAAATGAAAGAATGTACACAAATATTTGAACTACATTACTGAAGACTGTACCTAAAAGATTAAGAGCAATTTAGAATTTTATGTTTGTTAACTCACTGAACACCTGCTTTATAACACGTTAAGTTTTTAACCTATATGGCTTCCATCCATGTTTCTATGAATACACGTTCATAAATTTGAGTACTTGAGAACCTCACGACATTTTTAGAGGATGTGAAGAATTTGCTTTTTTTGAGAGGAGGGGCTGTTAAACTTGCTTTCTCTCCCTAGGAATTGAGGACAGTTTTATGTATTAGTTACTTAACTTTGGCCCTACAGGTACTGGGAAACTAAAGTAGTTAGAAGAAAAGGATGTTCTAAGAGAAGGGCAGATAAAAATATTTAAATCCATCTTCAAAAAGTTAATCTTAAAATAAAATGAAATTTTAAGCTAATTCTATTATCCATTCTGTCATTGTACACCTTCCTTTTACTTTTTAAATGAAGAATCTAACTACAGTTCCCTATTTCTTGCTTCATGTGACTTTTATCATTAAAAATAATCCTCTCTAAACCATCTTGAGGTTTTCCTGTTTTTGCTGTTTAAAAAACAACTCTCTCCTCCTTAATGCTTTATCCTCTTTAACCCTCTATCCTCTGTTAGTTTTGGACAGTGACATAAGATTATGTACCAACTTGACTAGGCCAAAGAGTGCCCAAACATTCAAACATTTAGTCAAACATTATCCTCATCCAGGATTTGGTTATTATATCTCTCTAGCCTCTGTGTCTCTGATGGCTCTGAGAGTTTGGAGGAAGCATGGTCAGGTATTTTGTAGACTATCCCTCAATTTAGGTTTATGTGGTATTTTTCTCACAGGTTACAGGTTTTGGAGAGGAAGTACCACTTTCAACACGTCATATCAAAGGCATACATGATATAAACATGACATTACTAATGACGCTAACTTTGATCATCTGGTCAAGGGAGTGTCTGCCAGATTTCTCCACTATAAAATGACTCCCATCCACCTTCCCAGAGCCTACTCTTTGGAAGCAATGAACTAAGCTCAGCCCATACTCAAGGTGGAATGGTGAGCTAAGCTCTACCTCTAAAGGGGGAAATATCCATATAAATTATTTGCTATTCTATATAGGAACTTGTCTCTTCTTTCCCATTTATTGACTTAATAAAATTAATTTGTCTCCATGTCAGTTCTCCTTTCAACCATGAATGACAATAGCATTTTCTCAGTGAGCAACCCCCACATACCCAGTGGAACTTTGGGTTTACTTTGATTCCTTTTACTCCTGCGTGTTCTGTATCTTAGTCCTATAACAAGCTCTCCCAAGTCACTTTTCACTGCTGTTCAGACTTAGTCAATATCTTTTTCTTCTGTCATTGCTTTAATCCAGGCCATCCTCATGTTCTAGACGACTTAAATAAGCTCTGAGCACATCTCATTTTTTTTTTCCCTCCATGTGTTTTTCGGCTCCAATCTGCCTTTCATATCAACACAATCATACTGTATGAGAAAGAAATGTTTGCAGAGGTAGAAACCGTATTCTTGACTCTAGATTTGTATCTAGAATACAGAAAGTGCATAATAAATAAATGCTGAGAAGTAGAAAATACAACGATATTTTTCTTCACCACAGTTATCTCCATGGTAGGAATTGAAGACAGCCTGTAAAAAATTAAATAAACAATAGAAATATTTAAATGTTAATTATTTTAAACCTAACATATATTGCCAAGGTGTGAATGAATGTAAATGTACAAGGAGGTATGTAAATGTTAGATAAGAAAATATTTAAGGTGTTGCAAAACTATAACTAAGAAGCTAAGGAAAGAAAAATGTCTTTGTCTGGAAAAAGAAAGTAGGGAGTCTAAGAATCCAGACTCCTCAACAGTCTCCCCAAACCTGATGTCCTGACCTTTCTACAGGAGAAAATCCTGACTAAAATGACATATCCTATACCACAGGGATCCAATCCTGTCTCTTGACCTGTAAGCAGGAGATAACATGGTATAGCTTTGCCAACTCTTTATTTAACACATGAAATAAAGGATGGTAGGACAGTGGCAAAACAAAAACAAAAACAGAAAAACAAGGCAGGGAGGGGGGACAAATCTTACTCTTATTGAGGAAATAAAAGTGTGAGTTTCCCAAATGTCATTTACTTTTCCTTGCTTTTATAAAATGCTAATAACATTTCTGACTAGAAAGAATTTTAAATTCTTATTTTTTTAATATAGGGAGATATGATTGCATAAAGGTTGAAAACTGTTTAAATCAGCAAAACACCAAAACTTCATTATTATAAAGTTCTCAAGTTTATTGCTGAGGAATGATTAACAGCTGAGATCTATAATTCATGGTATGAAACATGAGTACTGGCTTCTTAGAGTTGCCTTTCAGAGAGAGAGAGAGAGAATTTTCTGCCTCCTTTGTTTTGTTTTGTTTTGTTTTGTTGTTGTTGTTGTTGTTGTTTGGTGGAAGGAACACAATCATCTGTGTTGTAACATCTATCTCCCTCAGCTCTAGCCTGGCTCACGGTGGTTCAGTGATGTTTGCAACGCCAGCTAGTTAGAATATGAAATGAGCCAAGTGGCAGGTATCTCTTTATTCTAATGAAAGAAGTGAATCAAAAACATTAGAGTTTCCTAGGACATAGGACTGATCTTGATTTGGGTCACTTCAGAAGTAAAACTCCCAAAGACAAAAATCACTGCTTCCAATACTCAAACCCTATTACATACAGTGAGGTCCTGTTTGTCTCTCCCACTTTTAGTCCTACTGTGTTCCAGTGGCTTCAGGTGGGACTCATTCCTAAGAAAGTAAATCAAATGATTCCACTCTCAGACTATACATGTGACATTCCTAAGTGTTTCGGGGACTGAGACAATAACGAACAATAAAACATTTGCAAATAATGCTGGCACAGATGCAGTAGGGATCAGAGCTACTCGGGCTACCTTGCCACCAGGTAGAGGCCATGAAGGAAGCCAACCCCGAAGTGGAGGGAAGAGAAAAATGAGTCCAGCTAAGAGGCTGAGCTCCAGTATCTAGCTAACTCCGAAGCCACTGCTATTCCTTATTATAGTTATAAGAAGCAAATTCTCTTTTTAGCTTAACCTAGTTTGGAGAGGGCTTTCTGTCACTACAAAAGAGTCACACCCTTAACTGATTTAGTAAGGAACGTGTACTTACTTAAATGTCACTCAGATAAAACAAAGGTGAAGAAAAAATATTAGAATAATTTTACTATCTTTTATTTCTTTTTTAACTTCTTTCATTTGAGAGAGGAAAAGAGCACATGTGTGCAAGCACAAGCAGGGGAGGGAAACAGAAGGAGAGAGAATCTCAAGCAGGCTCCATGCTCAGCGCAGAGCCTGAGGCTGGGCTCAATCTCAAGACCTTGGGATTATGACCGGAGCCAAAATCACGTGTAGGATGCTCAGCCAACTGAACCACCTAGGTGCCGCACAGAATAATTTTACTATCTTTAATGTAACCCTGTTTATTTAAAATTGTAATGACAACACAGTAAAGGCCTCTTTTCAAGAAATCAAATAGTATTATGCATACTATATGCAGAGAGCAATGAAGTCACTAGTCAAATTTAAGAGGATATGGGAAAAAGAAACATAATACTTTTAAGACATTAAAGTTTACTACTCTATACTCCGGCAAATGGGCCTGTTTAGTTCCTAAATACAACAATTTCTGTCTAGTATCTTCTAAAAGTAATGTGACGTACTTTTGTATCATTTATCTTTCTAATCTCAATGGGATCTCTCAGCCTACTAAATTATATTTTTCAATAAGGCCTAGAAGAGTTATTAAATTTTCACCTACTTATTTGAAGTCTCATCTGTTTTTTAATGGGCACCTGGCAAACTACTAAGTTTATATCTCAATATTAAACAAATTCTATTAACAGATCCCTGGCTACAGCTATAGTATGCTGAAATCCTAAAAAGCATTTCAATGATAGTCTCACAGCAGAACAAATCAAATGAGGTTTGAAGAACTATTAAAAATAAAATGCCTGCCTCTCTGGAAGACCCAGAAGGTGGTGACATGTAAGTACCCCTGGAAAGAAGTCATCATATTTGTTTTCTCAGAGATAGGTTTGTGAAATGAAACCAATCAAAACTCAGAGTTTTGTTGCTGCTGCAACTACTATAAGGATGCAAGAGTCAAGAGAGAAAAAACAAACAAAAAAAGTGTATTAAACAAAAAGACAAGTATAGCAACAGAACTTGCTCAAATTTTCGTAACAGTGGGGCTAGATCATTGATATAAAAATGTGGTTAAGGGGTGCCTCGGTGGCTCAGTCAGTTGAGCATCTGACTTCAGCTCAGGTCATGATCTCGCGGTCTGTGGGTTCGAGCCCCACGTCGGGCTCTGTGCTGACAGCTCAAATTGTTGAAAAATTTAAAAATCTTCTTAAAAGCAACAAATAGCTAACAACATTATAGGTATTGCCAAACTAGTGCTGAAAGAAAGAAGGATACCTAGAAACAGAGAACTCAAAATCTCATTTTTGCCTTGAATATACTTGCTATACTTATCAAAATGGGTCCTCCTTTTTGAAGGGCTATGTGGGCAGAAATGAAGCCAAGATCTGCCCAAGGTAAAAAGTCTAATAAGAGATGTTCCTGCTTTAAGTTGGAATCTCAAAAGGCTACACTCTTAAGGGCAAACTACAATTAAACTAGCTCTTCCTCAGATTTGCATTGTCTGGCCATTTCAGAAAACCTTAAAACTCTGAAACTGATTTAAGGTGATCCTGGTGTGGTGATGGGTGATGGAACTGGTAGCAGTCAGAAATGCCTAACAGAAGAAATAAAAATCCTTTCTGAAAAACAGCACTTTATCTTAGGCCCCAAATCATTCCTACAAATAATTTCCCCAAAAAACAATGAGTGGCATATAGTAAAAATAACTAAACATACTGTGCAATAAGACACCAAGAATGAGAATCAGCAGAAAGACAAAGAAACAGATCTTTAAAGACTTCAGTTATTGGTACAATTAGATAAGAGAACAATCATAATTGCCATACTTCTAAAAAAATGTTTATTTTTGAGAGAAAGAGGGCCAGTGGGGGGGAGGGCGGGGCAGAAAGTGGGGCAGAGGAGCTGAAGTGGACTCTGTGCTGACAGAAGAGAGCCCAACGTGGGGCTCAAACTCATTACCATGAGATCATGACCTGAGCCGAAGATGGTCCTGCCCCCATAAATGGTATACTTAACCTTCAGAATACTAGGAAAAATCATGTAGGTAATCACCAGAATCATGAGAATACTAAGAAAAATACTAGGAAAATCATCATTTACCATTTTTATAGTAAATACTTCATGAATAATTTATAGTAGAATAAGTCAAAGTAGAAAACTTAATTAAAAATCTTGATATACCTTTTAACACAGTACACCCAAACAGTTATTCTGTATTATCCTGGGTTTGAAGGTATACATACCCAGCTCTTTATCAGCTGTCAGTGACAAATCTAAAGCATATCCATCTTGTAAATATTGATCCCAGATTTCAAATACATCCTTAATAGATTCCATCTCATCATTGCTTCTGCTGCTTCCTGTACTTTCATTATCAAAATGCAACAGTTTTTAAAATTTTGATACCTCATAATTTTGTGGGAAACAGGACTGCCTCTTTGCTCTATTACCACAAAACATTTCATTTATGTATTAATAAAAGCCAATCAGAATAATAAACCCAAAGAATGTTTTCATTTCTACTTCACCTATATCCTACTATTAATCTCTGTATACACACTTGACTTAAGCATTTGTCCACTGGTCTAGTAAATTTTGGTGCAAAAATATAATAGATGTACAAACACTGCCACATACTCTTCTAGCAAAAGATGTTCTAGGTACTTGTCATAAAATACCGCATGATGAAGACCTTCTTGATGAATAACTAATTACATGAGATGTATTTCGTTTTCATCCTTAGAAATAATTTGTTCACCCACTGAATTTTTAGTTTCAGAAAATTTACCCAGGATATTGTCATTTGAATACTCTGTCCGAAATGATGCTTCTATAATATTATAGACCAGTACTGCCCAACAGAAATATGAGCAACATATGTAATTTTACATTTTTTAGTAACCATATTAAAAAAGTAAACAGAGGTGTGCCTGGCTGGCTCAGTTAGCATAGTGTGTGACTCTTGATCTTACGGTCACTGAGTTCGAGGCCCACGTTGGGTGTGAAGTAAAAAATAAAAATAAAAAGCAATCAGCAAGACAGTATGGTACTGGCACAAAAACAGACACTCAGATCAATGGAACAGAATAGAGAACCCAGAAATGGACCCCCAAACGTATGGCCAACTAATCTTTGACAAAGCAGGAAAGAATGTTCAGTGGAATAAAGACAATCTCTTCAGCAAGTGGTGCTGGGAAAACTGGACAGAGACATGCAGAACAATGAACCTGGACCACTTTCTTACACCACACACACAAAATAAACTCAAAATGGATGAAAGACCTCAATGTAAGACAGGAAGCCATCAAAATCCTCGAGGAGAAAGCAGGCGAAAACCTCTTTGACCTTGGCCACAGCAACTTCTTACTCAACACGTCTCTGGAGGCAAGGAAAACGAAAGCAAAAATGAACTACTGGGAGCTCATCAAAATAAAAACCTTCTGCACAGCGAAGGAAACAATCAGCAAAACTAAAAGGCAACCTTCGGAATGGGAGAAGATATTTGCAAACGACGTATCAGATAAAGGGTTAGTATCCAAAATCTAGAAAGAACTTCTCAAACCCAACACCCACAAAACAAATAGTCCAGTGAAGAAATGGGCCAAAGACATGAATAGACACTTCTCCAAAGAAGACATCCAGATGGCCAACCGACACATGAAAAAATGCTCAACGTCACGCGTCATCAGGGAAATACAAATCAAAACCACCACGAGATACCACCTCACCCCTGTCAGAATGGCTAACGTGAACAACTCAGGCAACCACAGATGTTGGCGAGGATGCGGAGAGAGAGATCTCTTTTGCACTGCTGGTGGGAACGCAAGTTGGTGCAGCCACTCTGGAAAACAGTATGGAGCTTCCTCAAAAAATTAGAAAAAGAAGTACCCTAGGACCCAGCAATTGCACTACCAGGTATTTATCCAAGGGATACAGGTGTGCCGTTTCGAAGGAACACACGCACCCCAATGTTCACAGCAGCGCTAACAACAATAGCCAAAGTAAGGAAAGAGCCCAAATGTCCATCGGTGGATGAACGGATAAAGAAGATGTGGTACGTATGTACAATGGAGCATTACTCGGCCATCAAAGAGAATGAAATCTTGCCGTTTGCAACTACGTGGATGGAACTAGAGGGTATTATGCTAAGTGAAAGTAGTCAGCCAGAGAAAGACAAATATCATAGGACTTCACTCATAGGAGGACTTTAAGATACAAAACAGATGAACGTAATGGAAGGGAAGCAAAAATAACATAAAAACAGGGAGGGGGACAAAACAGAAGAGACTCTTAAATATGGAGAACAAACTGAGGGTTGCTGGAGGGGTTGTGGGAGGGGGAATGGGCTAAATGGATAAGGGGCATTAAGGAATCTATTCCTGAAATCACTGTTGCACTATATGCTAATTTGGATGTAAATTTAAAAAATAAAATTAAAAAAATAAAATCTATACAACCCCCAAAAATCTATTAATTAAATAAAAAAGTAAAAAGAAACAGGTGAAATTAATTTTAATATATTTTATTTAACCCAATATATCCAAAATGTTATTTCAACAAGTAATCAACATAAAAAATTGAGATATTTTACATTTTTTCTCTTTCCAGGTCTTGGAAATCCCATATATATTTTACACTTACAGCACATCTCAAGTCCACTTTTTAGTGCTCAATGGCCTCACATAGCTGGTGGCTACCATACCAAAAAGTAGGGGCATATGGGTGGCTCAGTCGACTGAGTGTCTGACTCTTGGTATCAGCTCAGGTCATGATCTTGTAGTCATGGGATCAAGTCCCACATGAGGCTCTGCACTGATAGCATGGAACTTGCTTCGGATTCTCTCTCTCCCACTCTCTCTGCCCTATTCTCGCTCTCTCTCAAAACAAATAAAAAGCATAAATCTATAGTGCTGCTATTTGTCTCTTTACATTTCTCTCCTAATTCATATAATTGTGAAGTATTTTCTTCTGTCAATGTTCTTCTCTTTGCCAGTATGGGCAGAAAATGAAAAATTCTTAATTTTCAACTGTGTTCAACAAAAGCCTAAACTATGAAAATAGTATCTTAGAATTACCAGAGTGTAATGCATCCATATGGTAACTGCAAGATAGAAACTAAATTCTCCTTGAAAGACTTCTAAGAAAGAATAAAGGCCATGAGATATCAATTCTTTTTTTTAATTTATTTTTATTTTTTTTCAATATATGAAATTTATTGTCAAACTGGTTTCCATACAACACCCAGTGCTCATCCCAAAACGTGCCCTCCTCAATACCCATCACCCACTCTCCCCTCCCTCCCACCCCCCCGTCAGCCCTCAGTTTGTTCTCAGTTTTTAAGAGTCTCTTATGCTTTGGCTCTCTTCCACTCTAACCTCTTTTTTTTTTTTTCCTTCCCCTCCCCCATGGGTTTCTGTTAAGTTTCTCAGGATCCACATAAGAGTGAAAACATATGGTATCTGTCTTGAGATATCAATTCTTACAAATACTCTTCTTCAAAAGAGAAACTAAAAAACTAAAACTGGGTCCAATGGAACCTTATAGTACAGCAAAAGTTAAAGAAATGAGACAAATTTGACATAATCTTTACAGAATAAAATATAAAAAGTGATCTAGCAGATCTAGAACCGGAAGAGCCTAACAATTTTGAAAAAGAAAAGTAAAAAGACACTGTACCAGATTTCAAGACTTATTATAAAGCAAATGTAATCTAGAGTGAGATACTGGCAAAAGCATAGAGACAAAAGGAATGAATCTATCTATGTGTTAAAACTCACAGATTGTGTGCACACATACACACAAAAGCAAATTTTACTACCTGTAAAGTATATCTTAATGTAAAAAAGGAAAAAATGATGAACTATAGTAGTAGTAGTTTAAAAAAAAGTACAAAGAGTTAAGCAGCTGGGCATAATGGAAAAGAAAACTAGTAAACTGCAAGGTAAGTCAAAAGAAATTATTCAGAACATAGCATGAATAAGTTAATAAATGTGAAACCTTCCACCACAGCAGCCAGTGAAGAACAGAACAAAAGGCTCTGTGATACCCCATGGCCATGCACCTCAACAAAGGCCACAAGATGACCAAGAACGTGAGCAAGCTGAGGCACAGGCACCACTGTGGATGCCTGACCACACATACCAAATTCCTCTGGGACATGACTGGAAAGTTATGTGGCTTTGCCTCATACCAGCAGAGCACCTTGAAGCTGTTATAAGTCTCCAAGGATAAGCAGGCCCTCAGGATCATCAAGAGAAGAGTGAGGACACACAACCAGGCCAATAGGAAACATGAAGACCTGAGAAAGTCTTGACTGCCAAGAGGACTGCAGCTGCCAAAGACTGAGCCCTCTCCCCACTCTGTGTATATTAAAACCTTCACAGAAATAAATAAATAAACATGGAAAAACAGCAAGAAATCTAACTTGGTTGATGTTCTAGAAGAGAAAGAGTAGGGCAAGTAAGGGCTGAGAATTTTCCAGAATGGATGAAAGACACTAAACCAAAAAAAAAAAAAAAAAACTCAGGGACGCCTGGGTGGCTCAGCTGGTTGAGCGTCCAACTTGATTTTGGCTGGATCATGATCTAATAGTTTGTGAGTTTGAGCCCCACATCAGGCTCTGCACTGACTCACAGAACTTGCTTGGGATTCTCTCTCTCTTCCCGCTTCTCTCTGCCCCTCCCTGCTCACATGTGCACTCTCTCTCTCAAAAAAATAAATAAATAAAAATAATTCAAAAATTTAAATCAAAAGAAACTCAGTAAACCCTAAGCCCAACAAATAAAAGGAAAATACCACACAGAAAAATCATAGTGAATGAGGGAAACAGAAGATACCTGAAAAGAAGCCACAGGAACTGACTGTTCAATACTAACAGTGAAAGCCAAAAGACAGTGGACAGAAGGAAATGTGCTAAAAGAAAAAATATTCCAAACTAAAATTCTCTACGGAAAGATTTTTTAAGACCACAAATTTCTCCCATTTCTTTTTGTCCCCTCCCATTTCTTTATGAACACCCTTTTGAATCTGATAGTATCATTATTCCCATCAAGGAATGGAGTCTAGGTGTGCGTGGTGGCTCAGTTGGTCAAGCACTGAACTCTCAGTTTCCACTGAGGTCATTGTCTCTTGGGTCATGAGACTGACCCTTGTGTCAGGCTGTGTAGTGATGGCATGGAGTCTGCTTGGGATTCTCTCTCTCCCTCTCTCTCTCTCACTTACACACATTCTCCTCTCTCTCCAACTCATACACACACACACACACACACACACACACACACACACACACACACACTCTCTCTCTCTCTCTCTCTCTCTCTCTCTCTCTCTCATCTCTCTCAAAATAAATAAAGTTAAAAAAAAAAAAGAGATGGAGGCTAATTCCTCCACTCTTTGGAATCTTGGCTTGGCTACCCAATTTGTTCTGGTCAATGAGACATCAGCAAATATGACAGCAAAGGTTTGTAAAGTGCTTGTGCATAGGAACTTATCATTTCTATATTGATTTTTGAAGGTAGTCACAACGTGAAGGAGTTTAGGCTGGCCAGCTGGATGATGAGAGGTATGTTGCCCAGTTACCCCTCTCACCCTAGCAGATCACCAGACATATGACTGTCTGGCCCCCAGATGACCTGACAAATGACTGTAGATACACGAATGAGCTGAGCTGACACCCTGTAAACCAGAGACAAGCCATCCCATTGAGCCCTGCCCAAATTGCTGACCTACAGATACATGGGGAAACAGTTGTTGTTTTTGAGTCATTGAGTTTGGGATGGTCTGTTATCCAGAAATAGATAATTGACACCTAGACCCAACAAAAATATCTTTTAAGAATAGGGTAGAATAAAGACCTTTCCAGACAAACAAAACCTGACAGCTGGCCACTAGGAGACCCTCACTAAAGGAAATGCCAAAGAATGTACTGTAGGCAGAAGGAAAGTTGTCCCAAATGGAAGATCAGAGATGCAAGAAGGCATGAGGAACAAAGAAAGTGCTGAATATGAGGGTAAATCTATAAAAATATTGATTTTGTAATAAAATAATAATAGAATGAAAAAAAATTCAATGCCAGTTGCTTTTGTAATACAATAACAACCCCTTAAAGTATTTAAAATATTCAATGCTCGGGGCACCCAGGTGGCTCAGACGGTTAAGCAACTGACTTTGGCTCGCTCAGGTCACGATCTCTCAATTTGTGAGTTCAAGCCCCGCGTCGCGCTCTGTGCTGACAGCTCGGAGCTGGAGCCTGCTTCAGATTCTGTGTCTCCCTCTCTTCCTCGTGCTCTCTCGAAAATAAAATATTCAATGCTCCAGGGGCGTCTGGGTGGCTCAGTGCGTTAAGCGTCAGACTTCAGCTCAGGTCATGATCTCACGGTTCATGGGTTCGAGCCCCACGTCAGGCTCTGTGCTGACAGCTCAGAGCCTGGGGTCTGCTTTGAATTCTGTGTCTCCCTCTCTCTCTGCCCCTCCTCCACTTGTGCTCTGTCTCTCCCTCTCTCTCTCAAAAATAAATAAACATTAAAATTTTTTTTTTAAATATTCAACGCTCTGGGTGCCTGAGTGGCTCAGTCAGCTGAAGGTCAGATTCTTGACTTCAGCTCAGGTTATGATGCCAGGGTCATGGGATTGGGCCCCGCACTGGGCTCTGGGCTCTACACTTGAGCATGGAGCCTGCTTAAGATTCCCTCCCTCTGTCCCTCCAACTCCCTTTCTCTTTCTCTCTCTCTCTCCCTCTGCTCCTCTTCCCTGCTCATGCTTTCTTTCTAAAAAATAAAAATTAAAAAAAAAAAAAAATCAATGTCAGCAATCATTCCCATTCTGATTTAATTTACCTGAGACATCTAGGCACTGATAGTTTAAAAATCACCCAAAGTGCAACTAGGGTTTGGAATCACTATCTTAGGCCTTGCATATTTAAAGTTGGCATTAATCCCCACCTTCTTTCTTCTTTTATTTGGCTTGCCTTTTTTGAAGTTAATGACATGTGATTCTACATTGAAATAAGTTTTTAAAAACTTACTGTCTTCTGTAATACAAAGAGGCTCACCTTGGGAGATATTAAAGGTCTTAAAACAATTACTATGTAATTTCTAATTATTTTTCGTCAAGAGGATATGACTATAAATTCACAGGGTATTCCCAGTTGCAAGCATTAAAGAAAATTTCAGCTAAGGCTAAAGCTAAACAGGTTTTCTGGTTAATGTTCTTCTACAATATACTGAACAAAATAGTAACTAATATAAAAGACCAGGCTACAGGCCATCTGTTAACTAAACTAACAATAACAGATCTGGATACTGTGCTACTCAAAATATTCTATGTTAACTGCTCATTTTTCTAAAATTGCTCTGTTGACTAGATACAGCTGATGGTGCTTATGATCTAAATCAATACACGAACTTAAGAATTACAATAACCCTCAAAGCAAACCTTTAAAACCCTTAAATGATGAAAGATTCCAAAGTAATGAATTCTGGCTGCAATATCAAAGTAAGAAGGAGTGAAATTAATGTAAGGAATAAGAAAACGATGCACCTAACAGACAATATAAATAAGCAGATTATATAAGCCATACCTTACTGATTTTAAGATGCCCCATTATTTCATGTACCACTAGCAAAAAAAACTCTGCCAATTATAATTATGTCATACAATTTAAGACGCATCCTGATTTCAAAGATGTTAAGGTAAAAGATAAAAAGTATGCTTTACCACCAATAAAATATGACAAAACATTATAACCAGGCAACCAGGGGATTTTTGCCAGAAGCTGTCTACCAGTATTAAAACTCTCAGCCAAACCAACCATACACAACCCAATTTAACATCAAAACAACAGCCTCAAGGAAACAACACTCTCTCTATGCAGCAAAGGTATCAAAGAGAAAATGTTACATCTATGGAGAAATAGCAATATTCAAATTCATTACCACCCCTAAAGCAGTATCACAAAAATGTACATACCCACCCAAGAGAGAATGCATAAGTGTGCTGGTTCACGTGTGCACCATGCACATTCTCTGTCTCTCAAAAACCCAAACCAGTTTAATCAAAGTCTGCAGCATCACATTGGCCCTAATTAATAAAAGTCCATACCAAATATAAAAACTGACAAATTCAGCAAATTCCTACAAAAATGCAGGATTACTTAAAGAGATTATAGCAAAACATTGTTCTAGCTGAAGATGATGCTAATTCGGATGGACTGTAAACCATTAAAAAGAGATATATGTACATAATATATTATATTCTAAGACAAATTTGTCCTACTAAGGGACATGTCATAATTACTGCCAGCTTTGCAAGCCACATACAATCTCTACAATCTTGGTGTTTTCTTTTAACAATCTTTTAAAACTATAAAAACCATTCTTACCTCCAGAAACTCACAAAAACAGGCTGTGGACTGGATTTAGTCCATGGGCTGTAGATTGCCAATGTCTGGTCTAAGATATAAATGGGCATAAATGGGTGCTTCATAAAACAAGACTGCTAAAGAAATTAGCGAACAGATCTATTCTGGATTTTAATTTAATAGGTTTGGGAAAAATGCTTTAACAGGAACTGCTAAACCAAATCAAAACAAAACAAAACAATGAGGCCTACTGAAAAAAACTTTACTTTTTATTCTTTACATTTAAAATCTAATCTTTGGGGGTGTCTGGATGGCTCAGTCAGTTGAGTGTCCAACTCTTGATTTGGGCTCAGGTCATGATCTCACAGTTCATGGGATCAAGCCCCACAATTGGGGCTGACAGTGCAGAGCCTGCTTGGGATTCTCTCTCATTTTCTCTCTGCTCCTCCCCTACTCACTCACTCACTCTCTCTCTCTGTCTCTCTCTCAAAATAAATAAATAAACTTAAAAAGTTTTTTTAAATAAAATCCAATCCTTGACAAGGTTCTGTTTATGCATAGGAACCTGAATGAGTAGCTGAAGAAATATTTTTATTTTTACTTCTTAGAGAAAATCATGTATCAATTCTAATGTAGGAAAATAGACATTGAAATCTTACTGAGGTCAAACCATTTTTTCTAATGACTTCTATCATACTTTATATATTGGACCCCACCCTCCACAAACCTGGACTTCAACAAAAATACACAAAGAATAACTTTCAGAGTATTACCCTATCCACTTTGCTAATAGCAAAGCCTATACAGGTTCTATAAACGTCAAGAAAGAGAAATGAATCTCTAAGATCAGTAAAATGCCAAAGCTAGGGCAACAGCTTTTGTATTAGTGCTGCCTGGTATACTTGTTTATAAAGGGAAAAATAAATCCATAGGGAGTTTTATATAAATGGTGTTTTCAGTAGTTATTAAACTTAAAAACTGAATGCCAATTCAGATAAATCTCTGTCAAAGTGACCAGATATATACGCTTAGCTGTTCCTATGTAGAAGGAAACATTTCCCAATTTAAAAACTAGATTCACACGCGTTCTAAGTAAATCTATTCCGATCAATTGTTTGAATCACAAAGGAAATCACCAAAGGCAGACTCTAGAAATGTCTTCTGACAAAGAACTCTGCAAAGTTAAAATGGGTCATGACTATGGATCGAGAAAGAAACATAGCTAAAGGAGTGTAATCTGTAACGACTGTAATCTGTAATGAGAACCCCACATACAATGACAAAAAGTATAAAACATCAAAGCAGGGGGATCACATATTTTGCTCTAAGTATTCTGACTTCACACTAAAATGTTCTTATAGCAATCACTTAGACTTGTTTTCTGTTCTCTGTTAAAGCTAAAAGGATGAATAAAACACAACTTTGGGTTGATTTTTGCTTTTGTTGTTTTTTTTTTGTTTTTTTTTTTTTAACCAACCAGACCTAAAGGCAATGAGTTTGATCTCTCTTTTGGAAAACTGTTTACTTATATGAGTATGTTGATGACTCATGATTGATGAATAAAAATGAGACAGAGACAAAAAGGAAATGGACCAAAATTGATCTCATTAAAGTAGGTAAAAGCTTTCTGCAGAACTGAGCCAATTAATACCATATTCTACATCTACAGACTTGTCTAAATACTGTCTGTGGTATAGCACAGTCTATTTTATCCTTTGCTTTGTAGGATTTCTTGCTCTATTAAGTTCAATTTCAAAGTAAATACTGTCAAGTGTGCTTTATGAGGACTAAATGTAAATCATTTGTAATAAATCAATAGATAACATCTAATATTAAAAAGTAACAAGAGAACAACATAAATATTCTACTTAAAAATTAGGTAAATGCAAAAATAAAATGCTAAAATTGAGTTCAAAGTGGGGAGAGCTAAAATAGAGATTACAGTTTTCCATTATAAACCTGGTAGCACTCTGACTTGTATAATCATGTATTAAAACTATGTATGTATTACTTGAATAAGAAAAAAGGATGGGTGGGGCACCTGGATGGCTCAGTCAGTTAAGCACCCAACTCAGGCTTAGGTCATGATACTATAGTTTGTGAGTTTGAGCCTCCCAAGGAGCTCTCTGCTATGGGCATGGAGCCCACTTCAGATCTTCTGTCCCCCCACTTTCTCTCTGCCCCTCCCTACTCATACTCATACTCATTCTCTCTCTCAAAATAAATAAACTTTAAAAAAAAGAATTCACTTAAAAAAAGTGGGAGAGGGAAAAAGACTAAAGCCATATGTCTGCCAGGACATATAGTGTCTATGTGAGACTATGGGAGCATCTTCTGAACTTGTACCACTATTCTGCTCTGCTGTGGTTCAGTATGCAAAAAGTTACCCAGTCTAGAAATATAGGCTTGGTTTGGTTTTCTTAATTTCTCCCAAAATACCATTTACATAGATTATCCTGAGTCCTCTAGTTAAAACAAGATTTAAGAAAAGACCTTTCAGGGACACCTGGGTGGCTGAGTCGGTTAACCGTCCAACTCTTGGTTTTGGATCAGGTCAAGATCACATGGTTTTTTGAGTTCGAGCCCAATGTCGGGCTCCATGCTGACAGTGCAGAGCCTGCTTGGGATTTTCTGTCTCCCTCTCTCTCTGCCCTTCCCCTCTTGAGGTGTCGCTCTCTCAAATAAATAAACTTAAAAAAAAAAAAAAAAAAAAAAGACCTCTGAAACAATGTTTTCACCAAGATGACACGGTCTTACAAGGCATTTCAGTAATCTTTAACTAGATGGAAATAGGTTAATGTGTCCTGATCCTGAAAACTGTTTTAAGAGCCAGCTCTTAATAATCCATATAAATGGGTTGGGATCATGAATCAGAGGGTTCAAGGCTACCCCAGAAATGTTAAGTAGTGATAACACACTAGGATTTGAAAATTTAAATGCATAAACTATTTTAAAAACTTAAGAGATCTTCATTTAAAGGTATTAGCTCAACACTTCCAGAATAGCTGAATCTCATGCTGCACATTTTTTTAAAACACAGATCTAAATCCTAAAGGTTATTAAAGATGCTAAATCAAAGAACTAAATTGAAAATGTTGCTCTTAGTAGGGATAAGAACAAATCCCAGTGAGCTTTTTCCAGGCCTAGGAGATCCAAGGGTTTGGTAAGAGAAAAACAACGGTTCACCATAGGAAGTCCCTGAGAATCAAATCCATACTAACGATAGATGCTGTGATGTTTTTGGTTTTTAAATCAAGCACCAATTTTTAAAAGTCTAAGTATTGTTAATATACTTCTAGCTTTTTTCCCCTAGAAGTGACAGGCCTGTACTTCATATTATTTGCAGAGCTGTAGATGACATAATCTCTTCCCCAAAACTGCAACTACAAACAACTAATTAAGAAAAATAATTATGAAATAGTATATAATATTTTGTGACTTAAAAGTGAGTTTACGAACTTGAATATAACTTACTGAGATAAGGAGATGCTTCTTGTTTTGATTTTTTGCATGTTTAACTTTTAGAACAATTCAGCTAGGTGGAATTTTTCAGCCAGGTTACATCACCCAGGAGCAGTACTCGGGAAGTCATCTATTAATAGGTTTTTGAAAAATCAACTGTTTGTGAACAATAAGTTGTACAAAACTTCAAAAATTTTTATTTTCTTTTGAACTTATATTCTGCTGGTGCTGTAGCAAAAGCCAACAAAATTGCACTTCTAGGAAGTGTACGTAAGTACAGGGCATTTCACTGCAGAATTGTTCATAGCTGTGAAATAAGAGAAATAACTTTAATACTCATGCATAGGAAAGTGGTTGAATAAACTAAGGAAGATCTTTATGAAATGATTTAAAGTGATTTCCAAAATATAATGTTAAGTGAAAAAAAGCAAAGTGCAAAAGAGTAAACTATGCTGCATCTGGGGTAAGAAAGGAAATTAAGAAAATATATGTATATCTGCTCACCTGTACATAAAGAAACAGAAAGTATACACTAAAAACTGAGAGCCTGGCTACGCTGGGGATGTGCAGGAAAGGATGGAAGGATGGGAATGGGGTAAAAGGTTCAGCAGGAAGGTAATTCTAGAACCATGTTATTTTTACTGACCCAAAATTTTAAAAATAAGACTGGGGGGAGGCAAAAAATGCAATTCAAAGGAAAAAAAATGAACCTACCTCTATTTCAAATTAACAGCATAACCATAAAGGAGAGAGAAGGAAGGGGAAGGGAGAATAACTTAAGTGGCTCATTAACACAGTATTTTTTTACTCTATATCCTCAGTCTAATGACAAAAAGTGCTATAAAAAAACACTGAACTCTACTAGGTTTTCTCACAAAGGCATAGCTTAGCATTCTAAAATTATTTTAAGCATACTACAGGATTCAGAAATTAAATAAATAATTTGAGGATAATAGGAACCAAGTTTTTCACTGTCAGAGAAGGGAATTATAAACATGGAAAGGGAGAAAGCTAGAATGAACCTTGTGGTGCTGGAGGTATTGATATGAATAAAAATCACTTTTTAACATGTGTGTCTATACATATAGATATGAACAGATGTCTGTGTGTATACATACACATATGGGTACGCATATGTACATATGAAAGTGTGTATGTAAAAACCCACAAACACACACACACATATACTTTATACATTTTCTGGCTCTGCCTGTTGAAGCAGTAACACTTCAGAAGCATTGAGCACATTTAGCACCTGGACCTTGGCTTCTAAATACCATTCTCCACTAAAAGCAAAGAGATCCTTGGAGAAGTGGTTGATTGTAGAGCTAAGGATTAGAAAATAGTACCAAATGAGCCTAAGAGACTTCCAGGTTCTAGGTCGCTATGTAAAGAGCTTTGAAATCATCACTCCCATCTTTACAACAAGAAAAAAGATTAACTAAAAATTAACAATTCTTCTTACATCTATCAGAGAACTGAAGTCACAGGGTAAACTCTGGCCAAAATTTGGAGAGACAGGGGTGTCTGGGTGGCTCAGTCAGTTAAGCCTCTGACTTTGGCTCAGTTCATGATCTCAAGGTTCATGAGTTTGAGCCTTGTGTTGGGCTCTGCGCTGAGAGCCCGGGAGCCTGCTTTGGATTCATTCGCTCTCTCTCTCTCTCTCTCTCTCTCTCTCGCTCTCTCTCTCTGTATTCCTCCTTTGCTGTCTCTGTCTCTCTATCTCAAAATAAGCATTAGAAAAAAATTGGAGAGACAGGTAAGTACAGAGAATCACAGCTTACAGGAAGCTGAAGTCCAGGAGGAGACCACTGCTAGAACCAGTACTCAGGGGAACACAGGAATTGTAACTGATGATTGCTCCAGGCTCAGTGTGGACAAGCTTGAGAGTTAAAAACCCAGGAGAATGAATGATATGAAAATGACACTAAGTAAATGATTTCATTTACAACAGCATCAAAAAGAAAAAAAAAAAAAATACAGAGGAATAAATTTAACCAAAGAGGAGAAAGACTTACACACTAAAAACCACAAAACATTCTGGATACAAATTAAAGACACAAATAAATGGAAAGACATGCCATGTTCACAGACCAGAAGACTTAATGCAGTCAATACTACCAAAGAGATCTATAACTGAACGCAATGCCTATGAAAGTCCCAATAATGTTTTTTGAAAAATCCATTCTAAAATTCATATAGAATCCCAACGGACCCTACCCTGAATAGCCAAAACACACTTACTGATTTCAAAACTTATTACAAAGCTATAGTAATCAAAACTTTGGTGCTGGGTCGCCTGGGTGATCCAGTCAGCTGAGCACCCGACACTTGATTTTGGCTCAGGTCATGATCCTAGCGTCATGGGATCGAGCCCCATGTCAGGCTCAGTGCCAAGTGTGGAGCCTGCTTAAGATTCTCTCTCTCCCTCTGCCCCTCCCCTCCAAAAAAACAAACAACAACAACGACAAACAAACCTGTGCTGCTGGCATAAAGACACACAGACCAATGGGAAAGAATAAAGAGCCCAGAGATAAACTTGGGCATATATGATCAAATGATTTTCAACAAAGATGCCACGACCATTCAATGGGGAAAGGACAATCTTTTCAACAAATGGTATTAAAGAAACTGAATATCATCATGCAAAAGAATAAGCTGGACCCTTACCTTACAGCAACAAGTACAAAGTTTAATTCAAAATGGATCCAAGACCTAAATGTAAGAGCTAAAACTATAAAACTCTTATAAAAAAAGCACAGGGGAAAACATTTATTATAACATTGAATCTGGCAATGATTTCTTGGCTATGACACCAAAAGCACAGACAACAACGACAAAATAAACTGGAATACATCAGAATTAAAAACTTCTGTGCATCAAAGTACACAATCAGCAGAGTGAAAAAGACAACCCACAGGATGAAAAAAATTTGCAAATTATTTATGTGATAAGAGGTTAATATACAGAATATATAAAGAACTCCTACAACTCAACAACCAAAAACAACCCAATTAATAATAGGCAAAGACTTAAATAGACATTTCTCCAACAAAGGTATACAAATCAAAGACGGTATACAAATAGTCAATACGCACATGAAGATGCTCAACAAAACTAATCATTAGGGAATAAATCAAAACCACAATAAGATATCACTTCACATTCATTACAATGGTTACTATTTTTTTATGCATTTATTTATTTTTTGAAAGAGAAGAACACATGCACACACACATGGGCGAGAGAGAGAGAGAGAGAGAGAGAGAGAGAGAGAGAGAGAGAGAGGGAGACAGAGCGAGCAGAGGGAGAGAAGAAAGAGAGACTCCCAAGCAAGCTCCATGCTGTCAGTACAGAGCCTGACACAGGGCTCACAATCTGTCAGATCATGACCTGAGCCAAAATCAAGAGGTGGACACTTAACCAACTAAGTCCCTAGAGCCCCCCAAAGCTAGGTCCTTCTACAAGACACAAAATCAGGAGACGCACTGAGAAAGTTTAGGTATTATATAATGTACTGAAAAACTTCTAGCTAGATCCAGAATGTTTACTCTTAGTGATCCTGACATTTTACATTCCTAAAGCTACAATTTCTCTTTACAGGAGCTGCTTGTGGTGCTTTTCCCAACTGTTCTGGATCTATTCCAGAATGGCATTTAAGCCATTTTTTGTCTACTTTCTTAAGAGATCACCCAGGCATTATTTGTGGGGTGCAAAGCCTCCAGGGTTTGGTTTCACCCCAAAACTACTCTGCAATATTAACACTATGACAATTTAGAAAGTAGCTACACAATTATTTTGGACAATAGAGCTAAACATCTTTTTACTTTTGCTGAAATTTAACTTCAGAATGAAACAGTTCTGAGGAAGGAAAAAAAGAAGAAAAGCAGAATAATCTTTACTCTGTGGATCGTAAGTTAAACCTGAGATATCAACTCTCTTGGGAACTGGTAAGATTTGTAAAGTCCAGGGGTATAGCCTTTTAGTACTTCAAAAAAATTATATATCTTGTTTTCTGTTACCAAACTGATTTGAATCTGCTCACCCCTTTCTTCTTTTATAAGCATTTATATTCATCCTCTTCCTCTCCAGCACCTCCAATCTTTCACCTTCTACTGGTTCCTCTTAAACTAAAATAAATTTATTTCCTTAATCGTGAAAAATCTTTATTTAACTAGGATATCCTCCTTCCAGATAGTCTCCCCTCCTGCTTCTAACAAACTTCTGAAATAGACTAAAACAGTCTCAAATAGTCCAAATTTGGATTCTATAGAAACTATTCTATCTCAATTTGACAAAAGTAATGCTCTTTTCTCAGTTATCAACCTTAACTATTCCGCTATTTACCCTACTGATTACTACCACTACCACCTCCTTTCAAATTTCTCCTTCCTTGGCTCCCACAACTAAAATTTCCCTCCTTGGTTTCCACAATTAAACTCTTCTAAATCTTCTTTTAACTCTCAACCACTCCTTTTGTTGCCTGTAATTCCCTCACAAGCCTCTCTCCAACCCTCAATTGTGAGCATTCCCCAGGCTCAGTCCTTGCAATCATACTCTTCTATTTACACATTCTTTAAGAGGCTCCAACCACTTTCATACCTCCAACTACAGCCTTTTAAGCTCAGTGACTAAAATTTAGATTCAGTTCAAGATGTAGTTCCAAATTTACATCCTCTTACTGGAAATTGCTTGAAATACCTGGCTGTCATTTCAAATTCAATACAAGCTAAGAATTATGTATTTTTGGAGATAGCCTAACAGTTAAACTTTGACTTCTTGTCACCTGCTTAAGCCTTAGTGTTCCTTCAGCTCAATCATTTCCTCGGGAAAAATATTTCCTGACTCTGATTAATCAAATGTCCACATACTTATCTTTCACAGCACTTCTCATAGCTCTAATTTTCCATTTATTTTGTGGATTCTTTAATGGCTACTTCTTCCACTAGATGGTGAATTCCATGAGAGCAGGGAGCATGTCTTTTCAAGAGTGGGAGGTGAGGGGTATGAAAATCACCATATTCACAGCACCCATCATTAAGTTTTGGACGTGAAATAAACAATATCTACCCAAAACTTTCAAATAAATGTACAGAAGTACTCTAAATGTTTCCTAGCTAATGAGTCTCCCATCAATCCCATCTCCATCGCTACTAGACCACCACTGTCCAGGTCTTTACTTCACAGTTTAATTACAAAAGCAGCTTACTCAATGAGCTCCTTCATATTTTCCTTATGTCAATCTACACTGTACACATAAATCATTTTACCATGCCATTATCCAAACCCATAATTTTCAGGAACTTCTTATTTCTCTCAAAAACAAATCTAAATGAATGCAGACATTTCACTAAAAACCTCAATTTGCCATGAATACTAATGTCAGCTACTCAGGGCAGCTCTTCCCACTAGCCATGGCTTTGAAACACACTGATTCTTCCTTCTCTTTGAATCCCCTTTATTCTAAGTTCCTTGCAGACCACCACCAGTAATATTACCTTGGAAATGTTACTATTAATTGCATCACAAATGCCTAATATTAATTAACCAAGTTTTGATGGCACTAGATTTACAAGCCATCTCTTAGGATGTGTTTCTTCCAAGGTACAATTAATATTATTATTTATAATATTATCAATTATAGTTTCAAAAAATTTCATTTTATAAATCTGTCCTGAAATTCTAATGATCACTGATTCAAAAATTCTAAGTAAAATTATGGCAAATTAAATTCTGCTATCAAAAACAACAGATGAAGCCTGGTTCAACATTAGAAAAATCTATCAGTATAATATACTTCATTCAGAAACTTCACATTTCCTTTTCAAAAAATTGTTTCTATACAAAATAAATAAAACATATCCTTAAAAATAAGAAAAAAGTCAACCATAATGTGTCACTATGCTATGATACAAAAATCTTTATGAAATATAATAGTATGTAACACAATCAAGTGGCTTAGTTTCTCATTATTTAAACCAATAATTTAAACTGGATTTTCTATGGGCGTCTGGGTGGCTCAGTCGGTTGAGCATCCAACTTCGGCTCAGATCATGATCTTGCAGTCTTTGAGTCTGAGCCCCGCGTCAGGCTCTGTACTGACAGCTCAGAGCCTGGAGCCTGCTTTGGATTCTGTGTCTCCCTCTCTCTCTGCTGCTCCCCTGCTCGTGTTCTCTCTCTCTCAAAAATAAACATTAAAAAAAATTTTAATATAAATAAATAAATAAAGTGGGTTTTCTAATGTTAAGTATAATGTTTTTCCCAGACGGATTTTTCACATTATATATAGTTAAGAACCACAGAGAGAAATATTAACAAAATTTGAAAAGATTCTTTATTTTCAAAACCTTTATACACCTAAAAGATCTAATCCCATGCCTGCATAATTTGATTCATGTTTTAATACAAACAACTTCCTGAACTAAAAAGCTGCATTATTAAAGTTAGAATACCTCTGGATTAGAAAAAGAATAAACAGGTAGGCAAACAGTCAGGCAGGTACCACATAACTAGAAAACCACTAGTAAATGTGACCCAAGAATTCTGCAGGAAGGGAAGACTATCAAATAGTCTTGCAAAAATTAGTGCTTACAGAGAATGAAATGGACCTCGGTTCATGATTAAACACTATTTAAAAAATTTTTTTAACATTTACTCATTTTTGAAAGAGAGCGAGTGGTGGAGGGGCAGAGAGAGAGAGAGGGAGACACAGAATCTGAAGCACGCTCCAGGCTCTGAACTGTCAGCACAAAGCCCGACGCAGGGCTGGAACCCACAAACCGTGAGATCATGGACCTGAGCTGAAGTCCAGTGCTTAACGACTGAGCCACCTGGGCGTCCCTAAACACTACTTAAAAACAAACCAAAAAACCTTAACAGTCACACTCCTTGAACTTTATGAAATAATTCTGTCCTCACACCATATCCAAACTAAAAAAAAGACAATGAGAATTTTGCCACCAATTTTTAAAAAGAATTCCAATTTGGTTTTTCAAAAGGAACTAAACAAGGAATCAAACTGTTCTGTGTTTTATCTCCAGTGTAACATTAAATCCAGAGACATTAGGTAATTTGCCCAAAATGAAAACAAAGGAGAAAGGGTATAAGGATGATATAGTGGCATAAACACAGAACCTGTTTTGAAATGGTACTGCATATAATTACCTTTGTTAAAAGTGTAAAGCAAATACAGACATAGGTCTAAGCCCTCAAGTTAAGCCAAACGGTGTAGACACATAACACCAAGAGGCCTCTATCACTAAACTTATCATTAACATAAAAACCAGCCTATAAACGCTAATCCAAAATATTAAATCAAATCCAAGTTTACATACAAATATCAAATTAATCATACATTAATGGGAATACTTCCTTTAAATTATCTAAAAAATTTTTAATTTTTAATGTTTATATTTATTTTTGAGAGAGAGACAGAGTGTGAACAGGGAGGGACAGAAAGAGAAGGAAACACAGAATTTGAAGCAGGCTCCGGGCTCCGAGCTGTCAGCACAGAACCCGACACGGAGCTCAAACTCAGGAATTGTGAGATTATGAACTGAGCTGAGTCAGACGCATAATCAATTGAGTCACAAAGGCGTCCCTAAAAATAATTTTTAAATACTTGTTCATAAGCTGTTGCAAAAATTGAAAGACCCATAATTCTTCCAAGTAACCCTAAATTGACATGAAATAATCTGCCAACTCCCACAGAACATCCTGATAAGTAGTAGAGATCTTTATAAACCACAGAAAGGTTTCCAGTTTACAAAATGCTTTCAAGTCTAGTACATCTCACTCAGTCTTTACTCCTTACAACTGCTCACTTTTACAGTTAAAGAAACAAGCTCACCAAATTGACCTGCACAAAGTAATTTAGCATCTATGGATTTCTGACTCCAAAATTTTAAAAAGTATTATATATATTCATCCTTAATCAAAATACTTTCCTTCATCAATAAATAAAGCATTAGTAACAGAATAGGCCTAACAGCCTGAATAACCACTAACTTTCTAAACTAAGTTGTGCAACAAAATCGGATATTAAGAATTCATTACAATGAATAACTAAATGTTTGCTCACCAATTAATCAGTTTGCTGTGGGGCAGGGGTGGGCGGGTGGCACAGAATTAAAAACACAAATACTGGGCCACCTGGGTGGCTCAGTCAGTTAAGTGCCCAACTCTTGATTTTGGCTCAGGTCATGATCTCATGGTTCATGGGTTCGAGCCCCACTGTCCAGGCAGAGACTGCTTGGGATTCTCTCTCCCTCCCTCTCTCTCTGCCCCTACCCCACTCTCTCTCTGTCTCTCAAAATAGACTTAAAAAAAACAAAACAAACAAAAAACCCACAAATACAAACAAACACTAAATAATGGGCATCACTAGTTTGAATATGTGCAAAATGACCGCATGTTGTTGCAAAAACCATATGCACTGGGAATGCAAGCTGCTGCAGCCACTCTGGAAAACAGTATGGAGGTTCCTCAAAAAACTAAAAATAGAACTATCCTACGACCCAGCAATTGCACTACTAGGTGTTTATCCACGGGATATAGGTGTGCTGTTTCGAAGGAACACATGCACCCCCATGTTTATAGCAGCACTATCGACAATAGCCAAAGTATGGAAAGAGCCCAAATGTCCACTGATGGATGAATGGATAAAGAAGATGTGGTGTATATACATACATACATATATACGTATATGTATGTGTGTATATATATATATATATATATATGTATATATATGTGCGTATATATATATATATATATATACACACATACATATACGTATATATGTATATACACACACAATGGAGTATTACTCGGCAATCAAAAAGAATGAAATCCTGCCATTTGCAACCATGTGGATGGAACTGGAGGGTATTATGCTAAGTGAAATTAGACAAAGACAAAAATCATATGACTTTACTCATCTGAGGACTTTAAGAGACAAAACAGATGAACATAAGGGAAGGGAAACAAAAATAATATAAAAACAGGGAGGGGGACAAAACAGAAGAGACTCATAAATATGGAGAACAAACAGAGGGTTACAGGAGGGGTGGTGGGAGGGGGGATGGGCTAAATGGGTAAGGGGCACTAAGGAATCTACTCCTGAAATCACTGTTGCACTATAGGCTAATTAATTTGGATGTAAATTTTAAAAAATAAAAAATAAAAAATAAAAAACCATACACCCAACTATTTCTTGAATAATCTGTTTCTGTGCTGATAGCAAAAATTTGCCATGGTTGAATTTACTTTCTTTTTTTTCTGCTAGAAATATGATGAATTCAAAAGTGCTGCAAGGGGGGCGCCTGGGTGGCGCAGTCGGTTGAGCGTCCGACTTCAGCCAGGTCACAATCTCGCGGTCCATGAGTTCGAGCCCCGCGTCAGGCTCTGGGCTGATGGCTCGGAGCCTGGAGCCTGTTTCCGATTCTGTGTCTCCCTCTCTCTCTGCCCCTCCCCCGTTCATGCTCTGTCTCTCTCTCTGTCCCAAAAATAAATAAAAAACGTTGAAAAAAAAATTTAAAAAAAAAAAAAGTGCTGCAAGGAAAGAAATTAACCATTGGGGAGAAATATTATATAAATGTTATATAAATACATTTTATATAAATGAGTTTGTTTGCCTCAACAAGTAGCATCATTTCACAAGTATTCTAGTTTGTAACCTAACCACATATTAAAGAAAAAATAACCCAGAACCCTACATTTTAAACGCCTTCTGGCAAAAAGGAGTCATTACTAACACCAAAGCATTTTAACGTATATCCAATCATACTAAATTGACTTAGAAACTTTCACCTGACAGCCATCTTCTGAATCCAAGAAATACAGAATAAACCTATGTCTAAACTTCAGCGCGTCAACGGAATTAATTTATCATCACAAAATACTGATCTCTCAATCACCCAATGGAGAAATGAAATAATGCAATTTTTTAAAAAGTAAACTTAACACGGACATTTCACAAAAGATTAACAACATCCTATAGAAACTATTATTATAACTAAATTATTAAACAAACAATTATTTTGGGTGATGGAGGATACTGGCTCGGAATAACAATTATTCTGCATTTTTGCTACATCCTACTTGATATGTTCTAATTAATTTAAAGAATAAATCTATCTCACTACCTCAAGGCAATCTATAAATCACCATTATGTGGCATTGCTAAACCCTCAGTATAATAGCAAAAGTTCCAACATGTATCAATTCAGATTGCCATGCTCTGCTGCAGGGTCTGCCACTCAGGAGAAAGCTCAATTTCCCAAGTTTGGTATACCTTAAAGCATCTGGAATTCCTTTTAAGTTACGTAAATTGATACTTACAATAACGGAAAGAACACATCCAGAATCAGACAACTATGAAAAAAACATCTTGAGAAACTGAGTGAAAAAGGAAAGTCTAAGGATACTGGCTTTCCAGGGCCGAATGAAGCCAACCTGGCTTCAGAAAAGACACTGGTGGGGCGCCTGGGTGGCTCAGTCGGTTGAGCGTCCGACTTCAGCTCAGGTCACGATCTCACGGACCGTGAGTTCGAGCCCCGCGTCGGGCTCTGGGCTGATGGCTCAGAGCCTGGAGCCTGCTTCCAGTTCTGTGTCTCCCTCTCTCTCTGCCCCTCCCCCGTTCATGCTCTGCCTCTCTCTGTCTCAAAAATAAATAAACGTTTAAAAAAAAAAAAAATTAAAAAAAAAAAAGACACTGGTTTTCGTAACTTCAAGAAGGGAAATTCAGTTGCTTTCTACTAAGGTGCAAGAGTTGTGTTTGTTTGTTTGTTTGTTTTAAGTTCTGGCAGTAGGATGATGTTTTGTTTAGTAGGTATAATAAAAACTATGAATTAAAATTGACGTGGAATACAATTTTTCACCCAGCTTACAGTAAGTGTTTAACACTAACATCTTTGGGGCACCTGGATGGCTACAACTCGATTTTGGCTCAGGTCATGATCTCATGGTTCGTGAGATGGAGGCTGGCTGTGTTCTGACAGCTCGTAACTTGCTCGGCTTTCTCTTTCCCTCTCTCTCTGCCCCTCCCTCATTCGTGCACGCGTGTGAGCGCTCTCTCTCGCTCTCAAAATAAATATTAAAAAACACAAAAAACATGGGCGCCTGGGTGGCTCAGTCAGTTAAGTGTTTGGCTCAGGTCATGACTTCACAGTTTGTGAGTTCAAGCCCAGGATCAGGCTCTGCACTGACAGTGTAGAGCCTGTTTAGGATTCTCTCTCCCCTCTCTCACTCTGCCCCTCCCCCACTCGCATGAGCACATGTGCACTCTCTCTCAAAATAAATAAATAAACATTAAAAAAAACTAACAAACATCTTAAAAAAAACTAACATCTTTATGTGATAAAGCAAATGTAGTAAAATATTAATAGAATTTCAGTGATTGAGTATGTGAGTGTTCAATGTATGATTTTTTTTCAATGTACAATTTCTTTAAACTTCTCTGTATGCTTGAAAGTTTACATAATAAAATGGGGGCTAAAATGAAATGTACCTCTTAGAAACAGTGGTCATTAAACAAGATAATGTACATAAGCACAGAGCAGGTGCCCTGTATAATTTCTTTGTCCCTTTTGAACAAGGTCAATTATCCAAAGAATGGGCTGCCTCAAAAGTCAACAACTTCAGGTTCTAGCAACATATATGTTCTTCAGCAAAAAACATAACTTGAAAAGCCTTCATCAATAAACAGTATAAACAAAGTCCTTTCAAAGTCATAGGTAAACTCGGAAGAAAATGTGAATCCCCTAGATGCCAGGAAAAGGAAGGAAGAAGGATGGATTAAAAACCATGGCACCAAAAAAAGAGGAAGGAAGGAAGGAAGGAAGGAAGGAAGGAAGGAAGGAAGGAAGGAAGGAAGGAAGACTGTTTCATTAACCTAGGGCTTGGGGCTTAATGACCAGGAACAGGTCAAGATTTGCCTGATCCTCAGTAAATATTATGAAACTGGGAAAAAATAATATAAAAACAGGGAGGGGGACAAAACATAAGAGACTCTTAAATATGGAGAACAGAGGGTTACTGGAGGGGTTCTGGGAGGGGGGATAGGCTAAATGGGTAAAGGGCACATTAAGGAATCTACTCCTGAAAACATTATTGTACTGTATGCTAACTTGGATACAAATTTAAAAAATAAATTTAAAAAATATTATAAAATTGGAACTGAGATCAATTATGTACTATTGAAACTGCTTCCACACTTTATATGAAAGAGACTATAACACAGAAAACTGATCACAAGAAAAAACTTTCTACACCCTTAGAACAGAAAAAAAGAAAAACCTGATTGTTTATCAAATTTCACCTTCCTAAAGAAAATGGGAAGGAACATGACTTCTTCATGTGACAAATCAAAGGCTGGCACATGAAACTGACCTGACTTGCCCAAACAACTAAGACAAAGCTTGCTAGCTGTCTGCAGGACTTGTGTGCTCTGTTCTCCTTTTCACAGCACCAAACTGTCACTGGGAGTACTTACTCAGTCCCCGGTGTATCTAGGTACCTGCACCTGAAAAGGTATCACCATTGGAATGTGAATAAGAGAGAAGTGATCACCTGAGGGCCAGGGATTTTTAGAACAGGAGGTTGAAAGGGTGAATTTTATGTTATGTGGATTATATGGAAGGAAGGAAGGAAGGAAGGAAGGAAGGAAGGAAGGAAGGAAGGAAGGAAAGGAAAGAAGGAAGGAAGGAAAGGAAAGAAGGAAGGAAGGAAGGAAGGAAGGAAGGAAGGAAGGAAGGAAGGTAGGTTGGTTAAAAAAACAGGGGGATGGGGTGCCTGGGTGGCTTGGTCTGTTAAACGTCCGACTTCGGCTCAGGTCATGATCTCGCGGTCCGTGAGTTCGAGCCCCGCGTTGGGCTCTGTGCTGACAGCTCAGAGCCTGGAGCCTGTTTCAGATTCTGTGTCTCCCTCTCTCTCTGCTCCTCCCCTGTTCATGCTCTGTCTCTCTCTGTCTCAAAAATAAATAAACATTAAAAAAAATTTAAAAAAAAAACAGGGGGAGGTGCCTGGGTGGTCAAGCCCCCATGGGTCAGGCTCAGCACTGAGGGTGGAGGCTAAGATTCTTTCTCTCTCTCCTCACGCTAAAAATAAAAAAATAAATAAATAAAAATTTTAAAAAAAAATTTAACTGGGAAAAAAAAGCCCTAGGAAACAAAAACACAAGATTGGAGGGGGCCAGGGTCTCTGGATCACCAGATGGCTGACAGTCTCCCACAACTTTTCCTATGTTAAGCCACTGATATTTTGGAATTCACTGTGGCAGTTAGTTTTGCCCTAAATAATACATTAACTGAAAGGAAATCTTTTATCTTCTAAGTTAGTAAAAGGCTTGGCTCAACCCAGTTAGAGAGAAGCTGACCCCTTGACACTTAACAAAATTATACCTATGGCACTCTCCTGCTAAAGTAGTTTTGTCAACATAGGGCAATAAAGATCTTTAACTTAATTTTTAAAAACGTCAAATAGGTAACATATCTGGCTCAAGTTTCTTTTAATTAAAAATATAAAGGGTATATTGGAAAGTTCTCACACATTTTTATCCTCCAATAGCCTAGTTTCTTCTGTATCCTTTCAGAGCATTCTAATGCAAATACAAGCAAATACTAATAAATATTTTTCTTCTTTTTACTTTGTCTTTGATTACAAAAAAGGTAATATACTATACCAAGTGGTAACTTTACTTTCTTCATTTAATAATAGATCTTGGAGATCTTTCCATACCTGGCATAAACACCTTCTTTTCTACAGCAATACAATAGCTCATTGTATGGATACACAATAACTTATTTAATCACCCCCTTATTAAGAGGTTTTGGATTGTTTCCAATTATTTGCTATTACCAAAAAAAAAATGAAATCATCAATCAAATACTTCCTACACATTGTTCATACTGTTATATATAAATTTTCAGAAGAAGGTCTATTGGGTCAAAAGATCTATACATTTTTTACAATTTTTATAAATAATTCACGATCTCCTTTTCTAACAAATTACCCCTATTCATTCCCATTTGATACGTCAGAAATTAAAATTCAAGTCACAGTGATTTCTACTACTGCTTATGAAGGATTACTGGAATTGCCCCCATAGTAATTACCAAGTAGACAAAATATAAAATAATTTTCAGTGGCTGGACAACAGGCAGCATAGGCCTGTGATCCCTAAGAGAAGGGAAACGAACAAGGTGTACCTGATGATTACCCCAGGTTACTGCCTGGAGGTGGTCTCTAGGCTGCAGCACAGGAGGGGGAACCCAGACAGAATCTAGTGTTCTCACTGAGAAGAGGAGAGAAATCAAAAGTTCAATGGATTTAAGGGGACTAGAACTTGCAAGATAGAGTACTGGAAAAGAGAGAATACAGGATATCTGTGGAGGGATCACCCTGGGTTTTGTCCTATCCTATCTATGCACGTGTGGTGGCAAACAAAAAAAACTGAAAAGCGAATAGACCAATTAATTCCTGACATTCACACAAGGAAGGCAGTAGTTCATTCCCAGCAGCCAGAAAAGAGAGACCTTAAATAACTTGGGACACTGGGTAGAGTTCCGTAAGAGTCACATCCTACTAGTAGAATTCAATTAGGCACAGACTACAGGCTGCTCCAGACTTACCCTAACAAAGCTTAAAAGCAAGCCTCAAAAGGCTCAAACTGATCTGCATGTAACCTCTGTGCCAGACAAAATCTAATGTTCTTTAAAGGAACTCAACAAAATTCAGCACTCAAAGATGTAAGATGCACAGTGGTCAATATTCAGTAAAAAACCACCACACATGCAAAGAAGCAAGAATGTGACCCACAGGAAGAAAAATTAATCAGTAGAAAAAGACCAAGAAATGACAACTGATGTAATTAGCAAATGAGGACCTTGAAACAGCTATTATAAATACACTGAAGATTGTAGGAGTGCCTGGCTGGCTTAGTCAGTTAAGCGTCCAACACTTGCTTTCAGCTTAGGTCAAATCCCACAGTTTGTGATCCATGTCAGGATCTGCGCTGACAGTGCACAGCCTGCTTGGGATTCTCTCTCTCTGCCCCTTCCCTGCTCACGCATGCATGCACACATATGTGCTCTCTCTCTCTCTCTCTCTCCCCCCCCAAAAATAAATAAATAAAAAGATTATAACGGAAGGGGTGGCTTAGTTGGTAGAGCACGTGACTCTTGATCTTGGGGTTGTGAGTTCAAGCCCATGTTGGGTGTAGAGATTACTTAAAAGTAAAATTAAAGGGGTGCCTGGGTGGCTCAGTTGGTTGGGTGACCAACTTCGGCTCAGGCCATGATCTCACAGTTTGTGAATTCGAGCCTCACGTCGGGCTCTGCGCCGACAGCTCGGAGCCTGGAGCCTACTTCGGAGTCTGTGTCTCCTCCTCTCTCTGCCCCTCTCCTGCTCACATTCTGTGTCCCTCTATCTCTCAATAATAAACGTTAAAAAAAATTAAAAAAAAAAAGTAAAATTGAAAAAATGACTGTAAAGGAAAACATGAACATAATAAAAAAGAGAAATGGGATACTATATAATATTATATAAAAGACCCCAATCTATTTTACAGATGAAAAATAAAATATCAAAAATGAAAAATACATTAGATGGCTTTACCAGACTGAAGACCACGGAAGAAAGCCCAGAGATACAGCAATAGTAATTATCCAAAATGAAACAGAGAGGGGAAAAAACAATTGTTGGTGCAGGGGAGAGGGGGAGAGGAGAGGGGAGGGTGAAGAACAGATCCTCAAGACTTGAGACAATAGCAAGCAATTTAACCTATGAAAAGTTAGAGCACAGGAGAGGAAGGACAGAAAAACTATTTGAAGAAATAACAGGCACATAGTATATGTTCAAAATTTATTGACAGATTTATTTAAACATGGAAAAGGGTTATAAAAAACAAAATGAAAATATGTATGTAAATGTAAAAGTTATCAGAAAAGCACTGTGGAGGGGTGCCTGGGTGGCTCAGTGGGTTAAGTGTCTGACTCTTGACTTCTGCTTAGGTCAGGATCTCACGGTGTGTGTGGAGCCTGCTTAAGATTCTCTCTCTCCATTTCCCTCTGCTCCTCCCTCACTCATGCACTCCCTCAAAAAAGAAAAGAAAAGGAAAGAGTAAAGAAAAGCAATGTGATAACACAGAAAGACAGAGGCTTTAAATTTAAAAAGATTTGGGTTGGAGTCTAGCTCTTATTCTTAAAACTTATATGACTTGGACAAATCACAATCCATCTGATTCATTTTTTTATCTGTAAAATAAGGCTGGTAATCTGTCCTATCTACCGTATATTTTGTCAAGAGTTGGAAATAATATAAAAAGTATTCCATAAATCACATATTGAATAGCAACTTACATGACTCATAGTAATTATTTAGGGAGAAGATTATTAGGCCAACACTTAGTTCATAAAAAGCAAGCATATTAGGGTGAGTTCCTATCTGACATTACACCTGGTCCCACATCTCCCCTCCCCTACGCCAAGAGTTAAGAAAAGCTGGGGCACCTGGGTAGCTCAGTCGGTTAAGCATCCAACTTCAGCTCAGGTCATGATCTCGCGCCAACGTTTAAAAACAAAAACAAAAACAAAAACGTTTATTCTTCTTTAAAAAAAAAAAAGAGCTAAGAAGTTTTTTGGAATACATCATTTTATATGAAACA
Source organism: Panthera tigris (assembly GCF_018350195.1). NCBI lineage: Eukaryota > Metazoa > Chordata > Mammalia > Carnivora > Felidae > Panthera > Panthera tigris. The sequence continues at coordinate 48,875,139 of NC_056674.1, forward strand.
AAACTCTCAAGTCATCTTTTTTATGCCCGATAATCCCACTCATCAATTAACCCATACAGTGAGTGCTCAATAAATATTTACAAGTGATGAGTGAATCTACACGGATTCTCTTCTTTTTTTTCTGGGGGCAGATAAACCAAATGAAAATCTTGGGGGAAAAATTTCAGGAAGACTCCAAAGGTGAAGCCCTACAAAAATGACTAATTCATCCTATCTCCTCACTCTTAGCTGTAGATTTCAAGATACAAAAGAGTAAACAATGAAGTTGCTGCAAACACATATACTATTTACTCAAAATTGGAACTACTGTGATGAACCATATGAAACTGCTGTTTTTTGTAAGTCAAATATGATCAAATATTAGAAGTGCTGGTAGGGGGACAGGGGCAGTGGACCAAGCAAAGGGAAAGATACTAAACAATATGCTGGGGCAGAATATTCCCAAATCACTGAATATAAAATCTTTACCAACAAATGTTGTTTACATAAAAACTGTAAACTCACAAGCTATAAGGCAGTGCTTTCTGGAAGCCTACCCCACTAGGCTATGTATTTGTGTGGGAGAACAGCAGGATGTTGCATGAGCTAGCAGGAGGGAGAGCTGGAGAAAGAGGCATAGATCATCTCACTAAAGAATGTAAATTTGTCTCCACAAGAGGAAGGGAACCACACCAATGTCTTCTGACTTCTGCTTTCACTGCTCTACTTTCTCCCATTTTAGATATGCTTTCAAGTTGGAAATCAATATACAATAGTATAAATTCTTGAAACTTCTTAAAATGATAAACAACTGTGAGTTCCTAATAAACAAATCAACTGTAATAGGAGACTGGAATTTTAACTGTTTCAACACTTATTCAAAATGAACTCTGCTACCAAATAACCTCAAGAAGAAGGCTTACATACTGCAAATATTTTGCAATGCCCTTAATGTATGATTAATTTATGTATTTATACTTTAATATAGATTGTTTCACAAGCCAGAGAATGCTGCAACCTTAGCAATATCAAAGTCTTTACATATTACTCCCCCTCTGAAAAGTTGCCAATTTTCAGGAAAATTTTAGTGATTTTGAAATTTATCTGGTTTTACAAAGGGCAAAAAGAGAATCAATGCGTTCTTTTTCTCAGCTAATAAAAAGCTATGTTCTTAGTCATTCCATTCTACAGAGGGAGGATCTGCGTTAAGTAATGCTGTCTTCAGAATACAAGAACTAATTCTTTTCCTCTCCTATTTAAGAACGGGACTTTCCTCTTTGTCTGATTGGCAGTATATTCCAAATTTAGGCATCATTTAGGCCATGAGAACTGAAGAACATTTGGTAGAACTGAATTCCTCTACCCAGAGAATTCACTCCTTTGCACTCCATAATCTCAAAGTGCACACATTTTTAATACTCAGTAAAGACTAAATGTTCTTGATCTTCCTCTTCAAGTAAGTTCAACTAAAGTTTTCATGAAGGAGCCTAGGAAGAATTACATAAAAGGTGTGACACATTACATTTCACTTCACATTTCTTTTAAGACAGTGAACATAAAATCTCATCTTGAACAATTTCATCTGCAACAACAAAGAGAAAGGGAAGGCAAAGACCATTTATGGGCAAATGCAATTTGATGCATGGTCTACATATTTTAAAAAGTTTGATCCTCACCATAACCCTGTGGGAGTAGGTTTCATATCTCAGTTTTATAGATAAGAAAATTGAAAGTTGGAGAAATTAATTTGTCCAAGGTCACAGTAAGCAATAAGTGAGCTGGGATTTGAATCCAGGATTGTAATTCTGATTTTTATATCTTCCCTTAATAGGTGTGCTCAGTAGATGGCACTAATTTAACAGATGGCAGATTTTGTTCATATTAAAGCCCTCCTTTACATCCCCTTCTCCCTCCTTGAAATTTCTGTCCACTTCAGAGTGGTTATCACATTACAGAGCTGCTTTGGACAGTGCAGGAACTTTGGGAATTCTGTTAAGTGACCTACAGGCTCTTTCTAGTTAAACTTAAGTTACAAATGAAAATACCTTCTGTATCTTTCTTTAAACATTTCTTTTTCTTTTATTCTTTGTTGTTGTTACTCTGCACTTAAACTGATTTATAGCTTGTATGCACATTCTCCTGGTTAATTTTTCTTATATACCATTTCAACTCACTGTTTATCTTGCTTCTGATTCTAAATATATCACACTTGTTATTTTTTTTTTTAAGGGACACAAAAACAGTTTCAGAGTCTGTTCTATTTTACAAGTGTACAGATCCAGGAATTCAAGTCAGCACCCATTTTCACTATGACTTCCCCTACAAAGAGTTATACATGTTATTCAAGCCTTCATTAGGAGAAGGTACTATAAATACTATGAATTCAATCTAACATAACTTTCCAATTTCAATAAAATTATTAAAACTGAATGAAAATAGATGCCTAGTTCTCTTAATTGTTTTTAGATTCCAGTCCACACTTCTTGTTCCTCCACACTCTATTTTGATGCAGATACAAGGATTAGTACTGGCACTGTTCGGAGGACCATCACTTGAGCTTCCTTCGTAGGTTTCAAATTTATGTAACTCAACCAAAGATGAACCACTTACTGACTTCCAGTTTTATGAGTATTGCTCTTCTCAAGCTAAAGGAGCGCCCCTTACAATTCATAATTTAGACACAGGGAAGACAAGATTCATCCATAAACCAGATTAGGAGACATTTTAAGGTAGCTAAATTAAGAATTTCATGATATGGGGGTACCTGGCTGGCTCAGTCAGTACAGCGTGAGACTTTTGATCTCACGGTAGTAGGTTTGAGCCCCACTCTGGGTGTAGAGATTACTTAAAAATAAAATCTTAAAAAAAAAAAAAGGAATTTCATGATATGAATAACCAATTTAAGAAGAATGAAGAGCTTTTTTCTGATTCTCCCAACCATTTCTTCTACTCATATCATAAATGCCCATAGCATTTAATTTACCATTCTTCTATGATAACATTTTATAACTTATATTAATAATTTTTAGTAAAACTATCTTTTTCTTCTTCTAGATCAGCCCTAATAGACATATAATATAAACCACATCTAAACCTTGTTATATAGTCATATTAAAAAATAAAAAAAATTGACTTTAATAAAGCACTTAACCCAATATATCCAAAGTAAATTGTCATTTAAACATGTAATCAATATAAAAAATTAATGAGATATCTTAAATTTGTTTTTTTTTTGTACTAAGTTTTTAAAATCAAGTGTGTCTTTCACACTTATAGGGCATCCCAATTCAGACAATTCATGTTTCAGTTTCTCAACAGCTACATGTAAGTGGTGACTACCACACTGGACTACCACAGGGACAGAAGGAAGAGGAATGAGCTATTTTACAGTTGGACAGACTTGCTTTCAAATCTTAATTCCACTACTTATTAGCCCTGAGGCAGTCTCCTCATTAAAAAATAATTAATAATAATAATAATACATCTCTGATAGGATTAAATGAGACATAATGCCCAGAAAACATCTGGTCTCAGCTAGCACAGGGGACACAAAAAGCCTTCAATAAATGCTAACAATTACCATGTATTTATACCCTCTAACACTAAGCACAGTGTCTTACACATAGTAGGTATTCAATAAATGTTTGTTGAAGGAAGAAAAACTAATTTGCATGACATCCTATAACCCATTTTAATTGCTTCTTTTTCAAATATATAAATATCTCATATAAACAAGTAAGTTTTGGGGCACCTGGGTGGCTCAGTCAGCTGAGTGTCCAACTTCAGCTCAGGTCATGATCAAACGGTTTGGGAGTTTGAGCCCCGCAATGGGCTCGCTGCCACCAGCGAAGAGCCCCGTTCAGATCTTCTGTCCCCCTTTCTCTGTCCCTCCCTCCTGCACTTGCACTCTCTCAAATATAAATATTTAAATAAATAAACAGGTAAGTTTTATTTTTTGGATTGTTGCTGGCTAAATTGTTTTTGAACACATTAGTCGAAATATACAAAAGGAAATGTACCATTTTATCTTTCAGACTGTTCAAGTATTTTACTTTCTTCCAAAAAAACAATGAATTATTAAGCAAATATATGCTATTAAGCACTCTTTATCAAGAGACTTCTTAAAAAAGTATTTCTTGGGGTGCATGTGACTCAGGACCTCAGGATTGTGAATTCGAGCCCCATGTGGGGTGTAGAGATTAACAAAAATATTCCTCATCAATAACAGTGGTATTTTACAGGTAACTCTCAATTATCTGCAGGAATATTTTTATCTCAGGTTGGGATGAAAACACATCCCATTTCTGGGCTTTACTTGAAAAACAAGCCAGTGGTATATGTAAAACCCTTTACAATCTGGACTCTGAAAAAATTCTCAAGCTCTCTATTTCAGACAGTACAACCCCCTAAATTTCTTAAAGCATTTTCCCTTTTCACCTGTGCTTAGAATTCACTTGCACATAATTGCTTTCTTACAGATCACAGAATCACAAAGTATCAGAGCTATTAAGAGATATTCCAGTCTTGGCATTTTCCAAAGCATGTACCGTAAAAGGTACATAAAAGGTAAGCAAGATAATTTCGGATGGTATTAGTATTGTATACTTTAACTGCCATATATTTTGTTTAGTGTATATTAGAAAAATATAACTGTCACATCAAACTCAAAAATTCATGTATATCTTCACTTATGACATGGTTAAAGTAGACAGTCACAATTTAAGCGAGGGGAAATTTTTTTTTTAATTTTAATTTTTTAGAGAGACAGAGAGAGAAACAGTGGGCTTGCAAACACAAGCATGTGTGAGCGGGGGAGGAGCAGAGAGAGGGAGACAGAGGATCCAAAATGGGCTCCAAGCTGACAGCAGAGGCCTGACACAGGGCTGGAGTTCACGAACTGCAAGATCATGACCTGAGCAGAAGTCAGCCGTGTAACCAACTGGGCCACCCAGGAGTACCAAGGGGGCAGGAAACTTTTAAGCTTAGAGTAGCAGAGCTGGATTCCACCCAAGTTTAAATCCTAATTTTCTGCTCCTTTCATTGCCCTAAAGAATCTACTGTCTATACGACATCAAGGGATTAACACTCTCCTATATAATTGTTTCTTGATTATAATCTCATTTATCAAACCAATTATAAGCAGTGGTGATGTCTTAAAGTACTAGTGTTCTTTCACAATGACAGGTGCAGAACAAGAGATCAAAAATGCCTTGATTTTGTGGTTAGATTGCTTCCAACAACTGAGAGTTAGCATTGGAGGAAATTCCACATTGGCTCAAACAGAACAATCATAATATATCCTAAACTCAAACAATGTTTGGATTAACTGCCATTTGCATTATTCATATCACTATTTCCTCCCATGAATGAAAAAGGAATCAGGAGATGGTATGCCTATAAATCCTAGCGACCATACGACATATGCATGCAGAGGATATAAGAAACTTGTACAGGTTAAATAACAGGGGTCTTACAAATTGTATTACCCAAACCTGTCATTTAATACATGAGGAAACTGGGACTCAGAGTGGTAAGAGGACTTGCTCACAGTCATATGGTTTCCTAACGGCAGTGCCAGCTCTAGTCCTAGTTCACTGTGCCGTTCCATGGATTCAATACAAATAGTAGAGAAATATATCTAAATTTTTCCATTATACTAGTACAAATCCTGCTTAAGGTGAGATCGGATTTGAAAATCTTTTCATTAAGCAGAAATTCTGCTCATGATGGACTTAAACTAATAAATTAAATTAGCTTTGTCTAATAATGCTGGTCTGTCTGCCTGAGAAACCTACAATATTCCAATGCATAGGAGCTGTTACTACCCAACTGTTCTTGGTAGTGAAGAAAAGAGGATTCTAATTCCAGGTGACTCTTCTTATTTTGTGTACATTTCTGAACCCCTGGCATTCTCAACAGTCTCAATTTCCTTAGCTGCAACCATCCATGGCAGATTGCAAAGCATAAGGTCTTTTGAAGTCAAAAAGAACTTACTGAATACCAGGTCTTACCACTTAGGACATAACATCAGACAAATCACTCCATCTCTCTGAACCTGTTTCTCAACTAAGGTAATAAGATATTCACCTCACAGGACTATCAAGAGCATTAAATGAGATGATATAGACAGTGCAGAACATGATCTTAGGATACAGTTAAGTGAAAGGTTAAGAAGAGAATAGAGGCACCTGGCTGGCTCAGTTTGTGGAGTGTGTGACTCTTAATGTCAGGGTTGTAAGTTCAAGCCCCATATTGGGTGTAGAAATTACTTAAAAACAGAAATCTTAAAAAAAAATTTTTTTAAAGAAGAGAGTAACAAAAATTCTCACCTATGAGTTTAAGAGCAGGTTTATGGTTTGCAATGTTTAAATGTTAATTCCTGCTCAATACATAAAATATCTTAAATAAGTATCTACATTTTTTTTTTAAGTCCTTGTCAAAGATACATATTGAAGTAGTTAGAAAGTGAAATGACATGTATCTGGGACTTGCTTTAAAGGATGCCAGTCTCCCAACTCCTGTGCCATACAAACAAAATTAGTAGAGATAGGTGAAAGTGGGTGATGCATACCATGGAGAATCACCATACTACTCTATTTATGTATATACTTGAAATTTTCCATAGCAGAAAGTTATTTATTTGTTTATTCATTTACTTACTTAATTACTTAATTTTAAGTACACTCCATACCCAGCATGGAGCCCAATGCAGGGTCTGAATTCACGATCCTAAGATCAAAACTTGAGCTGAGATCAAGAGTCAGATGCTAACCAACTGAGCCACCCAGATGCCCCACAAAGTTTTTTGTTTTAAAATCCAACAAAAAACAACACAAATAAAAAGCTAAGAAAAACTATACACATAAGTAATAAACTTTTCCCAAAAAACTAATGTCTCCATCAGAAACTTCTCAACACAAGATAATACTGGTCATTTCAGCCAAAATAAAGTATCTTAAAATTACTCTCAATACAAAGCATGTTTTATCTCTTTATTAAATACTAACTAAACAGCAGTATCTTCTCTTTCTTTGGTATTATTATTCCTCCACCTGGTAGAATAGCCTACAGTATATTTTTTCCTTTTTCCCCTTTATACATCCTTGTTATATTTTTTTAACGACTAGAACTACCATTAGTTCTATATGTATAAACAAGTATGTAAATATACATGAATGTATACACATATACATATGTATATGTATATAAAAATAACTAGGATTACTATACTACCATTACTACTCTTACATCTATTATTTAATAGTGCACCCATCGGGTATACTTGACCTTTTAAAGTTTGTTTGTTTGTTTATTTATGTATTTTTATTTTGAGAGAGAGATGGAGAGCATGCAGGGGAGGAGCAGAGAGAGAGACAGAAAGAATCCCAAGCAGGCTCCACACTGTCAGTGCAGAGTCTGAAATCACAAACTGTGAGACCATGACCTGAGCCAAAGTCAAGATTAGAACACTTAACTGACTGAACCACCCAGGTGGCCCTATCCTTGACCTTTTAAAAAGCAGGACTCATCTGGGGCAGCTGATCCAACTTCGGCTCAGGTCATGATCTAGCAGTCTGTGAGTCTAAGCCCCAAGTCAGGCTCTGTGCTGACAGCTCAGAGCCTGGAGCCTGCTGCAATTCTGTGTCTCCCTCTCTCTCTCTCTGCCCCTACCTCGCTCACACTGTCTCTCTCTCAAAAATAAACATTAAAAAAAATTTTTTTTTAAAAAGCATGATTCATCTGAAAGGATTAAAAAAAATCCCTCACATAACACATAACCTTCAAAATAATGGGCAAAGTGAGGAAAAGCTGTGAACTATAGCCCATTTGCAAATTTACTATACTTTACACATAGATTTTTAATTTGTTGGCACATGATGCATTAAATAAACTGAAAGTATCAGTTGAAATTATTTAAAGGTAACCATAAATACCTGCAAATAACTTTTGTAAGTTAATTACTATAAAACTTTGAACACTACACTACAGTACAACCTTAAAATATCTGAACTTAAGACTTAACACTATATACTCCAATCTTGTTTCAAAATAAAAACGTTTACTGGGGCGCCTGGGTGGCTCACTCAGTTGAGCTTCCGACTTTGGCTCAGGTCATGATCTCGCGGTGTTGTGAGTTCGAGCCCCACGTCGGGCTCTGTGCTGACACCTCAGAGCCTGGAGCCTATTTCAGATTCTGTGTCTCCCTCTCTCTCTGACCCTCCCCCATTCACGATCTGTCTCTCTCTGTCTCAAAAATAAATAAACATTAAAAACAACATTTTTCAAAATAAAAATGTTTACTATACTAACATTTATTATTATTATTTTGTTATGTTTTATTTATTTATTTTGAGAGAGAGCGAACAAGAGTGGGGAAGACGCAGAGAGAGAGGGCACGGAGCCTGACACAGGACTCAATCCCACAACCTTGGGATCATGACCTGTGCCAAAATCAAGAGTCAGATGCTCAACCGACTGGGCCACCTAGGCAACCCTACTATACTACCATTTAAATACTCACACGCTTTGCCTTTTCATAATTTTCATAGCAAGTACACAGAGAACAATCTTCTCCAAATTTGTATCCAAAGGGATAAAGAAGCACATTATGTCAACTTCCCTATCAAACAGTCCCACTTACCAAAAGGCAAAGACAAAACATATTCCATAATTTCACTTCAAATGTGCCTAGGCAGTTTATTTCTTTAATTCAGATATACTCTTTCAAACATATAAATGAGATTTAACTAATTCTCAAACTAAGTGTGTTAAAACTTCCTCCTGCCGTCTTTAAAGGAAGAAAAAGTAGTTTCAAAATAGTTCCACCTCCAGATGCTTGGCTGGCTCAGTCTGTAGAGAGTGCAACTCTTGATCTCAGGATTGTGAGTTCAAGCCCCACTTTGGATGTGGAGCCTACTTAAAACAGAAGAAAAAAAAAAAAAAAAAGGTTTCACCTCCTGAGAAATAACAGTCATTCATGGTACTCTTCTTTCAACTTTTAAGTTTATAAAATTATAGGAAAATTAATTAAATTGGAAGTTTGGAAAGCCCTGCTCTCCAAAATACCCCACCTCCAAACTACATGACACCTTTTCTTTCTTCCTCTAGAGCTAAAACTGACTCCATTAGTTTATTCATCCTCAATCAGTCGGCAATATTTACTAAGTCTCAGCAATGAATTAGGTACTCTGGAAAGTTACAAAGGAAATACAGGAGCTACTAACTACCCTCAAGGAGTTTATATATCATCCCCATAAAGGAAAAAAACAAAAACAAAAACATAGTTACTGAAAAATATCTTTGCTGAGAATCTCACAGTCAATGTGGAGCAAAGACTACATCTTCAAGCCAGGTTCTTTACACTAAGTAACGCAAGACAGTGTCCACAAAATTAAACAGACTCCAAAAAGTGGCCAAATCTAAGTTATTTATGGATTACATATGCTGCTACACACTTCTACATGCATGACAAAGGAAGCCAGCTCCCATAAGTGGAGGTTTCCAAACACCCCTAATGCACACAAAGAAAGAGACATGTACTCCCTGCATGGGCCACTTTTTGCTACTTTCCCTGATAACATCCTGTTTCTGCCACAACCACTAACAAAGTGTTCAGTCACCAATATCAGGGTCCTACTTTGAGGGAACAACATCTATTATATACCCTCAGAGACCAAACAGAAAATTCCAAAAAGCCTGACAGTTAAGAATCTTAGCTGTATCTACAAGAGAAGTAGCTGAAAAACAAGGAATAGCAATGGATTATCCTTCTAGTCTTCAAGCTGTAGATGAGAAGTCATCTGCGGCCCCACATTTCTGTTGGCTCTGGAAACTTCCTTTCTGTCTTCTGATTATGTATGTCTTTTCCTCTTGTGAACTACTCTGTATAGAATACTAGATAAAGCAGATACCACAGTGGGATGGGGGTAGGGGTGTACTGCCAAAGCTAGCAATTTTCTACAAACCAGGGGTCTTCCCATGATCATGAACACCCCAGACAATTCTGATGATACAATTCCCCAAATAAAACTGTTATCAAGAGCAGTTTCATTCTATTTGTCAACCTTTGGGCCTAATTCTATACACCTACACCTTAAAACAAAACAAACCCCTACCAGATTTGCTCCGACACTTTGATAGTTGTCAAATATTCTGCAGCATTAAATCTAGAAAGGACATTCTCTGTGTCACTTAACTGAATCACATTAAAGAATATCAAATCTAGATCTCATTAAGAGGTCCTGTTAAAATCATACTCAGACGTCAGAAAGGCAAGATCCCTCAACCCAATCACAAATACTGTATAGGTATTACAGCTTCCACTGCTGTCCCAACTTTTCAAGCTTTGGGACTCTAAATTACTTGGAGTAACAGCTTAAACTTGAGATGCACTACAAATTGACCAAAAGAAATTAAGAAAATAAAAGGCATACATTAGTTTCAGCACGTATTCATAGTAAGAATTTGCGAATTAGAAAAGAATAGGGTAAAGACAGTAAATTCGATGTTTGGACTACAATACACATCAGAACAGAACCCGAGCTACCTAAACAAACCTTACCTACTGCCAATAAACAGAAGAGCGTTTCTTAACGGCTTAAGTACGACAACCATTTTTTTTTTTTTTCATGTTTAAAACGGCTGCTACAAATTGTCCAAGTCGAAACACATAGCAAAATTCTAAGCCGGTCTTCGGCGAGGAGCTACTGTGCTTAGAGCATCACACAAAAGACCGAAGCAAACATAAACACGCTCTGGGCCTTCGCAGATAGCGGCCAGGAGCCAGGGTCTGACTCCCAGACCCCCGCCCCGGCGAGGGAATGAGGAGTGGGGGTGGGGTCCTCTTCTCGGAATGCGCCGGGGAGCTAGCTAGGGACGGGGAGGGAAGGAGCGAGTGCAGCACGGAGGAAGAGAGAGAAGCAGCGCACCGGCGTCAGCGGCTTCCAAGGCCGGCAACACCCTCAGGCCCGCACCAGGCCTGGCCCTCCCGGCTCCGTCCCGCCTCCTCCTTACCTCCCTCACGTCCTGCAGGCACTCGAGCACCGCCAGGTTGTTGCTCCAGGTGTGCTTGGGACACACACGGGTCACGTCCTCCCTGCAGGACTCTTCCTCCGCTAGCTTCCAGCCCCCGCCAGCCCCGCCGGGCCCCGCTCCGCCCCGCCGGGCCGGAGGCCCACCCGCCGGGAAAGGCGGCTGCGGCGGCTGAGGCGGTTGCTGCGGTGGCTGCTGCTGGTGCTGGAGCTGAGATGACTGAGGCATCTGGAGCAGCGACTGACCCGCCTGCCCGCCTCCTCCAGTCTGCCCTACAAAGGACGGAAAGTTGGCCCCGGGGCCCTGGCCCTGGCCGTGGCCGCCCTGGCCCGGGAGTTTCTGGGCCCCGGCCGCCGCGAGCAGCAGCAGCTGCAGCGCCGCCGACAAGCGGAACATCCTCCGTACACGTCCACACGCCGCCATCTTGGGTCCGCGGCGAGCTCGACGCACCCGCCGGCGCCGCGTATTTAAATGAGGGGGCGGGGCGCGGGCGGGGCCCGGTGGGGCCCACCCGAGCCCCTCCTCTGCTGGCGCCGACTGGGGTACTGAGAGCAGAGCCCCGGAGGAGGCTGCGCTTGAAACGGCCCACGCCCTGGGCCTTAGAGGCTCTTTGCCGGGGAAATTGCTGGAGTTCCTTAAAAAGCCTGGGCAGGGCGGCTATGAATAATTCCCTTCGTTGTCGTCACAGGAGAATAAAAAGGAATTGGGATTGCCACAACCAAGATGGCCAGTAGAGTATGTCGCCTGTTCAGTGACGGGGGTAGGTGGGGGGAAAACAAAAACAAAAAACTTTGTGTGTAGACGTGAACTTTACACGATCAGGTGTATTCCGAAACCTGAGAGTCTCTTCTTGCATCTCTCCGTGCTGCCTTCCACCTGCCTCAGAACCTTTCTTACCCAGGGAAGAAGGCAGCATTGGATAAGGGGTAGGAGCCCCGGTTAGGAGCACAGGTTCCGAGTTAAGGAAAGACCCGGTTATAATCTTTGCTGCTCTGAAGACTAGGAAAGCCCTTTAACTTCTGGGCCTTATTCTTCTCGTCCCATGAAGAAGAGGCGGAGCTCTAACGTAAAGTATAATTGTGAAGTTTAGAAATAATAATAAGGAAAGTGCCTGGCCCACAATATAGAATTCAAAAAGTTATAGCCAATACTATGAATAAGCTGGGAAGCCTTTTGCGCCTGAGTCCCGACTGTAGACTAGAACTTAACCTCCTGTTTAAAGGAGGAGAAGGGCCGCCTGGGTGGCTCAGTTGGTTAAGCATCCAACTTTGGCTCAGGTCATGATCTCAAGGTTCATGGGTTTGAGCCCCATGTGTGGCTTTGTGCTGACAACAGGGAGCCTGGAGCCTGCTTCAAATTCTGTATCTCTTTCTCTCTGCCCCTCCCCTGCCCGCTCGCTCTCTCTCTCTCTCTCTCTGCCTCAAAAATAAACATTTTTTAAAAAGTAATAATAAAGGAGGAGAAGAAAAAAGATCTTTGAGGCCTCAAGTTGCTCAGGGTGAACTGTGCTTACCCGAAAGCAGCATCTTGGGCACTTTAGGGAATGGTTGATTGACTTCACACTGGTGTCCCTCCCTCTCCTTAAGAGATAGGATATGTCCTTAAGAGATAGGATACCTTCTCAAAGGTCTACACACCCATTGTGTCATTTGAGCCTTGTATCAGGCCTGGGTTGGATTCTAATTCAACTGAGGAATAGCACAGAGGAATGGACAGTGAAGATCAGATCAGCCATAACTAGTCTAAAAAGCCAGGTGGACTCAGGGAACCCATAAGGATCCCCTGAGATTGAGAATGTTCTGGGGGTACAAACTGCCCACTTTGGCTGACAGCAGGCCTCTATCACTGGGAATGAGGGCGTGTTGGCCTCTCTGGCAACACTCACCCCTGCTGATGCTGTAAAATGGTCCTGAGGCTGCTGCCGAACTTCAGCATTGACTAAGTCAGCCCAGGGTAAGCCACATAAATGTACATATTCATGAAGAGATACATGGCATAGGTAAGTTGTCAGCAGGCTGGAGTCATCGGAAGTTCTTAAAAAGTCACTAAGGGCCATTAATTTTCAGTAATGGGTCTGCATTGCACTCAGACAAGTGGGAGATTATTTTAAACTAATTTAAGGCTAGGGGCACCTGGCTTATTCAGTCAGAAGAGCTTGTGACTCTTAATCGCAAAGTCATGAGTTTGAGCCCCACATTGCATGTAAAGATTACTTAAATAAATAAAACTTTTTTAAAAACTTAAAAGATAAATAGTTTAAGGCTAGCAATTGACAGTCTGTTAAAAGAAGCCAGCAGTTGCCTATCTCTCAGCCTTACTGAGGAAACCCCATACCCAGCCACAGATTGCCTCTGAAGATAGGGAGGAGTGTATGTGCTGATCTTGAAATCACAATGACCAAGAAGCGAGAAACCCAGAGAAATCTGGGAACCTGGCCAGCCCAGACTGTGTTAGGCAAGTCTAGACTTTATATAAGGCACAAACCCCTGAGCCAGTGGGAAGAGGGTTGACCTAACCTGGGTCTCCTGACCTCAGTGACTTTTCAGTACAAAATAGACTGTCCCTATCACAAACTCTGAATTCAGTTTACCCTTTATTGTACCTTTTGTTTCTTGTTCCTCATTTCCTTGATGCACTCAATATGTATAGGTTGAGTTTGGGTTGTTTTGTTTTGTTTTGTTTATGCCAGGCATTGCTCAAAAACTGGCTGAGATAAACAGTAAGACAATAAACAAAGAGCAAGATCATTTCAGATGGTTTAAGTGCTCTGAAGAAAATAAAAGGTATGCGCGGTGGCTGAGGCAGGGAGGGTTTTTATAGAAAGGCAGGTGGGGAAAGGCTTTCTGAGTGATAACTGAACTAAGAGCCAGTTGGCATACAGATGCCAACCACGTAAAACATCTGGATCTCAAGTTGGCTTAGCCTACTCAGGCTGCTATAACAAAATATCACAGACCGGGTGGCTTATAAACAATAGACATTTGTTTCTCACAGTTCTGGAGGTGGGAAGTCCGAGATCAGAGGGCTAGCATGGCCAGGTTCTGGGGAAGCCTCTTCTGGGTTGCAGACTGCTCACTTCTCGCCATGTTCTCATACAGTGGAAGGAGCTAGGGAGTTCTCTGGGGTTCTTGATAAGAACACTAATCCCATTCATGAGAGCTCTCTCGCGACCTAAGCACCTCCAAAAGGCCTATCTCCTAATATAATCACATTGGCTATCAGTATTTCCACATATAAGTTTAGGGCAGACACAAACATTTAGACCACGGCAAAAATGTTCAAAAGCAGAGAGTAACAAGTTGAAGACCCTGGCGTGGGAATAAGCTTTCAAAATAAAGACCTATATGGCTGACTTGAAATGAGGAAAGAAGAGAATAGAGGAAGGAGTCAGAGAACTGGTCAGAGGCAGATCATGGAGGGCCCTGTAGACCCTATATATTCATGTAATTGGGGAGGATTCTGATTCCAAACAAAGAGTTTGTATTCCCACTGAAAGAAAATCATAAAAGCTAGACAACATACATAAAATATTTTTGAATGGCACCTGGGTGGCTCACTTGGTTAAATGACCGGCTCTTGATTTCAGCTCAGGCTGTGATCTCACGATCCGTGAGTTCGAGACTGGCAATGGGGTCTGCCTGACAGTGTGGAGCCTGTTTGGTATTCCGCCTCCCTCTCTCTCTCTCCCTCTCCCCTGCTTGCTGTCTGTCTGTCTCTCTCAAAATGAATAAAAGTAAACTTAAAGGGGCACCTGGGTGGCACAGTCAGTTAAGCGTCCGACTCTTGATCTCGGCTCAGGTCATGATCTCATGGTTCGTGAGTTCAAGCCCCACATCAGGCTCTGCACTGATAGCATGGAGCCTGCTTGGGATTCTGTCTCTCCCTCTCTCTCTGCCCCTCCCCTGCTTGTGCTCTCTCTCAAAATAAATAAATAAACTTAAAAAAATAAGAAAATTAAAAAAAAATAAAAAATAAATAAACTTAAAAAAAAAAAAGTTTAAAATGTCTTTGAAGGGGCGCCTGGGTGGCTCAGTCAGTTAAGCGCCCGACTTCGGCTCAGGTCATGATCTCACGGTCCGTGGGTTCGAGCCCCGCGTCAGGCTCTGTGCTGACAGCTCAGAGCCTGGAGCCTGTTTCAGATTCTGTGTCTCCCTCTCTCTGACCCTCCCCCGTTCATGCTTTGTCTCTCTCTGTCTCAAAAATAAATAAACGTTAAAAAAAAATTAAAAAAATATAAAATAAAATGTCTTTGAAGACATTAGAAGTAATTCAGGGGCACCTGGGTGGCTAGTCGGTTGAGAGTCCGACTGTGGCTCAGGTCATGATCTTGTGGTTTGTGGATTCCAGCCCTGCATGGGGCTCTGTGCTGACAGCTCAGAGCCCGGAGCGGAGCCTGCTTCAGATTCTGTCTCCCTCTCTTTGCCCCTCCCATGCTCGAGCTCTGTCTCTCTCTGTCTCTCTCTCTCTCTCTCTCTCTCTCTCTCAAAAATAAACATTTAAAAAAATTGTTTTTAAAAGAAATAACAGATGCAATCAGGAAATGAAGGTCTACAATCTTTGAGAAAAGGGAATTCCATAGCCCAGATTTTTTTCAGAGTTGTACTATCCAAATTGTGGCTCAAAAGAAGTGAGCCCATACAGAAAGCAGCAATCTCATAGGGCTGAAAATACACAGGTACAAGTTCAAAGCACCCAGTGTGGCTGGGGCTTAAGGGTCAAAATACTGGAGAGAAGAAAACCACAGAGAAAGAGCCAAAAATCTGCGAATACATTTCTCTCAAGTCTCTGGCTGACTCCTAAGCTGTGCAAGCACAGAGTGAGACTCCGCAAACTCAGAAGCAAACAATAGCTGAGAAAGCAATAAACTGAGAGCGTTTTCAGGAGCCTCATGTGTGCTAAAGAAAGAAATACAAGTTAGAGTTTAAAGCCGGCTGACCCACAGAGGCCTTGGTAAACACCTCAGGCTTTAAACTGGAAGGGTTACACCCTGGGAACAAAGGCCACACCCCAGGAGAAAGGACAACACCCGAGGAGTGAGGATACTGGCCCGGAAGAAAAGGCAAAATTACAATAGTCCAACCCTAATAAAAACATGCCTCCGTGGGGTCTAAGTGACCCACCAGTACTCGGTAAGAAGAAAACATAATCCTTCTGGAGACAGATAACATCATCGAAAGCCTCTACAACTTTTATTTATTTTTATTTTTATTTTAAGATGTTTTTAAATGTTTATTTATTTGAGAGAAAGAACACACACACGTGTGGGGGTGTGGCAGAGAAAGGGGGACAGAGGATCCAAAGCGGGCTCTTGCTGACAGCAGAGAGCGCAATGCGAGAGGCTCCAACGCAAAAACCGTGACATCATGAACTGAGCCAAAGTCGGTGCTTAACTGACTGAGCTACCCAGGTGCCCTGCCCCTACAATTTTTAATCTGCACGATCCAGCACTGGATCAAAACTTATGGGGCATGCTAAAAACAAAGCAAAACTGAACTAAATAACCAAAACCAAAAGAACAAAAAAGTCAACAAAAGCAAACTCCCTATGATTCAGATATTGGATTTAATCAGATAAGGACTTTAGAATAGTTGTGACTAATAGAGAAAATAAAAGATAAAACAGGGGCGCCTGGCAGGCTCAGTCAGTGGAATGTGTGACCCTTGATCTCAGGGCTGTGAGTTCGAGCCCCACCTTGGGTGCAGAGATTATTTTTTTAAAAATCTTGAGAGAAAGAGAAGGTAAAATAGATGACAAAGAGAGCATTTCAACAGAAAATTGGATTCTCTACAAATAATCAAATGGACGTTCTAGAACTGAATTAAAATTCCTTAGATGATTTTAACATCAGTGCCTTAGTCTGTTTGGGCTGCTGTAACACAGTACCATAGACTGGGTGGCTTAAAACAATAGAAATTTATTTCTCACAGTTCTGGAGGCTGCGAGTCCAGGATCCAGGTGCTGGCAGATTTCGTGCCTGGCGAGAGCCCACTTCCTGGTTCACGGACAGCCCCATCTTCTTGCTATAAACCTCACTCGGCATACAGGCGCTAGGGAGCTCTCTGGGGTCTCTTCTAAGACACTGTTCCCATTCATGAGACCTCTGTGTACCCTCATGAAAATCAAAGAGAAAGAAAATCAATGTTTAATTTTTTTTTTTTTTTTAAGTTTTAAGTTTTTTAAGTTTATTCATTCACACCTGATAGAGCACAAGCCGGGAAGGGGCAGAGAGAAAGAGAGAGCAAGAAACCCAGACAGGCTCCACACTGCTAGTAACTGTGAGATCATGACCTGACCCAAAGCCAGATGCTCAACCAACTGAGCCACCCTAGCGCCCAGAAAGAAAAAACTCAAAGACACATCGTTTTCAAAGGAGCAGTAACGTTAATATCTGACTTTTCAGTAGAAACTATGAAGTTAGGATTTCATAGTTGGGGAGGGGACACAAACAGTCTATATGGCAGAGACAGAATTATTGGAGGGAAACAGGTCAATAGAAAATATCCAAAAGGAAGCACAGAAAGAATAAAAAGATTTTTAAAAAGGACAGAGTGGAAGAGATACATGGGACACAGTCAAAAGTTCTAACATCTAGGGGCGCCTGGGTGGCTCAGTTGGTTAAGCATCCGACTTTGGCTCATGGTTCGTGGGTTTGAGCCCCACATAGGGCTCTGTGCTGACAGCTCGGAGCCTGGAGCCTGCTTTGGATTCTGTGTCAACCTATTTCTCTCTGCCCCTCCCCCGCTCATGCTCTGTCTCTGCCTCTCAAAAATAAATAAATGTTAAAAAAAAAAGTTCTGGGGTACCTGGGTGGCTCAGTCAGTTAAGCGTCTGACTTCGGCTCAGGTCATGATCTCGCAGTTTGTGAGTTCAAGCCCCGCGTTGGGCTTGTGCTGACAGCTCAGAGCCTGGAGCCTGCTTCAGATTCTGTGTCTCCCTGTCTCTCTGCCTCTCCCATGCTCATGCTCTGTGTCTCTCTGTCTCTCAATAATAAATAAACGTTAAAAAAATTTTTTTTTAAGTTCTAACATCTATATAACTAGAATCCCAAGAGGAGAGGGGAAAGGCAGTGGCACAGCTCAATATCTGAAGAGACATGCTTTGAATTTTCCCAAACTGATGACAGGTATCAACCTTTGGATTCAAGATGTTCCATGAACCCTAAGCAGTTAAACACAAAGAAAACCACATCTTAGTACATCATCATGAAACTGCTGAAAATCAAAAAGAAAGAAAAAATCTTAAAAGCGGATGAAGACATATTATCTTCAAAGTAGCACTAACACTAATATCTGACTTTTCACTAGAAACTATGGAAGCCAGAAAGCAGTAGAATGACATACTTTAAATACCAAAAGAAAAAAAAACCCCACAAATTATTGCTAACCTGGAATTGTACACCCAGAGAACATGGACTTCATAAATGAAGGTAAATTAAATATGACATCCAAAGCACAAGCAACGAAAGAGAACAGATGGATTTCCTCAACAGTTGGATTTCCTCAAAATGTAAACCCTTTTTTGCATCAAGGACGCTATCAAGGTGAAAAGACAGCCGACAGAACGGGAGAAAATATTTACAAAGTATATATGTAGTATCCAGAATATGTGTAGAATCTTTATAACTCAATAATAAAAACACAAATAATCCAGTTGTAAAGTGGGCAAGAGATCTGAATAGTCATTTCTCCAAAGAAGATATACAGAAGGCAATAAGCACATGAAAAGATGTTCAACATCATTAGTCGTTAGGGAAATATAAATCAAAATCACAACCAGATTCCACTTCACACCCACTAGGATGACTATAATAAAAAAGAAAAAGACCAAAAAAAAAAAAAAAAACCCAGATAACAAGTGTTGAACAGGATATGGAGAAATTAGAATCATCATATATTGCTTGCAGGCATGTAAAATGGTGCAGCCACTATGGGAAATTGTTAGGCGGTTTCTCAAAAAGTTACACGTAGGGTTGCCATATGACCCAGCAATTCCATCCCTAGGTATATACCCAAGAGAACTGAAAACATGTGTTGACACAATAAATGTTCATGGAAGGATTATGCATAAAAGCCAAAAAGTGGAAACAACCCAAACGTTCATGAAATGATGCGTGGATAAATAAAATGTGGTATATTCATACAATGAAATATTATTCTGCCATAGAAAGGAATGAAGTACTGATCCATGCTAAAACATGAATGAACCTTGAAAATGTAATGCTAGAGGCACCCGGGTGGCTCAGTTGGTTGAGCATCCGACTTTGGCTTAGGTCACGATCTCACGGTTCATGAGTTTGAGCGCCGAGTCAGGCTCTGTGCTGAAAGCTCAGCACCTGGAGCCTCCTTCGGATTCTGTGTCTCCCTCTCTCTCTGCTCCTCCCCTGCTCACACTCTGTCTCTCTCTCAAAAATAAATAAAGATTAAAAAATTTTAAAAAAAGAAAATATAATGCTAAATGAAAGAGCCAGACACAAAAGGTCATCCGTCGTATGACTGCATTTATATGAACTATCCAGAATAGGCAAATCCATAAAGACAAAAAAGTAGATTAATGGTTTCCAGGAGATGGGGTGGGGGGAGGTGGGAGGGAGAATTAAAAAGTACAGAGTTTCTCCTTTGGGGGTGATGGAAATATTCTGGATTCAGATAGTGGTGATAGTTGCATGACTTTGTGAATATACTAAAAAACACTGAATGGCTTACTTAAAAATGGTTAAAGTAGTGAATTTTATATTGTGTGAATTTTATCTCAATAAAAAAATTTTAATACAATTGGATCCACTTAAAAAAGTTTAAGTGAAGATACTTTCCGAAAACTGAAGCTCAGATAGTGAGATAACTCGTTTCTAGAAGACCTGCGCTAGTCTAGGCTGAAAGAAAATGACCCCAGATGGAAGCCTAGGACTGCGGGAGGGAATAAAGAGCACTGACAGAATAAATATGTGGACAATGAATATGAGTTTAAGCAACAATAGTGAGGGATTTATAACAGGTGTAACAGTGGAATGTATGACTCCTATAGTATATAATCAGGGATGGAATAAACCCTGGAATTTTTTTAAAAATGTGATTTTTTGGGGCGCCTGGGTGGCTCAGTCGGTTGAGCATCCGACTTCAGCTCAGGTCATGATCTCATGGGTCATGGGCTCGAGCCCTGTGTGGGGCTCTGTGCTGACCTCTCAGAGCCTGGAGCCTGCTTTGGATTCTGTCTCTGTCTCTCTCTGCCCCGCCCTGGCTCACACTCTGTCTCTCTCTCTTAAAAATAAACATTGGGGCACCTGGGTGGCTCAGTCAATTAAGCATCTGACTTCGGCTCAGGTCACTATCTCAAGGCTTGTGAGTTGGAGCCCCAAGTTGGGCTCTGTGCTAATGGCTCAGAGCCTGGAGCTTACTTTGGATTCTGTATCTCCTCCTCTCTCTGCCCCTCCCATGCTCATGCTCTGTCTCTCTCTGTGTCCCAATAATAAATAAACGTTAAAAAAATTTTTTTAAATAAACATTTAAAAAAATAATAAATCCACTTAAATTTAAGCGCAATGGGAAAAAGAATATAAGGGCAACGGGAAGCCCTTGGAGGTTTTCAGCAGGGGTGTGAGTTGATCGCCAAGCAAGAGCTAGTAAAGGTAGAGTCTTAAACACGTCACAACCACCCCCATAGTGCTCGGTGTGGTGTTGGGCACCCAGAGGGCAATCGGTGAGGACTTACTGAATGGCCAAGCTGCTTCTCCTACCGCTGGATGCCTGAAAAGGTCCTAAGTGCCTGAAACCCTCCAGTTGCTCCGTCATCTGCTGTTTGGGCAAACAAGGTGAAAAGAGGTGATTGGGTAGATCAGTCGCCCACCCCTTCCTACAGTCTTCTGATTGGAGGGCTGTGGCGGCTTCCACAGTTCAGCGCCACTTCCCCAAACTTGGCCGTGCAGCTCAGTCACTGGAGCGATTTGCAGACGTGTCTGATTACGGTGTCCAGGAGTGTGCCTTTTCCAACTAAGTTGGCACTGATCCCCGTGGGTCCTCAGTAACCGGTACTGTGGTATAGGGCTGCTCTGGTGGCCTCCCTCTCCTCAGGCAACTGCCTGACCTTTGCCATATCCAAGGTTTCAGGATCAAAGAGAAGTCACACTGACCCGTGGAGTTCTAACACTTTCATCCTGAAACTTTTTTTCTTATTCCTCAACACTCCTCTCAAAAGGTTGCAACGTTTTTGAAGCCTCCCTGGGAAGATTAACCCCTTGTCAACATGTCATTTTTATATTCATTTATATAGCACTTATTTTCTGAGCACCTCTTATTTCCTGCCTTGGGGATGGCACTGTGGTTTAGGACAGCCATTTCATTATCTACTCCACCATTTGCCTTCTGGTGGGTTATTCTGGGTTCTCTGAGAAGCGATCTCCAAGGGTGCCTGGCTGGCTCGGTCAAAAGAGTTTGTGACTGTTGATCGTGGGGTTGTGAGTTCGAGCCCCATGCTAGGTGTCGAGATTGCTTAAATAAGTAAAATTAAAAAGAAGGAGGAGAAGGAGGAGGAGAAAGGAGAGAAGGAGGAGAAGGAGAAGAAGAAGTCTCCAGACAGGATGAGCCATGGAAGAGATTCATGAGGATGAAACCTTCCCAGGAATGAGCCCACTTTAGCACCTCTGCCACACTCAGTCATCGGCTAGGAGTAGCCCTTGGGGAATGTGGCCTCAGCGTGAACGCGGTGATGGATTTCAGAGCACTATCAGTCTGTCGGTCAACTGAGCTCCCACCATTGGAGATCTGAGAGGCAAGTTTTCATGACCACCATACTCCACCCTTTGGACCCCGCAGAGTTCTTTCTCTCCATTAGTGTGGTGAACAGCTACTCCATAGTTTCCACGGATCTCTTTTTCTGAGGTAAGAACTCAGATGAGGGAGATCAGCGAGATAAACTACCATCTACTGCTGCAAGTTGTCTCAGGGCTGCGATGTATTCACTTTTCTCCATTCTGAATTTCTATTACCCTCAACGAGCAGCTAGACGTCTCGGTGGATTACTTGGTAGTGTGACCCAAGACTTCATTCCTGGGTTGCTGGTGGTGGTAGTGTCTGAATTCTTGGTCATTGTACCCTTCTCAGTCTGGTGCGGTATTGTTGCACATATCTGTTTATACTTACAGAGGGGCAACGGAGAACCAGAAGGCACCCAAGCAGACCACCTGGGTATTCCCTCCTGCCCGCCCCCCCACCATGTACAAGCAGCCCTACTTCCTCCTATTGATCAGGGTTAGTTTCTGCCACCATTTTATATCTACTGGTCCCTGGGCACAAGGTCCCAAAGTAGCAGTCATAACTTGTAGTTCAGGAGGACCTTTGCTGTGTCCTCTGGCAAGGTGCACCCCCTGTAGGGACACAGGACTTCAACCATATGGAGCCCAGAGTTGTTGGGATGGGAAGCACAAAATCACCCTGGTCATTGAGAGTGACGGTAAGTGGGGTCACTCCTGTTTCCCCACATTGGTTCCTGGACCCATGTATTCCTCCTACTGGGGATTCAGCAGCATATGGAGGTCTCTTATTTAGTACTGCACCCTGAAGAATGGCACCCCATGCTTTGAGTGTTGTTTCTGAACTAGTGCTTCAGCTGTGCTTTTAGAAGGTCATTACCAGTGTTCTATTAGCTGGCTGCTTCTGCAGAATGTAGTATATGATATGAACAGCAGATACCATGGTCATGGGCCCCCTTCTGCAACCCTGGGTGGTGAGTTCACTGTAAATTGAGTCCCCTGGGTGAGATGTTACGCCGTGTGGTAATCTGTGCCTCAATTAGGCGTTTTGCTGACTGACGCTCTGAGAGCAAGAAAGGCAAATCCATATCCAGAATAGCCCTACAAGGATGAATTTTGGGCCTTCTCGGAAGGAAGGAGCACTTTGTAGCAGACTTAACACCACATAGCTGCTTGATCTTCTCTAGGAATAGTGCTTATCAGAGACGCAGTGTCGGTCTCTATCGCTGACAGGGTGGACGTTCAGAGGCAGCCTTGGTAAGCGGGAGCCCATTCTCCCATATGGACTTTGGGTCCATATGTAGCCTCCATCTCTGTCACCATGGCCACTCTGTTCACGGGCCCAGCATGTCAAGTCTGCAAGGACTGAACACGGGCTAATGTCGATTGACCTAGTCATTTTGCCTACTTGGTTGTTTGTGTTTCTTCCATGGTGGAGGCTTTCTGGTGCACATTGGGATATCAAAAAAATCATATGTTGTACCTTCTTCCATATAGTTCATCTACATCCACCAGTCCACTGGAACCTGCCCAGGAACCTGTACATAATCTCACCTTAGACCACTTGCCCTTCCATACAAAGTGGAAAGCCAAGGGCACAGCTTGCAATTCCATTTGTTGGGAATATTTTTCATTCTCCGTCATCTTTCAGGGTCACACTTGTATCCTTCATGTCTTTAATGGTGGCACTAATCTCCACCATCCTTCATCCCCCAATAAAACAATGCTTTTAATTTACTGTTTTGGCCAGTGGTGGAGAGCAGTTTCCAAGGCTTACATCTGTTTTTTACGGTTATAATTCTTATCCCACAGGCCAGAAACGCAATGTGGCATTATTCTAGATCATTTCCAGCTATATATTTGGGACTGGGAAATGATCGCTGGACAAAGGGGGGCCCCTATGAACCATACCTTAGCTAGGATCCCATTTATTACTGGCCCCCAGAGGCCAGGGGGCTAGTGATACTTTTGGTCTCTGAGGGTCAACTCAGATCGAGTGTCCAATGGTCCTCAAAATATTTGGTTATTTCCCTTTCACCAGTATCCAGTCACCCAAGTAAATGGCCATGGATCTCTCTGGGGGAAGGACTGAGGAAATCACTGTGGTGGTATACATCTTCCCTGGTGTTGCAGGATCTTTGTTTGTAAGCTCCCAGCTACTTATTCATCCATTGATTTGTTCTGGATCTGAAAATTGGCTCAGGTCTAGAGACTGGGCACGGGAACATGACTTACTGGAGATGGCCACCCTTAGTGCCCCGCTCTTCCATTTCTATGGACTTTTTTGGTTATGGATGTTAAAAATCACCCTTGTTGATTGCGTCTATTTTGCCCCTAGGGATGCTATCTTTTATTAACCCTCTCCACAACTCCCTGATGACTGACCCTTTGGTTGCCTCTTCAGTCTTGGTGGCATTAATGGTAATTGTGGTCTCCTCAATGCTTGCAGTTAAGTACCACCGTCTGGTCTTTATTTTTCTGGGGTCCCATCGTCCCCATCTTACTACCTGTTTTCTGGAACACTCCCAGAACAGCTTCTATTAGTTTATGTTTGCCAGGAAGCAGACAATAAAAAGGAATTAGCTATCCCTCTCTCTCTATCCCAGAGAGAGAGAGAAAGTGGGGGTAAGGGCAGAGAGAGAGAGGGGAGAGAGGGAATCTCAAGCAGGCTCTGCACTGTCAGCGTAGAGTCCAGTGTGGGGCTCGAACTCACAGACTATGAGATCATGATCTGAGCTGAAATCAAGAGAGCATCCGACTCTTGATTTCGGCTCAGGTCATGATCCCAGGGTCATGGGATCAAGCCCTGTGTCAGGTTTGGCACTGATCATGCAGCCTGTTTAGCTTTCTCTTCCTCTGCCCCTCTCCCCCACTCAAGCTCTTTATAAAACTAAAATAACCTTAATCATAAAGGAAATGCAAATCAAAACTACAATGAGACATGGCCTCACACTCAATAGGATGGCTACCATCAAAAAAATCCCAGAAAATGAGGGCACCTGGATGGATCAATGGGAAGACCATGCGACTCTTGATCTTAGGACTTGGGTTTGAGCCCCGTGTTGGGTACTTAAATAAAAAATTAAAAAAAAAAAAAACAAAACAGAAAATAACAAAAAAAGGTGGGAGAGGATGTGGAGAAATTAAAACCCTTGTGCACAGTTGGTGGAAATGTAAAATAGTACAGCAGCTATGGAAAAACAGTATGGTGGTTTCTCAAAAAATTAAAAACAGAATTACCATAACCCAGCAATTCCACTTCTGGGTGAACAAAACTGAAAGCAGGGTCTCAAAGGGATATCTGTACACCCACGTTCACAGCAACATTACTTGTAATGGCTAAAATGTGGAAGCAGCCCAAGTATCCCACTGACAGAATAAATAAGCAAAATGTGGTATTTTATACAATAGAATATCATTCCATCTTAGAAGAGAAATTCCTTCCTTCCTTCCTTCTTCCTTCCTTCCTTCCTTCCTTCCTTCCTTCCTTCCTTCCTTCCTTCCTTCCTTCCTTCCTTCTTTCCTTCCTCCCCTCCCCTCCCCTCCCCTCCCCTCTCCTCTCCTCTCCTCTCCTCTCCTTTCCTTTCCATGTTTAGAGGATCCCAAGCAGGCTCCACGTTGTCAGTACAGAGCCAGACATGGGACTCAAATTAATGACCATGACCTGAGCTGAAATCAAGAGTCAGATGTTTAACCAACTGGGCAACCCAGGTGCCACTAAGAAGGAAATTTTTAACATATCTTGCCACATGGGTGAACCTTGAGGACGTTATGCTAAGTGACATAAGTCAGTCACAAAAAGACAAATACTGTATGATTCCATTTATATGAGGTAATTAGAGCAGTAAAATAGAGAAAGTAGAATGGTTGGTGCCAGGGGGTGGCAGGAGGGAAGAATGGGGCGTTATTATTTAATGGGTATAGAGTTTCAGTTTTACAAGATGAGAAATTATGGACATGGATGCACAACAATATGAACATAATACACTGAACTGTACCGGCTCAGTTGGTAGAGCATGCAACTCTTGATCTCAGGGTCGTGAGTTCAAGCTCCACATTGGGCACAGAGCTTACTTAAAAAAATAATAATAAAGAAAAAAATGTGTAACATGGTATATTGTGTTTTGTGCATTTAAAAAAGAAATTTCTGGGGGGTGCCTGGGTGGCTCAGTCGGTTAAGCGTCTGACTTCAGCTCAGGTCATGAACTCATGGTTGGTGGGTTTGAGGCCTGCGTTGGGCTCTGTGCTGATGGCTCAGAGCCTGGAGCCTGCTTCAGATTCTGTGTCTCCCTCTTTCTGTTCCTGCCCACTTACACTCTCTCTCTAAATAAGATTTAAAGAATTAAAAAAAAAAATTTAAATATTTATTTTTGAGAGAAAGAGTGACAGAGCACGAGCAGGGGAGGGGCAGAGAGAGAGGGAGACACAAAATCCAAAGCAGTTCCCAGGCTCTGAGAGCTGTCAGCACAGAGCCTGATGTGGGGCTCAAACTCATGAGCCGTGATCATGACCTGAACTGAAGCCGGACGCTTAACCAACTGAACTACCCAGGTGTGTCCCGTGCATTTTACCATACCATAATACAAAAATTAGCAAAAAAAAAAAGGAGCGGGGCGGCGCCTGGGTGGCTCTGTCAGTGGAGCATCTGATTTTGGCTCAGGTTATGATCTCATGGCTCATGAGTTCTGGCTTGCATCCGGCTCTGTGCTGACGGCTCAGAGCCTGGAGCCTGCTTCAGATTCTGTGCTCCCTCACTCTCTGCCCTTCCCTTCCTAGTACTCTGTCTCTAAAAAATAAATAAACGTTAAAAAAAAAAAAGAGGAGGAATTAGCTATGCGAAAAAAATTATTTTGGATAACATCTGTAGGAAAAATTGGGTGAGTGAAAGAGCCGTTAAACATGATGCAGGTCTGACCCTGTGTGAAATGGAGAGGGATGGAAAGATGTGTGGGTGGAAACTTAGACTGAATTGAGACTGAACTGTTCAGCCTTTCCTAGAAATGGGCCTCAGTGTCCCTGCCATCCTCAGTCATTGCCTGGAATAACCCCTGGGAAGTGTGGCCCTACTGTGGATGCATTTATGGATTTTCAGAGTTTACAAGCTGGAACAGCAATTATGCTCCCCAATGTTGGGAGTTCTGAGTGGCTCATTTTCATGGCCACCATACCTGGGCAAATTCTGTAAAAGGTGTACCATATAACATTGGGACTTAGGGGATGAAACATGTAAAAGCAGGGCCACTTGGGTAGCTCAGTCAATTAAGCGTGCTACTCTTGGTTTCAGCTCAGGTCATGATCTCATGTTTCATGAGTTTGAGCCCCACCTTGGGATCTGTGCTCACAGTGCGGAGGCTGCTTGGGATTCTTTCTCTCCCTCTCTCTGCCCCTTCCCTACTCACAGTCTCTCTCAAAATAAATACACTTAAAAAAAAAATGTAATAACATGCTTCCAGGCATGCCCAAGTTATGCAGCTAAGGGACCTCAACTTGTCTGTCCCAGACATGTCAGTGATTATCTAGGCTGAGAATCTAAGATCCGGAGAGGAACCCAGCATTTTAGGGTATGGATGTCCTTACCTCCCTTACAACAATTTGCCAAGTTGCACAAACTGTGGTCCTTACTCTAAAGGAATTTCATGCCTTTTTTGAGGGGGAGGGAGGGTCTTAATCAGAGACATTAATATTAGCAACTGATAATGTGGGTTTCCTTTCCTTGACTCAGGTAGCAAATGACTCATGTGAGCTGAGGGAAGGAGCATATTGTTTGCCTAGTGAAGCAGTGTCACTCTTGACAGGATACCATTCTCATGAGGCCAACTGGTGGCATGGTTAATTCTAGAGTTTCCACTGGGGTACAAGTCAGGTGCCAGCACTTCACAGGGCTTAAGCTTGCGCAGCAATTTCTCCTCTCCTGTCCTCACACCCTTTAAGTTAGGCCCTCATTCCTTCCTACGTGGTCCTGGTTAATTTAACAATCAACTGTCTTTTTCGTAAGGCCCCAGATTCATATCCCCAGATATGACCTTTTGAGTGACAACCAATTTTCTACACCACGTGTAAGAGAAACGATTGAGCCACACCAACATCTCACAGCCCCACCATAGCTCAAGCCTAGGTAAATTGACCAGGATCCTTCTGGAAACACTGCTTTAACCTAGCGGTGGCATTTTAATCAGATGGCAGGGTCTTTATTCCGGGGAAGATATTCCCTCCTTTATTTCAAGAACAAGTGGTCTGCCAAGCCCGCCACTTTCATGAACTCACAGTCCACCCAACTGTTGGCAACTCACACAGAGCTTAGCTTACAGAACAGAACCTCCAGGTCTTTTGACCCAATCATCTGCTAAGTCCTGAATTTCCTTTGTTTTCCTCTCAGAGGAGAACATTTCCTTTTAACCAAATCCAGATATTGTTAGTTTCGGCCCACGTCCAGCCTGTAGGTGAGCCCTTCTGCTTATTGTAGCCATATACGGATAAAGCTAGTGTTACTTTTAGGGGCTAGTGAGGTTCATGGCCATGGCAGCCCTCCTCACATCCCATCCCAACACCAGCCTCCTTATTTAGCCAGCCTTGCACCCTGCTTTCTAGGGCAAACACACAGCTCCACCACTGTTTTTCCCCCTTCAGTTGACCTCTGTGATGAGCCCTGACCTGGGTGGTTCTAGCTATGTGTCTAGCCTCTTCCACTGGGCGGTGGTGCTCCCGGCCGCGGCACCTAGAAGAGGGTAAAGTATCGACGATAATATTCACGACTGTCTGCTTTATTTTCATTTTAAACGTAGGAGGAATAAGTTGTGGGGCAATCAGCCTAGGCTGCCCCGGAGACGGAGACGTCAGGAATGAAAGTGAACTTCCACCCAGGTTTCCCAAATCCTGCTTAGCTGTCAGTAATGTAAAGGACAGGATGTAAACATGAGGATATGAAAAATTTAATTACACACCACCTACTGTCATTCTCCTTTAATAGGATTTTTAATTGTTGCTTCCCCTGTGAATTGGAAGAACTATACTTGTTCTGCAACACTGCTTAAAAATTAATCAATACATTAGGAAGGGACTTAGTAAACTATAAAGGGATAAATAAACAGAAGCAATTGTTACCAACACACAGAAGTTGACTCATTAAAAGACAAGGACATACAAACGTCTGTTTCCAGAATTTCATTTGACGGCCAGTCACCGAGATGGGAGACAAGAGTACCGTGGAAGAGAAAATAATGGCGTTTGGTTTCTTAGGAATGTGGGGGTTACTCCCAGGACCTGTGTCATCCGCTGTGGGAGCACCAGGCTCCGTGACAACAGCAAGCCTATACCTATGGATCTGGTCCTCCTGGAATCGAGTATACTCCGTTTGCTGTTCAGCTGGAAAACATCTTCAGCCTTTCCAACCTAATCCCGGAACCGTGATTTGTGGCAACAGAAATACCTCAACTAAACGCAAAAAAAAGACGCTGAGGCAAGAGGCCAGAACTGTGCCGAGCAGGAACCCAGAGTCCACGCTTGCCCAGGGCTGCTGCCGCTGACCGAAATAAAAGGGTAAGTCCTCTCTTGCACTCCCCTCCCCCACACTACAGTTTTCTGGATTCAAAGTAAGTAACAAGAAGCCAGCAGGCAAAGGGAGTCTGCGAAGTGTAGTTTCCAAGATTAAGCCCTTTGGATCTGAAAGCAAACAAATAACCAGTGTGGGTAAGTTAAGAAGCAAACACACAGCTTCCCATTAACAACAGCAGAACAGAATTGCCAGTTAAACCACCGCAGCCACCTCATCAATTTAAAGAAGATGTTTACTTCAGATCCAGGGACCATCCTGTGAAATTCAGACCCAGTTCCACATGAAATGAAGAAATCGACCAGGCTGAGACTGTACCCCTTGCCCAAGAGGCAGACAAGTTCCTGCCCCTGGCAGTCAGAGAGGCAAAAGACGCCAGCAGTTGGTACACATAGCAAATGTTTTATTTTCATATTAACATTAAAACATAAAGCACGAACATTAAAACACAGAACATGAACAGAGATCCCACTGCCCTGTTTGTCACAGCAGGTACAAGGATATACGCCAATAAGGTATTTGGAGTCTGCTTAACTCCAAACCCTCATATGGGAAACCTCCCTTAGAGACAGGGGGGAGGGAACATGTCGGGGCAGAGCCTGCTGCAGCACAGGAGACCAGAGCCTGGGACTACCTGATCTCCTGCTGGATGAGGGATGCAAGGGTAGGATGGCTGGGGGCAAGGTCTTTTCTTTTAAAGAAATCAGTTGAAGTTACATAAGTTTCTCTCTAAAATGTCCAAATTTACTGGAGGAATGCAAGAATTGGCAAGACATGAGAGATTGACCCAACTTCCCTGGTAGTTAAATCCCTTGGTTCCTCTGCGTGGCGGAATCAATCAGCATCCGCCTTGGTCAAATCCTAACCCTACCGTGGGATTTGTCCCTGCCAAAGACAAAGGCAGCCAGGGCCAACTGCATCCTCTCTGATGACTTGCTGAAACCAGATGAGTCCTGCTTTTTAATCCAAATCCCTTTCTGCCACTGATGCTCTAGGTCTGGGCCGTCATTCTGAATCATCAACATATTGAAAGGAGTATCTCCTCTGAGAAAAGGGGGCTCTTTCCCAGGCTCTGGAAACTGGCTTTTTGAAAGATATCCTAAAACAGAAGGAGGCCACTCTTTAGAAGGCACAGCTAGAACTTGAAACTCTGGGGAAATCGGTGGCAATAACCCTCTGCTGGTGAGAAATGCTGGAAACCGCTCAGGAGTCGTCGGTCAGAACTATTTTAAAATAAAAATAATAACGCTTCTAGAGCAATTATTTAAAAAAGTCACACTGTTGGCCATCCTGCTTCCAAGAACGGGGCACTGACCGCCCACACCCTGAGGCGCGTTCTATTGTAGACTGCGGTTTAGCAGAGCAGCCGTGGGCGAGGCAAACAGATACAAACGGAAGCCTTTCTCCCTACTGGAGAAAAGTGAAGTTCGCAATGTTGGACAGTCCACGGCTGGAACAAAAGCTGATGGGCTTCTCCCTGCAATCCGCACAGGTCTCCAACCACATTTATCTTCCTGAGAATATTTCACTGGCAAGAGTCTTTAAAAAGGCTAGGAAGGGAGCCATATCAGAGGAAGCTGAAGTCACACGCCAGTTTCACATGCGGAAGGCTTTAGCTTCTGTTCCCAGCAGTGGTCTCGGCAGCTTCTCTTTTGCAAGCCTGTCTCGCTTAGCCCCTCTCCCTTGACCTCTTTTACTGGGAGAGAATCAAACAAGAGCTGTGACATGTTGCTCATGTTTTCCTAGTAAGAGGGAAAAGGAGGGGTCTTCAGAGCACTGGTTTATGTAAAATCAATCCGGAGGTCCTCAGACAGCAAGAAAAAAGGAGGCTTCCCCACTGCTCAAACAACCGGTCTCTTCTCTCGGCTCCCACGATGTGATGAACCTAATGTACTCAGCATTCCGAGAGGGTCCACAGCGCACCAGCTGCCTCCATCACCGGGCCTGCCAATATCCCAGCACCGCACACCTGGAATGTATCTGCTGCTGCCACAAAGTAGACCAGATGCGCTCGACCTCACACTTCTGCGGGGATGAGACCAAGTTGCTGAAAGGCTGCCAACACGCCAGGTCAGAAACGGATCCAATTCTTCACCAGGTCGTACAGTGCCCTCTTGTGTTCAACTGAAGACTCTTCTGCATCCACGCAACATGGAGATGGTGGGTCTCTTCTGGGACGTTAGCATCCGTTCCTGAGTTCGAGTGACAAGACCACTTAGGTGGGTGTCACACCCTCCAGAAAATGCTTGCAGCACACTCGTTCTAAATGACTGCTGGGAGGATACTCTCTGAGGTCCAGTAGAATGTCTGATCGGAAATACAGATTCTCAACAGATTCATGAAGGCTTTGAGCCCAAGACAATGATAATGTAGATGCAGTACCAATCACGTATTCTTTGGATGGACACCGCAAATACAGTCTGTAGTGTTTCAGTGACCTGGCCTCTTAGAATCACATTAATCCAAAGGAACCATGATCCCAGAAGTTCTAGGCCACAGACAGTAAGCAGAGATCTTGCTCAGGGCTGTTAGGTGCTGGCAAACATTTAACATTCACCAGCAGCATGCCTGACAAGTTCCAGACACAGTCACTCCCACCGATACATGTGGACCATCTTCTCTGTTAAGGTAGCCAAGTAGCTGTTGTGGTTCACCTCAAAAGGGCAGATGTCCAAGACGGGCTGATCGGCCTGCAGTTCCTGTAGCAACGAACCACTGCCAGCATCCCACAGCTAAAGAAGACAAGCAGAGTTCAGGGTCAGGAGTCATTCAATTCAGCTGGGGGACTCGCTTGCTCTATCGCTCTATTGCTCTACAATATAGCGGTTCCACAGTTCCGGACCACCCCCGTTGCTCACCACGAGTGCACTCCTTAATATCATCGGGCAACTTTGAAAGGGCTGCAGAGAGAGCGCTGCCAGGGGAGTACGACAGACTGTTCTCAACCTTCACAAAGCCAGGACACACAACATCAGGTGTGGGCTCTGCCACTGTGATCAGCAATGAGTCTACCTCTGAAAAGCAAGCCCAGCATTCAGCTCTTCCATCAAGGTGCCAGCAACTCTTCTAGGCCCAGAACACTCAGCAAGACAGAAAGTCCCTTTCTCGGCCCTCAGGAAATCTATCTAATAACTAGTGCTTTCTTTTCCTTTTCAAAAACTTTTTGTTATGAAAAAATTTTTTTTATAATTTTCTTTTTTAACATTTATTTATTTTTGAGAGACAGACAGAGCACAAGTTGGGGAGGGGCAGAGAGAGAACGAGACCCAGAATGCAAAGCAGGCTCCAGGCTCTGAGCTGTCAGCACAGAGCCCAATGCGGGGCTCGAACACACGAACTGTGAGTCGGATGCCCAACCGACTGAGACCCCCAGGCGCCCGTTATGAAAAAAAATTTTTAGGGGGCACCGGGGTGACTCAGTCGGTTAAGTGTTCGACTTCAGCCCAGGCCATGATCTCACAGCTCGTGAGTTCGCGCCCCGTGTCGGGCTCTATGCTGACACCTCAGAGCCTGGAGCCGGCTTTGGATTCTGTGTCTCCCTCTCTCTCTGCCTCTCCCCTCTCGTGCTGTCTCTCACTCTCTCAGAAATAAATGTTAAAAAAATTTAAAAAAATTTTAATATAAAGTATAGTAGTACAACAAATTATTAAGCTTTCACCATATCTGCTTCACTGATTCTATTGTTTTCTTTACTGACTTCATATCATTTTACCCTTAATCTATAGTGTTATCCAGTATGGTGGCCACTAGCCACATAAAGCTATTTAAATTAAAAATGAAAAAAAAAATTAAAAAAATTAAAGTCTTCATTCACACTAATCACATTTCAAGAGCTCATGTGGCTAGCACAACTGTATTGGTCAGCAATGCTCCAAAGCTGGATTACATTTAGGTTCAAGGGCATCTCATAAAAGGCGCTATGTACTTAGTATCTTCTTACATCAAGAGGCAAATCGGGGTGCCTGGGTGGCTGAGTTGGTTAAGCATCTGATTGTTGATTTTGGCTCAAGTCCTGATCTTGTAGTTTGTGAGTAACTTGAGCCCCACGTTAGGTTCCTTGCTGACAACATGGAGCCTGCGTTGGATTCTCTCTCTCTCCCCCTCCACTGCTCACACACGTGCGCTCTCTCAAAATAAGCTTTTTTAAGAGGCGAATTATTTTTTGTTAACCCACCTACAGAGATGTCGATCACTGTGTTCAGGTTATAAAAGACTGACCCATCCACTCTACAATCCCCCATCAATCATTCATCTTTTGGTGATGAAACTGTTGCCTGAAACAACTGTTTTCTAGGAGTTTCAGTAGTTCCTTAATTTTTGTTTTAAAGGTTCACAAGACGGCCCATGGGATACTACAGCTCATATAAAAAAGAATGAGGCGAATCTACAGATATTGAAATGGAAAGATATCCAAGCTAGGAAGCTAAATGGGAAAAGAGCAAATTACAGAGCGTGTCTCAAGCGTGCCTGGTGTAAAAACAAGCAATCGTACATATACACATACACAGATGTGTGCAATCAAGGAGAACGTCGGTTTTTCGCTTTACATACTTCTGTATAAAAAAATAACAGGCTCACCAGGGCAGAATTTGATGCTTCATCCCCAGTACACACCAGGATGCTGCCATCACTCTCCGGGTTTTGGAAAATGGCACTTTTGGTCAGTAGTTTGCAAGTGGGTCCCCCAAGGAATGTTTGCACAGGATGGCAGGAACAGACCAGCTCTCCAGCATCGTCCAGCGTGGAGGACATCTCCATCAGCACACTTCGTAAAGTGCTGTGATTTTTATCTACGGGACAGAGGAGTCAGTGTTGCTCCGTGGGGATGATCCCAAGAAATTAATGAAGATCCTGAACCTCACACGATTACAAACTACTGAGTGGAAGAGCCACAGTTTATTACATCATCAAGAGTAGCTACAAAGCAAACAAAGCAACAAGAACAAAATAATACAGCACAAATGAAATTCCGAACCGCAGGCTAGGATAAAGCAAGTTATCTACAATAGATTTTTGCCTATGAGGGAAACAATTCTCGGCATAAGCTATCCTTTTTAGTAAAATCACTGTATCCTGCCGCCCCCTGCCTCGGTTTTTATCTTCCTTCAGGGCAGGCGGATGACACGAAACTGCGCTGAGGGGGATGCCCTGGCCTCAGGGGCAGGACCCTTCATTCCATTACTAAGTCACAGGGGCTCCTAAAGGGGCTAACTCGCTCCAGGGAGTACCTGGCAGAATTTGCCCTGTCACATAAGCGAGGGGTAGAGGCGGCATCTATGGAGGAATGCGGAGCCACCAGCCTCAATATAGTAGCAAGAGCTGTTAGCCTGCGAGGGGCTCTCCGGTGCCACCTGAAGGGCAGGGCCAGCTCTCCCCTCCTCCCCTGAACCGACTTGCTCCCAAATAGAACAAGGACGTCCCAGCACTCACCAGGCCTGTAGGTCACAAGACAATGCCGGGTGCTGCTCTCCATCTGAAAGTCTACGCAACCCCCTGGCTCTATGGGCAGCACATGAGGACAATGAGAAAAGCCCATCTTTAGCTCCCAGAAGGAAGCGTTCTCTAAGGTTCCAGCCAACACGCCACCATAAGGAAATGCAGCCGAGGCAGCTCTGGGTATGTATGACAGGGATACGAGTGGGCATCTGAAGGGAAAGAAAGGAAACGATGTGTCACATTCCAATACTTGTACTACTCCAGACTTCACTAGCAGGAGCCCTCAAGCACACTTCCACCTCTACAGAAGAGGTTAAAGACCTTCTGGGGCACCTGGGTGGCTCAGTTGATTAAGCATTCGACTTCAGCTCAGGTCATGGTCCCACAGTTTGTGGGTTCGAGCCCCATATCCGGCTCTGTGTTGACAGCTCAGAGCCTGGAGCCTGCTTCGGATTCTGTGTCTCCCTCTCTGTCCCTCCCCGACTCGTGCTCTGTCTCTCAAAAATAACCGTTAAAAAAAAAAAAAAAAAAAAAAAAAAAGGCCTTCTTTGGGTCACTATCCTTTGACATTTGGTAAAATCTACCAACCCATACTGCAGAAACTTTAAAAGAGTACACATATAATCTTTGGCATCTAATTTCAGAGGAGATGTCGCATATTCTAAAAATAGTTTTTAAAAATGACTAGGGGGGCACCTGGGTGGCTCAGTCAGTTAAGTGTCTGACTTCGGCACAGGTCATCATCTTGTGGTTCATGAGATCGAGCCCTGCATTGGGCTCTGTGCTGACAAGCTCAGAGCCTGGAGCGGCCTTCAGAGTCTGTGTCTCCCTCTCTCTCTGCTCCTCCCCCACTAGTGATTCCTCTCTCCCATCTCACTCTCTCTCAAAAAATAAACAAACATTAAAAAAATTTTTTTAATTAAAAAAAAAAAGGACTAGGAAATTTAATACTACAAAGTCACAGTTACAAGAGAGCTTGACCAGTGTGAAGTTTTCTAGAAATGGGGTTAGATGTGTACACAAGGAAAGTCAGAAAGGAAATGCAGCTTATACATCTAATAAAGTCTCCAAGATGCAGTTGACAGAACCTTCAATTAAAATACAGCCTGAAGCAAAAACATTTTTTTTAGATTTGTGTAAGTAATCTCTACACCCAATGTGGAGCTTGAACTCATGACCATGATATCAAGAGTCACATGCTCTTCTGACTGAGCCAGCCAGGCGCCCCTGAAAAAACTACATTTTAATTCAGAAACAGGATGGTTTTAGAAATGTTCTAAATCTCTTTCTGCAAGCACATGACCAGGAGTGTGTGCCAAGAATTCTCTCAGAAGTGTCCGCCTGTAGACTATGTTCCTGTGAACTTTGTTTCTGCTGAAGTTGCCCAAGTGGTCGCTGTGCCTGCTTTCTTTCATTGCCCCGTCATGTCACGATGAAGCAAACTAAAACAGAAATGAACACTGCATACGACTATTCTTTCCTCGCCATTTGCTCTATTCGATTGCCTACTCTTGAGCAGATCTCTCTACATCAGTGGCAGTTACCATGCTTGCCTGCAGTTCACACTTCTAGAAGTTTACATCAAGTCATCTTCAGGCCTACAGACCACATAACTGAAGCATGATTCTACCCCACTCAAATGAAAAGACCTCAAAGTGTTGAGCTTAGGTTTTCGTAACCAGTTACTACTATGGTGATAGCTTCTGAGGAGTCACAGTGGTGCTGGTGACCACCCATCTTCAGAATCCGGGCTGACTTTATAAACCTCCCAACTTCGTAAATGGTTATAAAGGATAAATCATGGTAATTGGTATCTTTAGACCAAGTTGGTTTAGCTGGAGATTAGGGAAGTTTTAAATCTTTTTTTTTATAGGCCTACCTTTTACTGATCTCTTCCTGCGTGTTAGACATGTGGCCATTAAAGCAAGTCTGTGTAACAGGCCAAGAATTGAGACCAAGGTCGCATAGCTCCTACGCAGCGGAGTTTGGTTTTGAACGCAGATCTGACTTCATTTTGCCACACTGGGGGAGGAGCGACTGTATGAACCTGGCTATACTTGGTACCAGGGCTTTCTACTGTGTAGAAATATCACGAACACACGCTCTAAGGATCTTAGTGATTCCCAAGTGACAACACCTCACTGGACTCAGGGGAACTGCCCTCTGAGGAATTCTGATCAACTGTGAAACACACTCAGAAGACAGGATTCATACAACGGTCCAAGAGAAAGCTGCTACAGGGGAAAAGTAAGTGGCTACCCACCTGGCTTTCTGGGGTACCAACTCCTGGATATGACAGCTCGTGTTTCGAAGGTCATACACCAGAATTGAACCATTGACCAGTCCAGCATAGATGTGATTACTTTCATCAAGACACCAGCAGCAGCTCCAGACAGGACGTCCAGCGTTGTAAGTCTGGACCACTGTATTTGTCTCCAGGCTGTGGAGATAGAAGACTTTTACAACCATGTGTTAAGGAAATCAATTATAAAACAAAGATGTAAAGATTATCACTGAAATGATAATCCCTTAAGAACACACCCCCACACCCAAACTATTTGGGATTTCCAATTTCCTCTAGGGACTGCCCAGATAATCCCTTTTAATTCCAAAATATTTATTTTGGGGGTTACAGGTTTTCTTCTTGAAATGTAAGGAGATCAAAGAGATATTTAAACAGTACATTCCCTACCCTACCCCTATTTTCTATAATTACTATTATGCAAGTAATCAATATTCAATGCTGAAAAAATTAGAATATACCTATGAGAAAAATAAAAACTAATAATCTAGCCACCCAGAGGTAGTCATTAATAACACTTTGGTATTTAACCTGCCCTTTGCATCTATTTTTTAACACGACTAGAGAAAAAAATCATAACCTATATATACATATAAAACATAATGCTACATGGAGTTTTGGGGCAAATTAAGCTGAAGCATTCTTGAAAAGTCAAGAGGCTTCTCAGGTCTGACAGTGCTATAATGATGTTCCTCAGATTTAACTGCAGAATAGGAAGCCAACTATCAGACATCTGATCAGAACTACTTTCTAAAAGATGAAGGCACATTCCATCTGGTTCACATTTCATCATGAAAGATGAAATACAGTGACCGAGGGTTACTGATGAGAGAAGTCATGGCACCCCAGGACAGTGAGTTCCTGGTGAGCATTTCTGTTAGGCAGAATGGTCCTCGTAACAGACCAGCAGCAAGCAGTTCCAAGCTGGTTTGGTAACTCCATGGTGCCAGGTACCAAGGCTCCTTCCACGCTGTCATTCGACCATCTCTAGCGTGTTACTCGCATCTGCGAGGCTTAAGATGCATTTTGTAACATAAATAATTTTAAAACAGACAGGACGTTGTACATACCATTTATGATGTCGCATCTACTTTGATGAGCAACACATTTTATATTCAACGAAACTGGATCTCAGAAGACAATGCCTTAGACCAAAAAACGCAATCTAAGGCCATCTTAATACAGATACTAATTTCTACGCTGTTTAACACTAAACAGCCCAGGCCCTACCGTCCTCCCTAAAGCACTCACCTGGTCAGTTTAATAGTGCTGTCTAGGGAAGCAGAGAGCAGTAGGCCTTTGGGCTGATTGCTGAAAGCCAGTCCACGGATCTGTTTGCTATGCATGGGAATGTACTGACTGCTTTGCATGTTGGCAGTACTCAACATCTTAACACCAAAGCCTGCCAAAGACAAGGGAGTGTGAAATAGATCACCGAAAGTCAATTCAAGGCAAAGCAAACGACCTTTTCAAGTAGCTCCTTCGTTCACCTTTCCTGGCATATAAATCCCTGGAAAACAGCTGGTCAAACAAACAAAAAAAATTCCCCAGGGTTATAATTATTTTAAAAAGCATATTCTACTCCAAATGCCCAGCAACAGGTGAATGGATAAACCACTATGTGAACATGTACACAGAACAGAATGCTACCCAGTAATAAAAGGAAATGAAATATTGATATACATATTAATACGGACGAATCTCCAAAACTTTATGCTGGAAGAAGCCAGACAAAAAAGAACAATGCTGCATGATTATGTTTATGTTAAATTCTGGGAAATGCAAACTAACGTATAGTGACAGAGAGTAGATCAGTGGCCGCCTGGGGATGGGGAGAGGAGGGAGGGGCAGGCGGGAGATGGATTATAAAAGGGCATGAGAAAACTCTGGGGCAATAGATATGTTCATTATCTTGATTACGGGGATAGTTTCAAGGGTATAGACATAATTCACCCAACTGTATACTTTCAATATGTGCAATTTATTGTATGTCAGTCATACTTCAATAAAGCTATTAGGACAGAGACTATTCTACTTGAACCACAGACACTGAAGATGTAGAAGAGAAGGAACAATAAAGAATGGAGACAGGTAATCTCTATGTCAGGTGGTTAAGATATGCTACATTTGTTTGAATGGAATAAAAACAGATGACACTTCAAGTATTCTAATCAATTTGTGTCATTCCAGAAAGGGAAAAAAATCCCCCCCAAACTTGTCCTTGACAGGTCCTTAAAAAGTCATGTTACTGTTCTCTTACTAGGCTATGTAAATACATTATATTTGTTTTCACTAAGTATCCATTATTATCCAAGTTATCCACAAACAGGATTTGTCAAATCCTAGATTCAGGACGGCCTCGAGTCCTACCTCAGCTTCTCCAGGGAACGAAGTGGGAAAAGTTTATTGTGTTCTCTGCTGAAACAGAATTAGGACAGCCAGAGAGACAAACAGAGAAACCATAGGCTTTAAATCAACAAGGGAACATGACTACTGGCCTAGTTAATGATCAAGGGAAGCAAGGAGAAATTAGCACCAACAGGCTAGCAAGAAGAGCTAGCTGTACAGTGTGGAATGCATGCATTAGAAAAAAGGAACCGGGGCGCCTGGGTGGCTCAGTTGGTTGGGCAGCCGACTACAGCTCAGGTCATGATCTCGTGGTCTGTGAGTTCGAGCCCCACGTTGGGCTCTATGCTGACAGCTTGGGGCCTGGAGCCTGCTTCAGATTTTTTGTATCCCTCGCTCTCTGCCCCTTCCCTGCTTGCTCTCTGTCTCTGTCTCTCTCTCAAAAATAATAAACATTAAAAAAAAAAATTTAAAAAAAAAAAAAGAAAGGAACTGGGTGGCTGAGTCAGTTAAGTGTCTAACTTGTGACTTCGGCTCAGGTCTCACGGTTCCCGAGATCATTTGTGAGATCAAGTCCCACATTAGGCTCTGCACTGACAGCATGCAGCCTGCTTAAGATTCTCTCTCACTCCCTCTCTCTGTCCCTCCCCTTCTTGCGAGCTCTCTCTCAAAATAGATAAACTTTAAATAAACAAACAAGAAAAAAGGACCGGAGGCTCCTGGAGGCTCAGCCTCACAAACCATGAGACCATGACCTGAACTGAAATCAAGAGTTGGACGCTTAACCAACTGAGCCACCGAGGCATCCCTGAGCTTCCGACTCTTGATTTTTGGCTCAGATCATGACCTAACGGTTGTCGGACTGAGCCCCACATTGAGCTCCGCGACGGCGTGGAGTCTGCTTCGGATTCTCTCTCTCTGCCCCTCTTCCTTGCTCGTGAGCTCTCTCTAAAATTTAAAAATAAATATTTTCCCAATTTGGTGAATCTTACTAAAAATGTGGATGGGATACAGAAACATTATAAACAGTCCTTTTATGTTCTCCTCAAAAGGAGTTTCTCTCAACTCACAGCTATAAGTGATTAGAAAAATACATAATAATCTAGGAATTCTACTCCAAAACCTGATTATACCTAAGTTTGGAGGGACAGAGTTTTGAAGCATTTGAACGGAATGTTTAAGTGAGTAAACAGGAAATCAGGCTAAAGCAAAAAGACCTGACAGCTGGAGGAAATCATATGCCGAAGATCATGGAAAGAAACATCTATAACCATCAGGAATAATTTAATCGAGCATGTGAGGAGATTTGTTTTTCAACCTTAAGACAATCTAAAATTTGGGGCACCTGGGTGGCTCAGTCGGTTGAGCCACCGACTTCACCTCAGATCATGAGTTCACGGTTTGTGAATTCGAGCCCCACATCGGGCTCTGTGCTGACAGCTCTGAGCCTGGAGCCTGCTTTGGATTCTGGGTCTCCCTCACTCCCTGCCCCTCCCCGGCTCATGCTGTCTCTCTCTGTCTCAGAAATGAACATTACATAAAATTAAAAAAAAAAAAAAAAAAGACAATCTAAAATTAATCTTAAAAAAGCACAAAATTTGAGAAAATTTAGTATTAATGTATTATTATCAATACTAATCTATGCATTTCCAAATTCTTTTATTTGGAATTTGTCAATTTAACACTACTGAACATAAATATTAAATCTTGTTTCAACTTGAATTAGCCCTTGGGATATTATTTTAAAAAAGAATTCGAGGGGTGCCTGGGTGGCTCAGTTGGTTAAGCATCCCACTCCTGATTCTGGCTCAGGGAATGATCTCACGATTCATGAGATCGAGCCCTGTGTTGGGCTCTGCGATGACAGCGCAGAGCCTGCTTGGGATTCTCTTGGGATTCTTTCTTTCTTTCTTTCTTTCTTTCTTTCTTTCTCTCTCTCTCTCTCTCTCTCCCTCCCTCCCTCCCTCCCTCCCTCCCTCCCCACTCTCTCTCAAAATAAATAAATAAACATTTTTTAAAAATTATTAAAAAAATATTCCTAGTCCAGGGATGCCTGGCTGGCTCAGTTGGTAGAGCATGCGACTCTTGATCTCAATGTTCTAAGTCTGAGCCCCACGTTGGGTGTACAGATAACATTTTACTTTATTGATTTAAAGTTTATTTAGAGGGAGAGAGAGAGCGTGCGCACATGAGCAGGGGAGGCACAGAGAGAGACGGAGAGAGAGAATCCCAAGCAGGCCCCGCGCTGTCATCGCAGAGCCCAACACAGGGCTCGATCTCACGAATCATGAGATCATTACCTGAGCAAGAATCAGGAGTGGGACACTTAACTGAATGAGCTACTCAGGCACCCACCCTCCTTTTTTTATTTCAGAGAGAGAGAGAGAGAGAGAGAGAGAGCGAGCGAGCAAGCAGGCGTGCACATGAGCAGGGGACAGGGGCAGAGGGAAAGAGAGACTCTTAGGCAGGTCCCACACTGAGCATGGAACCCGACACGGGGATCATGACCTGAACAAAAAATCAATCAAGACCAGAGCAAAAATCAAGAGTCGGACACTCAACTGACTGAGCCACCCAGGCACCCCAAGATAACTCAAAAAAACTAGTATCTTAAAAAAAAAAAAAAATTCTAGTGTAAAATGAATCTGTGACAAGGGCAACTGGGCGGCTCAGTCGATTGAGCATCCAACTTCAGCTCGGGTCATGATCTCACGGTTTCCGAGTTTGAGCCCCATATCGGGCTTGTTGCTGTCAGCCTGTCAGCGCAAAGTCCGCTTTGGGTCCTGTTTCCCGCTCTCTGCCCCCCACCCCCAAACTTACGTTCTCTCTCTCTCTCAAAAAATTAAACGTTAAAAAAAAAAAATCTGTGACCTTATTTATTAAAAATTTTTTTGCCCCTAAGTAATACACCCAACATGGGGCTCAAACGTAAGTCACATGCTCTACCAAGTGAGCCAGCGAGGTGCCTCCACGGGGCATACAGGGAGTGCTGTCCTTCTCCTTGGCCTACACTAGTAACTCATACTTCCAAGTGCCCCATCTTCCTCTTTATCACGGTTACTGGCATTTCTGAGCTCTTGGTGAACAAATCTACAGGATGAAGCCAACACTTTAGCCAGACACTAAAGATACCTTTGCAGTACCTCAGAGGACCTGCATTAACAGACTAGGAAAGGTGATCTGGTGGGCCGGGGTCAGTGTTCACCCACTAGTGAGTCCTGGATTCTCCAAAAAGAGAGAGAAATAAATGAAGTCCAATAATGAACATGAATGCTGAGGTTCTGGATGGTTCACCTGGCAGGAAGGAGGACTGAGGAGAAGGCTGTGACACCACCAGGCAGCTCAGAGTGTCACAGTATGTCATGATTCGGCAGTTTCCTGTCTGAGACACCGTGAAGGTCTTCTGGAAACGGTACTTGTGCCGGCCCTGGCTGGAGGGCAGGCAGCTCAGGAAACGTGCCTGGGAGCCCCCGGGTTGCTGTGAAATCTGATCCCGATGCTGCACAAGAAGTTTTTGCAAATCCTAAAGTGAAAAACATTTTGTAAATGTGCAGCCTTTTCATTTGATATTCCCCTCATGCACAATTCCTTGATTTAATATGAATGTTTTCTCCATTATATGAAAACGCTGACATGAATCCTAGAGGACTGATGCGGTTTTCACAGTATTTCAACCAGCAACTGAACTAAGGAGAGCACAGATCATAAAAGAGTAGCGTTCAAAGTCTTTAATGGTCATTTTGTCTAAACCCATCATTTTAGGGGTAGATTCAGGGAGGTAAAAATGACTTAGGGTTCAAATCATCAGCTAGCTGATTCATTTTTTAAAAGTTCAAATTGCAGAGTTCACCCTCAAGTGTGCACGCTGCCCTAATCAAGAATGAAACACTTGTTCTTGCTTATTTCCTGAAAAGCTTGATAGATCCTTCTTTGTATCGGAGAGGAACGGAAATCCAGTTTAGATTCCTCTTCCATTTTTATCCCGAAAGCTCTCTGGACGAGAAAGGGCAAACCTACCTGGACACGACTATGAAGCTTCGCGCACTCATCAGTGAGGACTTGAAGTTGGAGCCGGCACTGCGCCGATTCTAACTCGGCCTGCTTCCTTAGCATCTGCTCCTTTAGTAAGGAACTAGAAGGGGAAGCCAACGACAGAGGGAGATTAGGAAGGCGGCAAAAGACCTCCCATCAAGATGTCAGATCAAGTTCGTGCTCTGATATACACACTTTGCTGTAAATACGTCGTGATGGTGAATATGAATGGAACAAAAGAGAAAGCTCTCACATCCAGCAACACTGCAGAAAAGTAGCATGCAGGGCTGAACTCTTGAATCACTGAGGTTCAGTGTTAAGGAAGGCAGTGAGGACCAGGAGTTCGGCTCTTACCGTGGAATGAGACTAAAAATGCCAAAATGCCAAAATGCCAAATGAGGGAACAGAGCCAAGCTTATCGCTTGAGTTAGGGCCAAAAGAGTAAAATGGCCTGTTAAAAGACCACAAAGTTATCTGCTGGATTAAAAGAAAATAATGAGCTGCCAGCTGTTCATCGGATACTGAAATTAAGTAATACTACAAAAATGAGGCTGAAGTTAAAAAGATAGAAAGTATATACCTGGAAAATACTAAGATCGTTTAGAATTCAATAGCATGAATAGGTATAAAGAGGAATTATACATAAGGAAAAAAATACATTCACCAAGAACAAAAATAAATTTGTATGTACCTAAAGACACTTTCAAAATATGAAATGCAAAAAAAAAATATTTCCACTCCAACAAGATAGGATAGAAAAAAGATGAAAGCTGGAAAGGAAGGGATAAAGCTGCCCAACTTATCTTCACGGGAAATTCAAGAGAAGTCACAAATTATTAGAGCTCAGCAAGGCGCTGGAATTAAGATCAAGAAAATTAGATTGGGGCACCTGGCTGGCTCAGTAGGAGTAGCATGTGTCTCTTAATGTCGGGGTCGTGAGTTCGGGCCCCATGTTGGGTATAGAGATTACTAAAAAAATAGACTTAAGAAAAAAAAGAAATTTAGATCAAGTATTTCCCATATGCCAGGTAACTGATTAGTAAATGTAATACAAAAAAATTCATTCACAACAGCAAGTCTAACAATAACAACCCAGGAATACAGTGAAAGGGCATGCCAAGACCTTTATGAAGCAAAGTACACTAGTAGAAGGCACAAGAAAACACCGAATAAGCGGAAGGATATTATAGAATGCTCATGGCTGGAAAAACTCAAAATCATGAAGATGGAACTTCTCAAAAATTTAATGCAATTTCAATCAAGATTTCAAAAGTTTCCTTTGAAATCTTGATTGAAATTACATTAAATGGAACTCAGCAAACTAATTTTAAAATTAATACGGAAGAGCAAAGTGCCAAGAATAGCAAAGTCAATTTGAAGAACAAGGTGGGGGGACATATTTTAAAGCTACGACCTGGGAATACTGGGGTGAGAATGAACAAAGAGACCACAGAACCTAAGAGTAGTCCGTTCATATACAGAAACTTAATCTAGCGTA
This sequence comes from Panthera tigris, assembly GCF_018350195.1. NCBI lineage: Eukaryota > Metazoa > Chordata > Mammalia > Carnivora > Felidae > Panthera > Panthera tigris. The sequence goes on from NC_056674.1 coordinate 48,920,053, forward strand.
GAGGTAGCAATGAAAACTTACACAGGAAGAACATATTACTTAATAATTACACTACAACAACTGGCTATCTGTAAAACGAGATTTAAGAAATATTCAAAACCTATGTAAAAAGCAAAAAATTTAAAGACTTTTAGATGATGTTACATCTTTAAGACTTTGAAGTACTAGGGACAAAAAAACCCACAAAACAAGTGATAAAGGACTGTGTTAAAATTAAAAACTCATGTTCAACCAAAGATACCATAAACAAGTTAAAGAGACAAGCCCAGACTGGAGGACTATATCTGCAATATACACAAGCAACAAAGCATCAGTACAGCTGACCCTGAACAACACGGGTTTGAGCCTCGCCAGTCCATTTACTGTGGATTTTTTTCAATAAATACATTGGAAAACTTTTTGGAAATTTGGAACAATTTGAAAAAACTCACAGATAAACTGCGTAGCCCAGAAATATGGAAAAAATTAAAAGTGAGATATTATTGTAAGGATATAGCGTAGAATACATATAACATATAAAATATATGTTAACCCACTGTTTATGTTACCAGGGAGGTTTCTAGTCAACAGTAGGCTATTAATAAGTAGTTCAGCTCTGGGGGAGTTGAAAGTTATATGTGGATTTTCCACTGTGGGTTGGGCTGGCACCTCTAACTCCTGGGTCAACTGCATAAGGAAAACACAAAAAACTATACAGATCAATAAGAAAAAAGCAATGTATTTTTCTCAGTATCAATGAACAAATGATATAAGCAAAACTGACAGAAGAGTATGTCCAACTTCATTAATAACTTAGGAAATGCAGATTAAGTAAATACTATTTCACTTCATGAGACCATCAAAATTAAGTCTGATAATACAAAGCAGACGAAGTATGAAAAAATAAGAAATCTGGCTTCTGCTGACGGGAATATATATATTGGGAAGAGCTTCTTGGAGGAACAATTTGACAGTATCTAGTAAAAGCTGAAATTATATGTGACCTATGATAAAGTAATTCCATTTCTAGACCTAAGGAGACTATTGCCCATCTCTCTGCACCGTGGCTTATGTTAACAAAAACTGGAAACCACCTTAACTGTCCACAACTACAAAATATGGATAGGAAAATTCTAAATTAGAGAACTAGAAGACTATACAGAAGTTAAAATGAATAAGCTGGAGCGATACGAAGTTGGATATGTGCCCCAATCATAATACTAAACCAAAAAAACAAGTTACAGAGGAAAATCATAATCCAATAACATTTGTATAAACTGTAAAAACTTCCTAAATCATACTATAATATGATTTATAACTCCTCTGAGGAAAGTGATGGAATTAAGGACATGTAGTTCACAAGGAAGCTTTTGCTCTATCTGTAATGATTTATTTATTTACTTAAGGCCTTAAACAAATATGGCAAGTTGTTAAGATCTGATAAAGTCAAGTACAAGGGTGCTCACTGAAGTCTCTATTTATTGGCATTTTCAAAATGTTCACATTTTCTAAAGAGGATGGGGGCATACTGATTATGTGTAATCAGCAAGGTTTATTTTTCATTTTACTTCCAGTGTAGCTAATATACAGTGTTCTATTAATTTCAGGTGTGCAATATAGTGTTTCAACAATTCTATATATTACTCAGTGCTCCTCAAGGTAAGTGTACTCTTGGGGTGCTTGGGTGGCTCGGTAGGTTGAGTGTCCAACTCTTGATGTCGACTCAGGTCATGATCCCAGGGTCGTTGGATCAAGTCCCATGTCTGGCTCTGTGCTGAGCATGGAGCCTGCTTGGGATTTTCTCTCTCTCTTTGCCCCTCTTCCTAGATTGCGCACTCGCTCTCTTTCAAAAATAAATAAATAAATAATAACAACAACAGTAAGTGTACTCTTAATCTCCATCACCTATTTCACCCATCACCTGCCTCCCCCCCCGCCCCGCCCCCATCTCCCCTCTGATAACCATGTGTTTGTTCTCTATAGTTAACAGTCTGTTTTTTGGTTTGTCTTCCCCCACCCCCCCCTTTGTCTAGTTGTTTCTCAAATTGCACATGAGTGAAATCATATGGTATTTGTCTTTCTCTGACTGGCTTACTTCACTTAGAATAATACTCTTTAGCTCCATCCATGTTGTTGTAAATGGCAAGATTTGGTATATATATACTACTTCTTTATCCGTTTATCTATTGATGGACACTTGGGCTGCTTCCACAGTTTGGCTATTGTACATAATGCTGCTCGAAACATAGGGGAGCATATATCACTATGAATTAGTGTTTTTGTAAACTATGGGTAAATACTCAGTAACGTGATGACTGGATTGTAGGATAGTTCTATTTTTAATTTTTTGAGGCAACTTCCATACTGTCTTCCACAGTGGCTGCACCAGTTTGCATTCCCATCAACAGTGCACGATGGTTCCCTTTTCTCCATATCCTCGCCAACACCTACTGTTTCTTGTGGTTTTGATTTTAGCCAACAGGTGTGAGAGGGTATCTCATTTCAGTTTTGATCTGCATTTCCCTGATGAGTGATGTCCACCATTTTTCATGTGTCGGTTGGTCATGTGTATGTCTTCTTTGGAGAAATGTCTGGTCATGTCTTCTGCCCATTTTTAAATTGGATTCTTTGGGGGGGGTGTGTGTGTGTGTATTGATTTGTATAAATTCTTTATATATTTTGGATACTAGCCCTTTATCGGATATGTGATTTGTGAATATCTTCTCCCATTCCATAGGTTGCCTTTTAGTTTTATTGATTGTTTCCTTTGCTATGTAGAAGCTTTTTATTTTGATGTGGTTCCAATAGCTTATTTTTGCTTTTGTTTACCTTGTCTCAGGAGACCTATCTAGAAAAATATTGCTACGGCTGATGGCAGAGTAATTAGTGCCTGTGTTCTCTTCTAGGATTTTTATGGTTTTAGCTCTCAAATTTAGGTCCTCCATCCATTTTGAGTTTATTCTTGTGTATGGTGTGAGAAAGTGGTACAGTTTCATTCTTCTGCATGTAGCTGCCCAGTTTTCCCAATACTATTTGTTGAAGAAACGGTCTTTTTCTCATTGCGTATTCTTTCCTGCTTTCTCAAAGATTAATGGCCATATAATTGTGGGTTGATTTCTGGGCTTTCCAGTGTTCCATTGATCCACGTGTCTATTTTTGTGCCAGTACCATACAGTTTTGACTACTACATCTTCGTAATATAACTTGAAGTCTGAACTGTGATGCTTTCAGGTTTATTTTTCTTTTCCCAAATTGCTTTGGCTATTCGGGGTCTTTTATCATTCCATACAAATTTTAGGACTGCTGGTTCTAGTTCTGTGAAAAATGCTGTTGGTATTTTGACAGGGATCACATTAAATGAGTACACTGCTTTGGGCAATATAGACATTTTAACAATATCTGTTCTTCCAGTCCACGAGCATGGAATGTCTTCCATTTCTTTGGGTCATCTTGAATTTCTTGCATCAATGTTTTATAGTTTTCAGAGTACAGGTCTTTCACCTCTTAAGTTTATTCCTAGGTTTTGGGGTTTTTTGGTGCAATTTAAGTGGGACCGTTAATTTCTCCTTCTGCTGCTTCATCATTAGTATACAGAAATGCAACAGATTTCTGTACACTGATTTTTCATCCTGCCAATTGACTGAATTCATTTATCAGTTCTAGTAGTTTTTGGTGGCCTTTGGGTTCTCTACATATAGTATCATGTCATCAGCAAACAGTGAAAGTTTTGCTTCTTCCTTACCAATTTCGATGCCTTTTATTTTTATATTTTATTTCTCTTGTCTGATTGCTGTGGTGAGAGTGGACATCCCGGTCTTGGTCCTGCCCTCAGGGAAAAAACTCTCAGTTTTTAAGGATGATGGGTTTTCCATATGTCGCCTTTATTGTGTTGAGGTAGGTTCCCTCTAAATCTACTTTGTTGAGGGTTTTTTATCATGAATGGATGTTGTACTTTGTCAAAAGCTTTTTCTGCATCTATTGAAATGACTATGCTTTTTGTCCTTTCTCTGAGAAAATATATCACACTGGTTAATTTGTAAATAACAGATCACCCTTGTATCTCAGGAATAAATCCCACTTGATCATGGTTAAATTTTTTTTAAATGTATTATTGGATTTCGGTTGCTAATACTCTGTTGAGGATTTCTGTATCTATGTTCATCAGAGATATTAGTCTATAGTTCTCTCTCTCTCTCTTTTTTAGTTCTCTTTTTTTGTGTGGTGTCTTTATCTGGTTTTGGTATTAGGGAGGCACTTGCCTCATAGAATGAATTTGGAAGTTTTCCTTCCTCTTCTATTTTTTGGAAAAGTTAGAAGAATAGTTATTAACTTTTCTTTAAACTTTGGTAGACTTCACCTGTAAAGCCAACTGGTCCTGGACGCTGGTTTGTTGGGAGTTTTCTGAGTAATGAGCAAAGTTTTTTTTTTTTTTTTAATGTTTTTGGTTTTTTTTTTTTTAATTTATTTTTGAGACAGAGAGAGACAGAGCATGAGCAGGGGAGGGGCAGAGACAGAGGGAGACACAGAATCCGAAGCAGGCTCCAGGCTCTGAGCTGTCAGCACAGATCCTATGCGGGGCTCAAACTCACAGACCGTGAGATCATGACCTGAGCTGAAGTCGGACGCTCAACCGACTGAGCCACCCAGGTGCCCCGCAAAGTTTTAAATACAATCATATTAACTGCGACACCTACAAACTAAGCTTTTTAAACAAAACTGGCCTCTCCACACAGCTACCATGTAAAAATGCTAAGTATTTGTTGGACCAAATACGAAAAACTAAGGAAGAAAATGAAAATCACCTGTAATTCCACTACTCAGTGACTACCTGTAGTATTTTTCACTTTGCAAAAATATAATCACCATAATGTACTTTCACATGACAAAATATTATGTGCACTTTAACATCAGTTTAAATAAATGTGTAGAATTCTATCACATGAATATGCCAGAGCTTACTCAATCAGTTAATTCTCTCAGTTTGGATTATTGACAATGCTTACATTTTTTTTTTTTTTAAGTTTCTTTTTGAGGGTGAAAGAGAGAGAGACAGAGCACATGAGAGGGGGAGGGGCAGAGAGAGCGACACACAGAATTTGAAGCAGGCTCCAGGCCCTGAGCTGCCAGCACAGAGCCCAAAACGGGGCTCGAATCCAGGGATAAGATCATGACCTGAGCTGAAGTCAGATGCTTAACAAACCAAGCCACCCAGGCCCCCTGGATTATTAACAATGTTTAAATGAAAAGTCTCATTAAATAAATCTTTGCACGCATTTCTTCACAAATTGTTTCTTTAGAATAAATGCCTGCAGATTTACTTTTGAAGGCTTTTAAAGCATAGTGCCAAAGGCCTCTAAAGAGTTGTGTTGGTGTACATTCTTACCAGCAGTGTCGTGAGAAAACCCAAGTCCCTACACTCTTTCAGTGGGGGGATATATATTTTTTTAATGTTCTTAAAGTTTATTTTAAGTAGTGTTATTACCAATTGTTCTTGGGCTTTCAAAATGCTGATAATTTCTTGTACTGCACTACACGTGCAAAGCTTCACTTAGGAAACTTCCATGGAGAGTGCTGCTGTAGGAGGGCTTAGCAACACGAACAAACAGGGGAACAAATGGCAACACTTAAGCCGTGTGCCAGATCCTCTTTTCTGTTATTGCTTTGTTTAAAGTATCATTAAGCCTATTCTAGGGAAGAGGAGATTAAGACTTGGAGAATGTTCCAAGTGGTCGTGAACTGTATACAAAAAGTAAGATGAGGAATTCCTGACTAAGGTATTTAGCAGCACAGGCAGGCAGTAAATGTAATCCTTAGGGAAGAATCTGAATAAGCTACAAAAATTCCAGGGACTCACTCTGCTGGGGTCTGCCGCCCACACCAGGTGTGAGGTATTACTGGAGGGCTATAGGTTTCTCTATGACTTTTGATTTGGAGAGGGCTTAAGATTAAGACACCATGGTCTTCTTCCCTGGGTCACGTTACTACAGGCTTAAGTGTCAGAGCTGATTCCAAGTTGGTGGGGATAGCTAAGTGCTCCTGCGGAAGGAACAGCCACTCCATTCCTTCTGAATTTACCTGTTCTAATCTGCACATGACACTCAGGCCCTGAAAGCAGAAACTTACAAGAGGTACAGGGCACAGAAGAAATGAGCAGCAGGTCTACCACCTGTCATCCTTCTTTCACCTTCCCCTTCTCCCCCCCCACCCCCCACCCCCTTATTTTAGACTAAGAGAGCCAGCGGGGGAGAGGGGCAGAGGGAAAAACAGAGCGAATCTTAAGTAGGCTCCATGTTCAGTGTGGAGCCCAATGCAGGGCTCGATCCCACAACCCTGGGATCATGACCTGAGCTGAAATCAAGACTGGGCTCAAGCGAGCCACCCGGGTGCCCCTTTCCCCCGTTTCGAGGAAGGAGATTTTCATGATCCAGGCGTCAGTCTTCCCAGAATGAAAATATTATGTGATGAAACAGTGGTTAATATTCCTTAGATTACAGGACAGAAACTTTACTTTAGCTGGCCAACTAAAATCGAAAACTAACGTTATCACTGAGAAATCCACTGGAAACTAATTTAGGCATGGCTGAATTGAGGGTCAGGAATCCGTCTTCCTCCACTGCTTAGCTCTGCTTTCTTGTGCACTGACTTCATTTTTAGATAAGCTCCCCCTACCCTATAGTTGAGAAGGTTCATTCAGTGAACCTGGGGCCTATACTCACTGAACTAGCTGAAGTTGGAATTAGTTGTTGCTCTGAAACCATATTTTAAAAAAACATTCATTTAACTTTCAAAAGAGGGTGAGAGAGAGAGTGCAAATGGGGGAAGGCAGAGAGAGAGAGAGGGGGAGACAGAATCCAAAGCAGGCTCCAGGTTCTGAACTGTCAGCACAGAGCCTGACGCGGGGCTCAAACCCACAAACCGCGAGATCATGACCTGAGCCGAAGTGGGACGCTTAGCTGACTGAGCCACCCAGGTGCCCCTCCAAAACATCAAGAACACACCATGTAGACCTCCCTCAGAAGACATCAGACGTGTATTTATAAATCACAATGGGAGACAGATTGCCAGTGATCCCCAGTACGGTCCAAGTAAAGCCCGAGAACCACATTAAGTGTGACTCATACCTCCTTTTTCAGATTTGCCAGGTAGTCAGATTCTTGTCACCTACCTTTTCATTTGCTCATGTTCACTAGTGTCCAGAGCTCTCAGGGTTCGGGCATAAAGAACCACGATGTCACTGTGCTTGGCTTTCTTGTTGCACTAAAGAGCCCAACAAGACAAAGTTAGTGCGGTTCTAGGAACCCTGACCTAACATGCTGACTGTGCACATGCACAGTCCTTCTGTACGGTTCTTACCTGAGGACATTTTCGTGTCTGTCCCTTGAGCCACTTAGAAATGCACTTATACCCAAAGAGGTGCCCACAGCGTAACGCTGAGAGTCGGTGATCCCCAGCATTGGTCCAAAGTTCCAAACATATTGTGCAAGTGTCCCCTTCTTCATCATCCATAGGAACAGAAGATGCAAGAGGACTGGTCTTCTGGGGAGACTGGACGGAAACCAGAATACATTCAAATTAGAGAGAATGCATATCGGTCTTGAAGAGGATGTGCGACTGTCACATCAACAAAACCACACAAAAACAATACAAACCCAACTGAAAACACTGTAGCAAAACCGCGACAGTTCGGAATCACTTGCCATTCTTTGTTAAAACGCAAGCTGGCCAAATGTTTCATAACAAGCCAGGAAAATACTACCATCCTCTCATCTTAGGAAATTCTTGGATTTTTTTTCATGCAAATGAAGAAAAGGAGCTATGTTTACAAAGATACAAAACAGAACAAAACAGACCTGGCAGTTACCCAGATAATCAACAACAGGGAATAGCAGGTTTGTTATACGTTCAAAATTAGATTCATAATCAACTCAAGCAGTTATACTTGGCTCATGTAAATCAAAATTAAAAACAAAAACAGAAAAACAAAGGATATAAACAGCTTACCAAAAAATACAAATGGTTCGTTAAGTGTTTATTTATAACTGAAAAATGCAAATTAAAGAGATCATTTTTTCATTTATTAGATGGTATAAGCTGATGTCTGATGACACCAAGCAATGTTGAGGGTTAATGAAATGGGCATGTTTATATATTTTTGCTACAGGTAGAAAGTGACACAAATTGTCCATGGCATTATCTATAAAGACTAAAATACATGTATCTTTCCTTTTTTAAAAAAATGTCTATTTATTTTGAGAGAGACAGAGAGGAGAGAGCATGTGCATGTGAGCGGGGGATGGGCAGACAGAGAATCCCAAGCAGCTGTCAGCGTAGAGCCTGATGTGGGCTCAATCCCACAGGCCATGAGATCATGACCTGAGCCAAAATCAAGAGTTGGATGCTTAACCGACTGAGCTCCCATGTATCTTTCCTTTGACAGAGCAATCTCTCTGCTAGAAATATACCTAGCATATATTCGTCACAAATACTTGCAAGACAACTGTACAAAGCACGCACTTGTACCAGGAAAAGAAGGAAAGAAGGAAGGAAGGAAGGAAGGAAGGAAGGAAGGAAGGAAGGAAGGAAGGAAGGAAAGGGAGAGCAAGAGAAAGAAGAAACAACTATAGTGTATGTGACAAAAGAGTTGACCAAAAATTTATTTATAGATGGGACACTATGCAGTGATTCATGAGTCAACTTTATGTACTGATAAAAGGTATAATCAAAACTTAACCTTGTTAGGTAGGTAGGACAAGTTATCCTCACATCTACCCCTACTTTTTATTTTTTAATGTTTATTTATTTTTGAGAGAGAAACAGAGACAGAGCACGAGTGGAGGAGGGGCAGAGAGAGAGGGAGACATAAATCCAAAGCAGTCTCCAGGCTCTGAGCTGTCAGCGCAGAGCCCGACATAGGACTGGAAACCACGAGCTGTGAGATCATGACCTCAGATCATGACGTCCAAGTAGGACATCTAACGCCTGAGCCACCCAGGTGCCCCTACCCCTGCTTTTTTAAACCTATGAGGAAGCAGCCACATAAATGAGTAAGTGGACTGGACCCACACCCTGACCTCCCACCTACAAAGTCTGCAAACTTTCCACTTTAGCCTGCAGCCTCTTTAAATGCAAATCACCACTTCATTTAAAAGGATGCTCATATTACCTGTTTGGGAAGGGTCTCTCCTTCACGGATACTTGTAACTTCTTGTTCTGCTGAGGTACCTCCTACTTGGTCTGCCAAGTCATTTCCAGAAATGATAAGATTAGTAACGCACAAAAGAAGACAGAAGTCAGGAATGAGAGTCTAGCAGGAGAGCCTAGCGTATCACAGCTTTCCATTTCTAATTGGTAGTATTGTTTTAAGTTTCCTAAGTTGTAACAGTGAATTTATTTTTTAACTTATTTTGGATATTTTCAAATATGCATAAAACTAGACTGAACAGTATAAATAACATGTAAGTACTCATCACCCAATTAAAAAAAAAAAAATCGATCTTGTTGCCAATCTTTTCCCAACTAAGCCCCCCCCAGCCCCATTATTTTCTTTTACAAAGCTTAACAACAAACTCTAAAATGTCATTTCACTTATAAAAACTTTTGTAATACTAACTGATAAAGATTTCTTTTTACATCAACACTATCCTTATCACGCCTAACAAAACTAATAATCTCTTAATACTAATACCCAGTTCATATTCAAAATTTCCCAGTTGTTTTCAAGTTACTCATTACACTACATTTATTGCTATCAGAATCTAAGCAAGGCCTCCACAACGAGTTTGACTGTTACATATGTGATGTTTTTTTCACTCTAACAATTCTTCATTTTTATCCCCTCCCTGTCACTGATTTGTTGGAAGATATCTGGTCATTTGTCTTATGAAACACTCTAATCCCAGATTTGACTGACTGCTTCCTTGTGGTATTGCTTAACTATTTGCTCTATCACCGATATTTCCTATAAACTGGCAGTTAAATCTAAGGGCTTCAGTGGGTTCAATTCTGTTTTCTGGCAAGAAGAGGGGCAGCAAGAATACTTCTTTGGTTGTATGCTGCTTCTTCTTTTTTTAATTTTTTAACATTTGTTCATCTTTCAGAGACAGAGACAGAATGCAAGCAGGGGAGGGGCAGAGAGAGAGGGAGACACAGAATCGAAAGCAGGCTCCAGGCTGTGAGCTGTCAGCACAAGAGCCTGACATGGGGCTCAAACCCACGAACTGTGAAATCATGACCTGAGCCAAAGTCAGACGCTCAAATGACTGAGCCACCCAGCACCTCCCCCCACACCGACCAAAGTTTTTTTTTTTTTTTTTTTTTTTGTAATTTTACTGTACTGCCTCTAGACTTCAAAGTACTCGCTACTTCTGGGTTTTATCACATCTATTATTCTAATAGAATGGTTTCTTTTTTTACACTAGGTCTCTGATCCACTTATTTCTTAATTTTATAGTGTGAGGAATAAATCCAGTTTGTTTTCCAGTTAGCAATCCAGTTTTTACAATATTAATTTAAAAGTCTGTCTTTTCCCCACTATTTGAGATATTCTCTTTCCAATATACTAGAACTTCATGTATGTTTAGATCTTTTTTCTAGATGTTCCAATGGAACACATTTTAGATTTAAATGGTTGCATCTCTGGTATTATTTACCTTGTTCTTCTACTTACTGCAAACTGGGCAACCTGGTTATTATATCTAGAGTCTTTTTTTTAATTTTTTTTTTTTAACGTTTATTTATTTTTGAGACAGAGAGAGACAGAGCATGAACGGGGGAGGGTCAGAGAGAGAGGGAGACACAGAATCCAAAACAGGCTCCAGGCTCTGAGCAGTCAGCACAGAGCCCAACGCGGGGCTCGAACCCACGTACCGCGAGATCATGACCTGAGCCAAAGTCGGACGCCTAACCGACTGAGCCACCCAGGCGCCCCATTATATCTAGAGTCTTAAGCAGACTCGGGGATTTGGGGGGCAGTAACAGTATTTCCTAAGTGCTATGGATGTTTCTTTCTTTTTTTTAATTTTATTTTTAAGTAACCTCTACACACATCATGGGCTTGAACTTACAACCCTGAGACCGAAAGTCGCTTGCTCTGCCGACTCAGCCAGCCAGGCGCCCCTCTATGGAGATTTCTGATTGCAACACATCAAAATGCACATTATGGTCTGGTGGTGTAAGCTTGCTTCCTCCATTGAAACGAATCCCATCAACCTTTCAACCTAATGGTTTTAGGATCCACTGCTGATCTTTGCCTAGATACAGAATTCCATGAGGAGTCACACAATTATGACTTTTTCCTGTCATCTCTGCTTCAATATGAGCTGGAGTTTTTCTATTTCAAAGAACTTCCTTGGGGGTAGGTGGGAGAAATGAAGAGGTAAAGAGAATTTTTAGGGCAGTAAGAGTACCCTGTATAATGATGGGGATGTCATTATACATTTGTCGAAACCCACAGAATGGAAAACCTGAGGTGAACCCTAAGGTAAAGCACGGACTTGGGGTGAACATGCCACGGATTAGATGCACCATTCTGGCGAGCGGTGCTAACAGGGAGGCTGTGCACGTGTGAGGACAGGAGTGTGAGGAAATCTCCACACTGTCCTCTCAATTTTGTTGTGAACCTTAAATACTCTTAACAAACAAACAAAACCTCCTTCATCAGCCAATATTTGGTTTTCCTGAATACAGTTCACCCAGGGGAAACAGGATAAATGCGTAATCCTTTATTTACCAGTTTTCAGAGTAATGCGTCAGGGCTCTAATAACTTAGGATGCTGATAAGTGAGCTTTTAAAAAAGCACATAATTATGAATTAGGATTTTTCACAGATTTGATGTATTTCAACCTATATCTCAATCCATACTCCAAGAATACACCCATTATTCGTTTTGATGCTCAAACTGTCCCATCTTGAGGCCACTTAGGAGCCCCTTTAAAGTTGCTCCTACGCCTACCGACCTGATGACTCTCTGAGAGGTGACTCCCTTGCTTTCTAGCACAAACGCCCTAGGCTCATTTTGTATATTTCCTATCCCAGTCTTGGAAAGCCATTTCTCCAAGAAGTCCTGGGTCCCTTTAGTGGGAAAAGACCATAACCTGGGGTATCAGAGGGTAAGCAGGACATATGCTCCAGGGTCTCTGCCCACTACTGCTAAACATAGCTCTACTTGCATAATACATGGCATTATAGTAGGACTTAAAAACTGGCCGACTAGACAGGGTACCGAATTTACAACGCTTTCCTTTAAATAAAGAACCTACTACCTTATAAGATGTCAAAGAAGATGAAAGAGAATATAAAATGCCATCACAAAGTGACCAACTGACTGGGTCACAGATCACATTAAATTTCAAGTCAGATCAAATCCTCTATATGGAATTATGGCCAGTGAAAGCTTTGTACTGTACGAAGCAGGAATCTACTGACATCTGGGGGCAAAAGGGAAAGTATCACATCACAAGTCTAGACTTTCTAGCTTTCTGGGTATTAGCCCTGTGAATCCAAAACTGAGCAACATACTCACCTTCTATAACAACGGCTCTAGGTTCCTCTCCCTGGACAACCACCTCCTCATACTCTGTGGAGCTGTCGGAATCAGAACTACTGGAGACCTGCAAGTCCTCAGAGACAGGATTCCTGGTCTCTGAACCATGAGACGTGGTTGGCAAACGAGGCTGGGTCCGGCTCACTTGAAAGTAAGCATCCAACGGTGCTCTGGACCTACGTAAGCAAAAAGACAACAGAATTACAGTACCATGGACCATCAACACAAGAAAAAGCCACAGTAATCTGAGAGTAAATCCTGGTCATTTCAACCCATCTTCAGGCAGTTAAATGTGCCTTTGAACACTGAAGCACAAATAGCAGTTTTAGGCAGATGTTGGCTGGCCCCGATATTCTCTTTCCCACTCAATTATTACATTAGCCACACTGGAGGTTGACTCTTGCTAAAACCAAATTCTACTTTACTGGCCTTTGGCCGTGTGTCAGTATCTTTTAAAGGACACAACTCAGCAATCTGTCTCCTGATATTAGGGGTTGAAAGAGAGCGGGAAAGAAGAAAAAGGGCTCTGCTGATCAAAAATGGCCTCAAGGGAATTCTGCTCCTGCAACAACACAGACCAAGGTCCTTCGGGGTAGAATGTGGAGTCCTGCTTCAGTCATCATGGTTTTACCTCTTATTTTAAAACATTATTTTTCTTTTTAAGTTTAAATAATGCCAGCTATGATATCAAATGTCGGCATGATATCAAAAATTAACTCAAGATGAGAAGAGCAGGGAGCAGAATTAACCCTATTCTGGCTGGCTGAGTTTTAACCATACCCATTACTGTGCTGTAGTTTCGTTCACAACCCACCTATCAAACCACACCCTACTTACAGCACAGAATGACATTTGATAGTAAAAATCAGAAAGGTGTTCTGTACTTCCTCTAGCTGATAATTATAAAGTATTACTGAAAGGTAATCTACTTTTAAGTTTTAATAACTGTCTTTATAACATTAAGATACATTATTACCCAGAAACATTGTTGGAGACTGTTCACTCAGAAAAAAATTGATTTCTTCTAGTTCGGCTACAATTTATGGCAAACTAGGGTGTTCTATTAAAAATGATGATAGAATGGAACAAAATAATTATTTGGTATCTAATTCAACAGAAGATACACCTTTGTAAAAAAAAAAAAAAAAAAAAGAAATAAACGTGAATAAATTGAAATGAGAAGTAGCAATTGTGAATCCTTTTTGACTCACAATTTAAAAGTGTGCCGTTCAGGGCACCTGGGTGGCTCAGTCGGTTAAGCGTCCGACTTCAGCTCAGGCCACGATCTTGCAGTTTGTAGGTTTGAGCCCCACATGGGGCTCTCTGCTGTCAGTGTGGAGCCTGCTTCAAATCCTGTCTTCCTCTCTCTCTGCCCCTTCCCTGCTTGCACTCTCTTGCTCAAAAATAAAAAATACGAATTTAAAAAAAGTACAACAATTCAGTGGTTTTCAGCATAACTACAGGTTATATAACCATCACTACTATCTTCTTCCAAAACATTTTCGCCATACCTAAAAGGAACCCTGTACACATATAACCAGTCCTTCCTTCTTCTCCCCTTTCTGCAACCTCTAGCAATCACCAATTTCGGTCTCTGTAGACTTGCCTATTCTGGGCATTTCATATGGTACAATCATAATACATATAGCGTTTTGGGTCTGGTCTCTTTCATGACTTCATGATATATACAAGGACCACGTCACCTGTGAATAGCTATAGTTTGATTTCATCCTTTCTAATTGGAATGCCTTTTATTTCTTTTTCTTTTTTTTTTTTTTTTTTTGTCTAATTGCTCTGGCGAGAACCTCCAGTACAGCGGCAAACAGAATTGGCAAATTCTTGTTCCTGACCTTAGGAGTAAAGCTTTCAGTCTTTAGTAAGTTAGTAAGTTAGATGAGGGTTTTTTTATTCATGGTCTTTATCAGGTTGAGGAAGTTCCCTTCCACTGCTAGTCTGTTCTTTTTATCATTAAAGAGTTTTGTCAAATGCTTCTTCATCTATTAAGATGTTCATGTTTTTTCCCCCTTTATTGTATTAATATAGTATCTATTTATTTTTATTTTTTTTAACGTTTATTTATTATTGAGAGACAGAGACAGAGCATGAGCAGGGGAGGGGTTCATGTTTTTTCCCCCTTTATTGTATTAATATAGTATCTATTTATTTTTATTTTTTTTAACGTTTATTTATTATTGAGAGACAGAGACAGAGCATGAGCAGGGGAGGGGCAAAGAGAGGGGGAGACACAGAATTCAAAGCAGGCTCCAGGCTCTGAGCTGTCAGCACAGAGCCCGACGCGGGGCCTGAACCCACAAACTATGAGATCATGACCCGAGCTGAAGTCGGACACTTTACTGACTGAGCCACCCAGGGACCCTATTTTTTTATATGTTGAATCAGCCTTGCTTTCCTAGAACAACTCCTGTTTGGTTTTAGTGTATCATCTTTTTTATATGTTGTTGGATTCAGTTTGCTAGTATTTTGTTGAGAAACGTTGTATCTACATTCATAAATTACCAATAAACGATATTGGTCTATAGTTTTCTTGTGATGCCTTTATATGCTTTTGGTATTGGAATAATACTGACCTCAAAGAATCAGGAAGTATTCCCCCTGCTTCCATTTTTTGGAAAAGTTTGTTAAGTATTGGTGTTATTTATTTCTTTAGGTGTATGGGCAGATGTTTAGTCTCAGAATGTTTGGAATTGCTTCTCGGTACCAGCAGCCTTGGTGACTTTGAGCTCAGGGAAGCACACAGACTTGCTCAATGGCTAGCACTCGCCCACTGTTACAGTGTTGCCAGTCTAGACATCCCGAAGCAGGGGGACAGGTGCACAGACAAGCTCTGGTGGCGTTTTTCAAAGCAGTTGTATTTTTGGAGGTAGTGGAAGTAGGCTCAGTGGATGACAATGGTTCTTTTCATCTTTATCTTCGTCACCAGACCAGACAGAATCTGCCCTCGGATGGAGACCTTATGAGTAAAGGGGCATTTCTTGCCAGTACAGGTGCACTCAATGGCCTCCTTGGGCATCTGGAAGCCCCGACCAATGTTTTTGTAGTATCACAGGAGCTTCTCCTTGCTGGTTTCTCCAAACAAAACCCTCGTTTTTTGTTTGTTTTTTAATGTTTATTTTGAGAGAGAGAGAGAGAGAGAGAGAGAGAGAGAGAGAGAGAGAGAAAGAAAGAGAGCGCGTGCGCAAGCAGGAGAGGGGCAGAGAGACAGAGAGAGAGAATCCTAAGTAGGCTCCACATTGTCAGCACAAAGCCCAATGTGCTCAATCCCACAATCCATGAGATCACGACCTGAGCCAAAATCAAGTCAGACGCTCAACTGACTGAGCCACCCAGGTGCCCCTAGCAGAACCCTCTTCTTATTTTGAAAGATAATTGGCTACTTTTGGTAGGCATGCTCAGTCAGAATGTCTGCCATCTTCCCAATCGTCTGAAAAAAGGAAAGTCCAGAGGGTGTCTGGGCTTCCTCATCAACTGCCTATTGATTTCACCTTTAAACATTTGGTAGACTTCACCAGGGAAGCCACTTACTTCTGGGCTCTTCTGTGTGAATTTTGTTTTTAAATTACTAATTCAATCCCTTTATTTGTTAATCATCTATTCAGATTTTCTTTCTCTTCTTGAAAGAATACTGATAAACATGTCTTCTTAGAAGTTTGTCAATTTCACCTAAATTATCTAATTTCTTGGTATAACACTGTTCACAGGGGTGCTTGGGTGGCTCAGTCAGTGGAGCATCCGACTCTTGATTTTGGCTCAGGTCACAATCCCAGGGTCACAGGATTGAGCCCCACAGGCTCTGTGCCAGGTGTGGAGCCTGCTTGGGATTCTGTCTCTCTTCCTTTGCCCCTGTTCCCTGCTCTCTAAAACACCAAAAAAAATCCCAAAACAAAAACAAAAATGTTCACAGTATTCCCTTATAAAATTGCTTTCTTCTGTAAGAGTGATAGTGATGTTCTTTCACCCCTGATTACTCTGGGTCTTCTCTCTTTCTTGGTCAGTCTACCTAGAAGTTTGTCAATTTTGTTGATTTTTCAGAAAACCAACTTTTGGATTAGCTGGTTTTCTCTCTTGGTTTTCTATTTCTATGAAATCTATTTCATTCATATCTGCTCTAATGGTCATTATTTCCTTCTTTCTGCTTGCTTGCTTTGAATTCTGGATTTTTTATTTTGCTTTTCTTTTTCTAGTTCCTTAAGCTAGGTTATTGAGTACTTTATCCTTTCTTAGCATGGTATTTAACAGCTATACATTTCCTTCTAAGCACTGCTTTAGCTGCATCCTAAAAGTTTTGGTATACTAGGTTTTTCTTTTCATTCATCTCAAAGTATTTCCTAATTTTTCTTGGTATTTCTTCTTTGAACTCTTGGTTATTTAGGAGTTGTGTGATTTCTGCATACTTGTGAACTGCCCCAAATTCTTTGTTACTGATGTCCAGTTTCATTCTGTTATGGTCAGAGAACATATTTTATATGATTTCAATACTTTAAATTTATTGGTCTTGTTTTATGCCCTAACATATGATCTGTCCTGGAAAATGCTCTGTGTACACTTGAGAAATAGGGATACTCTGCTATTAGGTGGAATTTTCTATTAGATCTAGTAGGGTTACAGTATTGTTCAAGTTTTCTGGCTCCTTGTTGACTTTCTGCCTAGTTGTTAAACTCATTATCAAAAGGGTACTGACATCTCCTATTATTACCGGTGAATTGTAGATTTCTACCACCAATTATGACAGTTTTTGCTTCATGTACTGGGGGCATATAGGTTTATAATTGTTCTATCTTCTAGATGGATTAGGCCTTTTATCATTATAAAATGTCATTCTTGACTCTTAAAACAATCTTTAAAAAAAAATTTTTTTTTAAGTTTATTCATTTTGAGAGAGAAGAGCATAAGCACGAGGTGGGGAGGGGCCGGGAGAGAAAGGGAGAAAGAGAGAATCCCAAGCAGGCTCCACATCACGAGCACAGAGTCCAATGCGTGTCTTGAATGCACGAACCTCGAGATCTTGACCCAAACTGAGGTTGGACGCTTAACCGACTGAGTTACCCAGGCACCCCGACTCTTAGAACAATCTTGGTCTTAAGGTCTATTTCATCTGATATTAGTACATTAACTCCTACTCTCTTATGGTTACTGTTTGCATAATGTTATTTTGGTCCATCCTTTTACTCTCAACCTACTAATATCTTTGAATCTAAACTGTCTTGTAGACAGTATACAGTTGGGATTAAAAAAAAACAACAAAACAACTCAATGCTGCTGATTGATTTGCTGTACCTTTTGATTAGTGTTTAATACAACTGCATTTAAGGCAGGATTTATATCTACTGTTTTGCTGTTTTCTTTCTTTCTTTAAGATGTCTTTTATTTTTAAGCAAACTCTACACCTAACATGGGGCTCAAACTCACAACTGTGAGATCAAGAGCCACAGGCTGAGACTGAGAGGCACCCCTGCTTTGCTCTTTTCTATATGACTATGTCTTTTTTGTTCATATAGAAATGTTTATTCCAAATTCTAATAGAAAAGTTTAGGGGTGCCTGGCTGGCTAGTCGGTGAAGCGTGTGACTCTTGATGTTGGGGTTGTGGATTCAAGCCCCGTGTTAGGTGCAGAAATTACTCAAAAATTTAAAAATCTTGGGACACCTGGGTGGCTTAGTCTGGTGAACATCCAACTCTTGATTTCAGCTCAGGTCATTATCTCAGGGTTCAAGAGTTTGAGGAGCCAAAAAGTCTCCTGGTCTTCGCTGAGTGTGTGACTGTGTGTGTATGCTGGGGCACCCCCTTCAGTAATCAGCCAGGCAGGTGACAATTCTTCCTGCTTGTGCAGAGCCTCAATGCCAATAAGAGTTGAGGAACTAGTGCCTTCTTAGGTCTTTCCTGGGCGCGGGCACAGTTGTACACAGCCCTTGGCATATGTGTGGCCTTCTAGATTTCTAAGAATATGTCAGAGCTTTTCAAAACCCCTACGAAGATCTCATTCCTTAGCTTTTCCTTTTAAGCTTTTTGGTTAGTTTAGTTTGCCCCAGTCGTTACGCACCGCCTCAGGCAGCCTCTGGGGAAAAGGCTTTTAGGCTTTTTAGACTGGGCCTAAGTGCTAAATCAGGAAGAGCCCTGCAGGTGAGATCTTCTAGGAAACCACCAAACAGGACAAAGAAAGGGAATTCTCTGGGAATGAGGCTCTGAAGGAGCTTCCATTCCATTCTACTCCCTCACGTTTTCACCGTGATCGCAGGCAGTGGCTTTTCATGGTTACGCTAAGCCGAAGAGGGATCCGGGAACAAGGAATGTCACGAGGCTTACTGTTCTACTGACATCAGCTGTTTGGTTTGGTTTGGTTTTTAATATTCGCTCCCTGAAAATGGTGTAAGTATCTGTTTAATTTCCAGCATCCTGCAAGTTGATTCTGCTAAAGTTTGCCAACTGTTTCAAAGGTCCAGCCATTTTTACTGATGTCACTCAGGTTTCCTTTTTAAAAAATACTAATAAGCAACTTTATCAACTTATTTTTGGGAATTGTGTGTGAACAGCAGCTTTAGCTACCATGAGACCAGCACATGAGAACAGTATTTCTTAAGTACATTTTAATCAAATGAAATCCACACTAAAGTAAGGCTGAGGGGCTACTGGGCACGCACACTGAGCATTCTGCATAGAAACTGGTAAAAAAATCAAGTGATTAAAAAACACTCATTAACATTAAGATAGTAAAAGGCATTTCCAAAGTCAGAAGGGGACACAGGAAAGGGGACTATCGTCATGAGGAAGTGCTAGGGTGTCTTTGGGAGTACAACCTTGAAACCCAAGAAATGCTCTTTCCCTGCACTTATTATCTCTGAATTAAAAACCAGTGTTAGTTCCTGCCCCTTGCCTAGCCTCTATAGTCCCAGATTCCATAAGCTCCATGAAAACAGGTACCCTGATCTGTCCTGCTCACAATGTATCTCCAAGGCAAAGTTCAGTCTCTCCCAGAGTGGAATGTCAGAAATATTTGATGAATGAGTGATGATGCTGACAGCCAGAATCAGAATCAAGCAGCCTCAAACAAAGAAACGGGAAAGGAGTTTGTGGTCTTGGCTGAGAAGCCTGTTAGGAAAAATACCTCATTACTCAGTTTTCTCCGACTCTGGCTTCTCGGTGGAGTCTGAGGCACAGCTGCTCACCCCGACCCAGGCTGTCAGCACCTGGCCCAGAAACGGTCTATCAGGGGAGTAAATGCCAAACACCATGGTGAGAAATTCACGTTAAGAATTCAGAAGGTATAAAAAAATAATAATAAAAAGAAATTCAGAAGGTAAAATAAGCAAGTGGTCCTGGAAAAGCTCATATTTTAATGTGAATTTAGTGAGGCATTTACTTACAACACAATATTCAGGGGGAAGAAGTTTCAATACCACATTTACGTGGCTCCAGAATCCATGTTCTCTCCACGTAACTGCATAGGCCCTGGCCCCTTAGATTTATTCACTTTGTACAGACAAACATACAGTTGTCAAAGAGCTCAACTAACATCCTTCAATATCTAGATTCTGTAACCCAGTTTCTGAGCACAGAAGCAATTTTCTGATCAGAGTTTAGCTTCTGTGTATAAACACCTTTTAGGAGAATTATGCTAACGGTGCCAGCAAGAGAATTTGGTCTCTGTGGTATTTCCATTTGTCTCTGTAAATTGGCATCTGGTTTATAAGCATCACTCTCCTGTGAGTTGGTAAGTGGACCCCACCAAGAGCAATCAGCTCTGCCCCCAACTCCCCTCCCCCAAGTGAGTATATGAACATCCAAGGCTGAGGAATACTGTGAGGCCTCCTGGCAGTCAGCCAGTCCCTGGGGACACCACTCTCAACTCTCAGCCCACTTACTTTGAAAGCCTCCCCAAACAGTACTGCAAGGTGCCTCCCCTATGACACAAACATACGAAATCTTATTCTGCCTTCACAATCAGAGTGGCACCTTAAATAACAGTAGCATGCGTGTGAAACTCTTGTCGACACAAAACGAAGCACATCAACCCTGATGGGTCACATCCAGAAAAGACCAGGCTCCAGAGACTGGACCAGCTGTAATAGAGCACCCTCCCCTTGCCCCAAACAGTCATCGCCAGAACCCAGGCAAAAGGATGCTGAATCCAGGATCAGAAGGCGCAATCCCAATTCCAGAGGTACCACAGTCAAAACACAAATGATTCCATCAGCTTCCTCATTTGTACAACACAGTGAACAGGTGGCCTAGTTACTGCTTGTTAGTATCATCTCTTCATTTCCATAATGTAAGGAAAACACACGGATCTGACCGAAGCTTCCTCTGTCTGTCTGTCTGTCTAGAAAACAAGTGAGATCAGGGTTCCAATACCAGCTCAACTCCGTCCCTGCAGTGGCTATGAGACCCTGAACAAAACACTTTCTCAGGGTCCAAGTTTCCCTCACATATAAAATAAAGATCTTAAATTCAATCTACGTGAAATAAAGGGTTTCAAATAAAGGAGGAAGTTAAAAAACAGACAAGGCATAGACACTGGTTACTTTTCATAACGACCCTGTCAGGACCTGACGGCTAAGGTCTTCAAGAGGCAAGTTCAACCCAAAAACTATAAAAGAAAATTACTTTCAACTCCGCAACACACTCTCGGGTGAGGAGGGGTGGAATGTTTCCCCACTTAGCGAGATAAGCTCTAACTTTATTGACACCGTACTTTTCACAAGGCTTCTCTGAATCCAGCCCGCCTGTCTTCCAAAGTCTACCACCCCGTTACACGGAATGCCAAAGAACAACGGATCCTGGGTAGCCGAAGTGCGGACTCAGGACTTAAAAAAGTACTTCTGTGACGTGCCAGCGATCTGAGGAAGAGCCACTTCTCCAGAAGCCGCTGCCAACGAACCAGCACCTACTTTCCAAAGCACCTCAGTGTAACTGAGTCTCTCGGTCACTCTGTGAAGTGAATAAGGCAAGCGCTTTCATTTTCATCTAACTCCCGAGGAAACGGGGGTCCAGAAAGGCCACCTGACTTGCCAAAAGTCACAGTGGCAACCCTCGGCGCACTAGGGCCAGAACCGGCGTTCGCAACTCCCAGGGCGGCACCGATCCCGAGACGGACACGAGTTTTTACCTGGCACGGTCAGTCCTCTGAGACGCTCCGGGTCTTGACCTGCGGGAGGCAGACCCCCTCGTCCTCCTGGCCCTCACTGGCCCCACGCTGTTGTCTGAAGGGGGCCTCAGGAACTCCAGCATGCCGTGGAGCCTCTGCAGCCCGCTGAGGAAGCTGTTCATCGACTCCAGAGACGCCACTGGGACCGGGCGGTTAACACCGGGTCCCTGCCCGCGCTCCTCCGAAGCTCCCGGATGAACGTCCTCCGCACCATCTTCTCCCAACCGCTCCACTTCGTCCGTCAGGTCAGCAGACACCCGCGGAGCAGGCTGGAGCGGGGGCGGCCCCCCGTGGCTGGCGGCCACTTCGGCAGGTAGAGGCTGGAGCGGGGACGGTCCCTCCTGGCTGCCGGCCACTTCGGCAGGGGTGGGCTGTTCTGCAGCATGAGGCTCTAACTGCATCTCAAGACTATACTCCATTTCTTCATGAGCCATCACTGGGGAAGTAATGTTCGTAAAAAGTATCAGCAAAGGAGAGAAAACATGCCAGGTAGCCGATATAATCACATCTAAGTCTTCTAGATGTTCTGTTTAAGATCATTCTCGGCAAAACTGAAAATCTTCAAGAGATTTTAGTTACTTATTTTAGGTCAGAAGGGTTCGGCCATCATCAACTTTTGCCCTCCGTAGCAAGTACTTATAAAACTAGCTTTCCAGCTTACCCTTTACAAATGTGAAGGCATGTGATCACAGTACTATCTTCTAAAGCAGAAACATCTAGGAAATAAGAGGGTTGAACTACTGTATCTGAAAGTAATTTCCCAGACCTCCTGCAGTTCTTTGTCATGACCTGAATACAGAGATTTACCAAAACAAATGCATAGAACGCTACATCTGATTTTCGTGGGCAATATTCATCTTTCACAGCACCAAGTTACAAAGGATAAACAGAAAAAGGACATTTTTACACTTGCAAAATTAACTCAATACTAACTCAAAACAGAAATTTACCTAATTTTTCCAAAAAAGGCTAAGCAAATCTGATTTACTTCATCCTTGTTATTGTTTCCCCTCTCTAATGCCATTTGTTAGCCCATTTAACAAACATTTATTCAGTGCCTGTCATGTCCCTTTCCTTATTTGGTTCTTGTCTCTAATTCCACTATGTTAATCCATTCAAGAAATATTAACCACCTGTTAAGTAGTCAGATCCCCCACAGAGGCGATGACACGATAAAACTGTGTAAAGGATAAAACTCTGTAACAGAGTTTATATTCTAGCAAACGCAAGAATAATCAAATAAATGTGGAAATTATACATGGTGATATTTGGTTTTGGGAGGAGTCGCGGAGTACCATTTTAGACGCTCTTTCAGAAAGACTGAAAATTGAGCCCAGGCATGAAGGACTAAAAGAAGCTGCCCATAGGAAGAGCCAAAGAAGAGTTTCAGAAGGAAATCAGTACACAGCTCCCTGATGAGCATGGGTTTCGTAAAACAGAAACCAGGCAGATGTAGTGAACACGGTAATGAAGACTGAAAGTATGGGATGAGGTTGATGAGGCCGAACACTAACACTGAAAGCTTTGGTAAGGAGTTTCTTTTCTTTCTTTCTTTTTCTTTATTTGAAAGAGAGAAAGAGAGAGAGAGAGCGCACATGCACTAGCAGGGCAGAGTGGGAGAGAGAGAGAATATCAAGCAGGCTCTACGTTCAGTATGGAGCCCGACACGGGGCTTGATCTCACATCACTGGGAACATGACCTGAGCTGAAATCAAGAGTCAAGAGTCAAGAGTCACCCGGGCGCCCCAGGAGTTTCTTCTATGTTAGGAATGGACTGTAGGGGGAGCAAGATTGCAAGTAAGCTAAGCCGTTTACAGACTACTTGTGGGAGTGCAAACTAGTGGTCCAGAAGCTCGGGCAAGAGTGGTAGCAGTGGAGATGAAAAGTGGTAGACAGCTATAAGAACTGTCAGCATAGACATGCCACTTCAAATCATAGATTAAACTACCTAAGAAGGAAAGGGAGAGAAGAGAAGTGGGCCAAGGATTCAAAACCGAGGGGTTAACATTAAAAGGGTAAGTTACAGGACAAGAGCCCAGAACAAAGGCTGTGAAGGAGGAGAAAACCTGGTAGAGCATGGTGTCTTGGTCTTGGAAGAATGTTTCAAGGAGGGAATGGTCAAGTGTGTCTAGCGCAGAAGAATGGTCACTAGATTTAACAATGTAGCGAGGACACATAACCTAGAAAAGAGCAGTTTCCGCACAGCGAGGGGGCCCGAGGCCACACTGGAGCAGCCCGAGTAAGGAGATGGAATACAATACACATGGTGGATGAAGCACACGTATCTTTCGTTTTCTAGGCATTCCTGAAAACCCATTAACATGACAACTCCCCCCAACTGCATTAGAGAAAGGATAAAAGATAAATCACAAAGACAAAGCAAATTCAAACAGGGCAGGAGACGATGCAATTTTTGCTAGAACTGGTAACTTAGTAGAGCTGAAAAGAAGAAGCCCAAGTGACTGCAAAGAGGGGGTTACTGTGTGCTACAGAGAAGCAAGCGGACTCCCACCGAGGGGACTGCAGAAACCAGGCAACACAGAGGACAGTGTTGAACGTGGAGCTGAAGAACAGGACTGGTTGAAAGCCTGTCTCAAACGAACAAAAGCCAGCCAAACACACACCTCCTCCACCTCTGCCGTAGGAAGCTGGAGGCTGGTACCAGACAGGCTTAAGACCAGCATGGGTGACAGCAGAGCAGTGAAAATACGCAGTTAAGTGCAAGTCTACAAACTGAACAGTGTGAGACTCTCCCAACTCTTCTCCTCACCTTTTCCCCCTGCACAAATCCAGGACACAATATTCTGGTTTATATACGTCCTCTACCTAAAGCAGGAAATTAGAGGACTCTTCTCTAGAAAAAAAAAAAAAAAAAAAAACAACCTAAAAATATTGACAGTTGTGAATCCCCAAGAAAATGGGTGAGGCTCTGTCCCTCTATCTAACAGTAAAAGCCTACTACCTGATAGCTTGACAGAGTTCAGCCACTCATATAAAGCTTCCAAACAGCCTCAAGGGGGAGGGAAGGGGCTCTCCTTAAAAAGAAACTAATAGCCAAGGATCAACTGACATTTTGAGTAAAGCCTCCAAAATGAGGGAGAGACCAGAGCAGACAAACAGAAAAAACTTGGAGGGAAGAAAGGAAATTAATGCAAGAAACTGTAAAAAACAAAACAAAACCCAAAAACATATGCAAACAAAAACAAAACAAAACAAAACTCCTCAAACTTACAAGAAAAGAATGCCAGGGAGGAAAAAAGGACACATTAGAAAACAAGGAAGAGCTCTAGGAAATGAAAAATGACAGATGACAGCCAAAATAAAATATTTAATACAAGGATCGGAAAAAGTCAAGGAACTCTTTCAGAAAGTAGAATAAAAGATGGTCAAAAAAAGACAGTAATAAAATAAAAATGTTAAGCCAGGATATTTCATTACCTTTAGTCCTGGAAAGAGAACTCAGAAAGTGGAAAAGAAACTAAAACAGATTATAAAGGAATCCACTATAATGCCATTTTTAGGATAATGAAAAACATGAAAAATCAAGCTACTCTCTGGACTTATACAACTGTAGTACAAAACAAACCTGGGCATGAAAAATATCAAATTCAGGAAGAGAGTTCCAAGGTTCTCATGGGCTTCAACTCTATATATGTATGTATGTGTGTGTGTGTGTGTCTATATATATACCTTGTTTTTATTTCTTAAAAAAGAAAAAGAAAAAAGAAAAGGATGCAATTACAGCAAAAGGTTTGTTAGATCCAGATGGTGTGTGCACAGGTTTTTATTTTTTATTACTCTCCGTACATATCTGTATGATTAAATATTAGAAATGAAGTTTCTTCCCACCTTATGTCAGTTTTCATTAAAGAGCAACCAGTTTTCATTAGAACAGCAAAGCAGACAGCTGAATCCAACCGATTCATTACGGTATACACAGTAGCAACAAGTACACAGCAGGTGCTAAATACCTACTGAATTATCCACACACCTAGCGGCAGTCTGGAGCAAAGCTTCCCAACCACTGCGGGGAAATATACATCCTCCAGCCCAGGGCTATGTCAGGAGTGACCAGAGCCAAAAAGCCACCCCAAGCCTTGAGCTGCCTTGTCCTGGACCTCGGTATGCCATACAAATGCCATTTTCTATGTGTGGCGTTTAAGTGGACGCTTAAGACGTTAATTTCCCACTTGTCATCTTTCCAAACTTTGTTACTCAGATAGAAGTCTGTAACAGGTGGGACGATGGCCGCCAATTACAGGATAAGGGGCCGAGGCATGCAGTCTAGCCTATCTGGTTCAAATCCCCGTACTACGTGTGGCACCTTAGGCCGGTTTCCTAGCCTCTCTGTTCAACTTGTTCATTTCTAAAACGGGGATTAAAAGTATTTACTTTTTATTTATTTACTGAGTAAATAGTATTTACTGAGCGCCTGGGTGGCTCAGTCGGTTGAGCGTCGGACTTCGGCTCGGGTCATGATCTCACGGCTCCTGAGTTCGAGCCCCCCGACGGGCTCTGTGCCTGCACAGAGAGCCTGGAGTCCGCTTCGGATTCTGTGTCTCCCTCTTTCTCTACCCTTCCCCCGCTCATTCTCTGTCTCTCTCTCTCAAAAATAAACATCCAAAAAAAAATTTTGTAAGTATTTACGTCACAGTGTCGCTGCGAAGTAAAGCTGGATAAAACCAAAGAACAGGTTCCTCCGTGAACTTGAAAGTTACGCAAGTAACGGGCGCCCAGCGGGAAAGCAATTCTATTTGCACATGAAGAGCTAGGGGCTCGGCACCCCGGATGGAGAACGGCCGGCGACGGACTCTTCTCCTGCCTTCCCTGCCTTCACCCCCACCTCCGGCATCTCCCCGATCAAGCCAGAAAAAGCGTGGGTTCGGGGCCCTCAACCCCAACCGTTGGGGCCGCCCGGAGCCACCGAACCGAACCTCCCTATGCGGCCAGGTTCTGTGCCCGCCCGCAGCTCCCCTCGTGGGGGCGACCCTGGGCCCTGCAGCCAGGGATCCAGCCCGGGAAGTTATCCTGGAGCCAGGGGCCCAAGGCCTGGGTAAAGGCAAGTGCTCCCCTTACCTAAGGCCGGGGGGTACACTGCAGGGCTTGCAAAATCGCTGCGGTGGCGGTCGTTTCTTCGGAAGATCTCGCACACTTGGAGGGCAGCAGCTACTTCCTGAGCAGCTCAAGCTGCCCGCCCGAGTTGCGGGCGCAGCCTGCTCCTATTGGACAGCACTCCTAGACGGCAGCCAATACCCTCTCTTCTTCTTCCGTTGGTCTCCGCGGGCTGAAAAAGCGGCACTCTCATTGGCTGGTTCTTCATTGGCTTGTTCTTCGTAAACTGACTGCGCGAGGCCACGCGCAAGGGGGCCTTGTACAATTGGTAGAAATATTCGTCCGTCACCTGGTGCCCAGCCCACAAAGAGAAGAATCCAACAAGGGTTTCCCCGCTCTTTATTTGAACTTTCTGGCGGGAGAAAGTTGTAAAAAGATCCCTCGGATCTTTCTGGAGCCCGAGCCGTGGGACAGCCCAGCTCATGTATATCCTTTCGTGAGGTTGAAGAGCTCCTGAAAAAGAACTTGCCTACACCATCTCTTTAATTGCAAACCATTGCAATAAATTGCTTGCTAATAGTAGCAAACTATTGTAACTAGGTGACCATGGTCACGTTATTTGACGGCAAACTTTTTTGAGGAATCTTGCTTAAAGTCGAAATCTCACTTTTTAGAAGGAAGACCTAAAAATCTAAACCTCAGGCAGAGACTGCACATTGCCAAAATTTTATTTACTCAGCTGTCAATTTTCAGTGGAATTGGTGGCAGAGGAGAGCATAAATAATTGAAAGTCATGGATAATCCAATTTTCTCCTCTGAACCTGTTAACCAAAGTCAGTGTTAGCATTTGTACTTTTTTCGTTTCCTGCCGCCTAAGGGACCTGCTACTGAGCTATATAGCCTGGCTAATATGAGGAGAAAGAAACTTTCTTTTGTAAACAAACATGAATGAAAAACGTATGTACTCATATAAATCCTGCATGTTCAATGGAGCAAAATTAGAGGATGCAGAGAAGCAAAAAACAAAAATTGTCTCTATCCAGAGAAATCATTATTAACTTTGTTTAAAATCTTCATTTATCTAAATATATACATTTAGATATAGATGGGATAGTGTTTTAATCTTAAAATATATTTTTTGAATTGCTTGCCATGTTAATAAATACATAGGCACATTATTGAATACTGGGTGATTCTTTGAAAAATTTTTAAATAAAAATAGGTGACGTGATAAAAAAAATTGGACAACACAAAG
Source organism: Panthera tigris (assembly GCF_018350195.1). NCBI lineage: Eukaryota > Metazoa > Chordata > Mammalia > Carnivora > Felidae > Panthera > Panthera tigris. The sequence continues at coordinate 48,948,040 of NC_056674.1, forward strand.
AGCTGTTTAGTGAAAAGTATACAGAATGTTTCTAAATGGTTCTGATATTCATTCATGATGCACCTGCTGGACTAGCTAGGAGAAAAACAATAAAGACACAAGTCAGAAACTTGTAGTCTTGGGCACCTGGGTGGCTCAGTCCATTAACCACCTGACTTGCGCTCAGGTCATGATCTCACTGTTCGTGAGATGGAGCCCAGTGCATAGCCTGCTTGGGGTTGGTTCTCTCTCTCCCTCTCTCTGCCCTTTCCCTGCTCATGCTTGCACACGCTCTCTCTCTTAAATAAACTTAAAAACAAATAAAGTGCAGCACATCCATAAAACTACAATACGCTGCAGAGCTTCAATGCAAGTTGGGAAAAAGAACAATCTCCTTTACCAAATATTGACGACCAGAACAGTGTTGGCCTGCAGTCCTTTTGCTAATTCCCGTAGCAAAGAGACCTTAGACTTAAATGTAAATTCTAAAAACTATAAAACTTCTGCAAGAGAGCAGGAGAAAATATTCCTGACCTTGGGTTAGGTAAAGATTTTTTAGATATAACCCTCAAAAGCATGATTCATACGAGCAAAAACTGATAAATTGGATCACATCAAAATTTAAAACTCTGCTCTCCAAAAGACATTGTTTGGAAAATGAAAAGATGAACTGCATACAGGTAGAAAAAATTTGCAAATCATGTATCTGATAAAGGATTTGTACCCACCATTTATACAGAACCCTCAAAACTCAATAACTGGCAAAACAAAACAACCCAATTTAAAATATGGGCACAAGATTTGAACAGACACTGTGCCAAAGAAGATATATCGACAACAAGTTAAATGAAAGGATCCTCAACATTACTAGTCACTAAGGGAATGTAAATTAAAGGCTCAATGACATACCGTCATTATATAATTATTAGAATTGCCAAAATTAAAAATCCTGGTCATACCAAACGTTGGCTAGGATATGGAGCTACACTGCTAGTGGAATGGAAAATTCCACAACCCTTTTGGGAAACAGTTTGACAGTTTCTTAAAAAGTTAAATGTGATCTTATGATCACATATAATCCAGCAATTTGCTTTTAGGTATGTACCCAACAGAAAGGAAAGCATATGGTCAAATAAAGACTTGTACGTGAAAGTTCGTAGCAGCCTTATTTCCAATAGCCAAAAGCAATAAACAATTCAAATTTTCATCAACAGGTGAATGGATAAAAAATGTGAAATCCATACAATGCAATTGTTCTCAACAGTCAGAAGGAATGAATTAGCAATACATGCAAGCACATGGATGAATCTCCAGATAATTATATTGAGTAAAAGAAAGCAAACTTTTACACACCAAATGATTTCAGGCACATAAAATCTTAAAATGGAAACTCATCTATAGTGGCAGACAGTAGGTCAGTGGTTGCCTAGGGGGAAAGGGGAGTAGAAGGCAGTGATTGCAAAGGAGCGTGAGGACGCTTTGGGAGTTGATGGGTATATTCATTATGTTGACTGCGGTGGTATATACATACATCAAAACTTATCAAATTACATTGGGGGGTCTGGGTGGCCCAGTTGGTTAAGCCTCCGACTTTGGCTCAGGTCATGATCTCCTGGTTTGTGGGTTCAAGCCCTGCATGGACTCTGTGCTGACAGCTTGGAGCCTAGAGCCTGCTTTGGATTCTTGTCTCTTTCTCTCTCTGCTCTTCCCCTGCTCACACTCTGTCTCTCCCTAAAAAATAAGTAAACATTAAAGAAAGTTTTAAAAACTTATCAAATCACACACTTTCAAGTATTATAGTTTATTGTATGATAATTATACCTCAAAAATGCTGCTAAAAGTCAAGATTGTGGGGCAGGAGTGGATTGTATGGGCATAATGGAACTTTCTGGCATGATGATAATGTTTATTATCTTGATGGGGTTTGAGTTACTCATGTGTATACATTTGTGAAAACTCATCACATGGTATGTTTAATATTTGTGCATTTCACAACATCGAAAATTTACCTGCCCCCTGCCCCCAAAACGCGTAAACAAACATTAAACTCTAGTTCATGATAGAAATGCTGAACTGTTTAGAAATGAAGTGTACTGATGCCTGATATTTTCTTTTAAATGCATAAAAAATAAAGATGGATTAATGGGTATAAAGAGGCATGGTTATAGGGGTGTGTGATAAATATAGTACATCGTTAGTTGTAGAATTTAGGTGATGAGTACACAGGTGTTTGGAGTGTAACCCCACTGATTTTTTGGTGTATTTGAAAATTTTCATAAATAGTGTTGGAGAAAAAAATTAGGTACAAGGCCTTAGAGGATGTCCTGTGGAAGAGAGGGACCCAGGAGATTAAGTGTTGTAAGTTTCTTTTCTTTCTTTTTTTTATGTTTTATTTCATTTTTGAGAGAGAGAGATAGAGTGCAAGTGGAGCAGGGACAGAGAGAGAGAGGGAGACACAGAATCCAAAGCAGGCTCTAGGCTCTGAGCTGTCAGCACAGAGCCCAATGCGGGGCTCGAACCCATGAACTGGGGGATCATGACCTGAGCCAAAGTCGGAGGCTTAATCGACTGAGCCACCCAGGTGCCCCTAAGTGTTGTAAGTTTCACAGTGAATCCACTTCTGCTGTGGGTCTGCCTGAGTATAAATAATTAATCTACAAGAAAGACTTCTCATTGTACCTCCTACAGCAAAGACAACAAGGGATTTTAAAGACGAAAATTGTAGTACCTGATAAACTCTAGAAAAGAATACTTTTAAATGTTCAGCCTGTCCATATTTATTCTTCTCCATTTTTTTATTTATAGAAAAAATATGTTCCAGGTTTTAAAAGAAACAAGAATAAGTAAACAGTAAAAAAAAAAATAGAAATCAGCCATAATTTTATTCCTCAGAGATGATTACTAGACTATAAGCTCCAAATGTATTTTGTCTATTGTCTCCTCAGTGATTGGAACAATGCCCAGCGCATTTGCTATTGAATGACTTGGGATGAGTTCTGGGTGGGGGGGGGGGTGGGGAACAACACGCAGAGGTAAGTGTTGGTGTATCCTAGGTAAAGCATACACCATGAGCAAAAGCGTAAAAATTCAGAACAAATGGGCCACATGCAGGAGACACGGGTCTGAGTCTGTCAGGGTTTAAAATTGAGAGCTCTTAGGCTAACATACTGTGTCCTCTACAACACTAAAATAATTTTTAATAGCTGCCAACTTTTAAAAAGATGAAAAATTTACAGAAAAATATGAATTTTCAGCAACTTTTTTTTTTTTTTTGCATAACAGAAAGCTCTGGAAATATTGGAACCCCTTTCCTATGTGATAAAAATAGGCTGGAGCAGAGTAGAGGCTGTCCTTCTCTACAAAGTTCATCTGTTTGCTGAAGTCCCCTCCAGGCTCAACTTAACACATTTAGGTTCCCCTCCTAGACTCTTTAGGTAACCAGAGTTTGCAGTCTCTAGTAGGAGAGCTCTGGGATCTGATACTGGAAGTTAGGTTTGGGTCAGATATACAAGGCCACGGGTATCCACTGAAGAATTTGTACCGATTTCTATGGGCAAGAGGAAGGATTGAACAGTGTTTGCTCAGTTACTACCCTTTATACTCTGTAGTAACTTTAGTGGAAACACTTCCCCATTCCAGGGATGCTCTCCTCTGTCTGGAGCTTTGTGGAAGGTCTGAGAGATGTGGATCTAGAATGGGAGGAGACATTCCCAGGGACGGAGATGGTGTGAAGAAACTATGGATAAGCAGCTAATAACATGGTGAGATAAAAATCCGAGGAGGAGAAATTATCCCAGGGATACTGGAAAATGGAAGGAAGGAAGGAAGGAAGGAAAGAGGGAAGGATGGAAGGAAGAGAGAGAGGGAGGAAAAAAGACAGAGAGAGAGAGAGAAGGAGAGAGGCGGGGAAGAGAGAGAGAAAGAATATAGGCTGGCGTAAAATAATCTGCCTTCTGAACCTACTTTGGACTAAGCAGTGGCCTTAGCGCAGGGTTTCTGAATAACACTGATGTTTGGCTGGATAATTCTTTGTTGTAGGGGGCTCTCCTGTGCACTGTAGGGTGCTAAGCAGTCTCCGTCCACTAGATGCCAGTAGCATGCCCCACCCGCCGAATTGTGAAAACCAGCAATGTCTTAAGAGATTGCCAAATGTCCCCTGAGAAGCAAAACCACCCCTGGTTGTGATCCACAAAGGAAATCTTTCACAAATGTGAAATAACACGTGTGGTTCATGCTCTTCAGACCGCAAAGAACCCCACCACTAAGAGAGAGCCACCTGGAGGGCTCACGTGCCTGGGAATCATCAGGGATCTCCCGCAACTGTGAAGGGCAGTCATCACCCAGTGGCTCCTAGTGCCGGTCCACAGATACCAGCTGGTAAATTTTAGAATCACAGCCTGGCATGGAAACAATGACATGAGAGGTTTAAAAAATTGCTCTGGCGCTCACATACCTCTCTGGATGCTAATGGTTGGCATCACAACTAGGGAAGAAACAAGAAACAAGAGCTTCCAGTGACCCCACTGACCAGTCCCGGCAATGCCCACTTTGAAGAATGGACTTCCCAGGACAGCATCGATGGGAATCTCTAGTCTATTGAAAGGGGAACCCAAACCCATCTGAGCCAGCCTTCACACCGGTTACTTTCAAACGGGATCTTCCCAGTGACAATTTCCCAGAGGACAATTCCAAAGCCAAAAGAAAACCAAGAAACTGAACAATCATGATGGGTTTCCCTTTTTCCATACCTCTCTATTTCCATAAAGCTCTGAATTCTCTCATTACCACCCAGTACCACTCAACAGAGTTGAGTTCTGAGGGTCCTCAGAAGTTTGACTTGGGCTTTCCCACTCGGTTCACTGAGTTAGAATCTTCACGAGAACATGGACATAGCTGTATATTTAAGCTTTTTTTTTTTTTTAACGTTTTTTTTAATTTATTTTTGAGACAGAGAGAGACAGAGCATGAACGGGGGAGGGGCAGAGAGAGAGGGAGACACAGAATCGGAAGCAGGCTCCAGGCTCTGAGCCATCAGCACAGAGCCCGATGCGGGGCTTGAACTCACGGACCTCGAGATCGTGATCTGAGCTGAAGTCAGACGCTTAACCGACTTAGCCACCCAGGCGCCCCCGTATATTTAAGCTTTTATGGCATATTTATTCTACACATTTTCCAGTATCTGAAGTGAGAAGTAGGGTGCAGAATTGACTCTCTTAGCCTTTTTTCTCCCAGTTTCTTAACTGATGGAAGTCTGTGATTTGCTCGCTTGAAATCCTACAGGCTAGACACCAAGGCGACTTACAGACAGAACGAAATAGCACAATCGTGGGTGGGGGTGGGGGGTAGAGGGCAGAGGGCTGGTGTTACACATGACTGTCAGGGAATGCTCTTTTACCTACAGGACGTATTTCCACCGGTGTCTTCTACCTGGGTGTCTACACTAGTAACATTATGGGTTCAACTTATTGGGCAGCAACCAAGAGAAACACAGAGAAGTTTCTTCTGTATAAAATGGGGCAACGCGGATCACTCGAGATAATGGTTATAAAGCACCTGTAAAACTTGGTAAGTTGTAGTTGTCCTCGCATTCCTTATTAGATACAGGGCTTTCTCTAATACAGGGCTTAGTGGAGGACTCAACTCCACTAAGTGAGGCTGGACAGGGTGCACAGAGCCACCCTATGGCTTGCTTTCTCTCCGAAGCAGGCGAAGACAGAGGGTATTACATTAAAGCGAAATAAGTCAGAGAAAGACAAATATCCTATGATTTCGCATGTGGAATTTAAGAAGCAAAACAGATGAACATAGGGGAAGGGAAGGAAAAATAAGATGGGATAAAAACAGAGAAGGAGGCAAACCACAAGAGACTCTTAAGAACAGAGAACAAACTGAGATCAAACTCAGGGGTGGGGGATGTGGGTGGGGGATGGGTTATACAGGTGGTGGGCATCAAGGAGGGCACTTGCTGGGATGAGCACTGGGTGTTGTATGTAAGTGATGAATCACTAAAGTCTATACCCGAAACCAATACTATATGTTAACTAACTTGCATTTAAATTAAAAAAAGATGATGTGAAGAAACCAATTTTGCATCATGTTGTTTAGAGTTTGTTGATTACTATAAAATTGAAAATTGCTGTTCTGCCTTCACTAAAAAAATAAATAAATAAATAAAAATCATGCCCCACGTCGGGCTCTGTGCTGACAGCTCAGAGCCCGGAACCTGCTTCGGATTCTGTGTCTCCCTCTCTCTCTCTACCCCTCCCCTGCTCACACTCTGCCTCTCTCTCTCTCAAAAATAAATAAACGTTAAAAAAATTAAAATTAAAAAAAGCAGCAGGTGAGAAAATGATATGGGGGCATCCCTCACCCCCTCTGCTCTATCCGACCCTATAGGATGGCCAGCCTGTGCCTTTGGATTTAATATGACAACTGTGAGTTACTCTGTTGGCCCCTGCTTGGTCAACACCGTGACTTTAAAGAAGCCACAGCACAACTGATGTTCCCTTTGCTCCACGCACGCTGGCCATCAGTGCCATGCCTTAGTGCAGAGAACTGCCAGCCCCAAAATCGGCCAGACACCCAACTCTAGGGGCAAGGTCAGGAAAAGGAGTAGATGCTTAGATGGCTCATTCCCCTTTCACTCACATGTTTACTGAGCACTGACGTCCTCTGACATCTAGCGCCCTGCTGGATACCGGGGATGAAAGGCCGAGAAGCACAGGTTTCAGTCCGGTGAGGACCACGAGAGTGGCGCAGGCACGGTGTTTGAGAGCACTTATATCCCACTGGCGAGGGGGGAAGGCATCTGAAAGTCAGGAAAGACCTATCTTGTGTTATTTAAGGGCTGTCCCAGGCACTTGTAAGGCTGGAAGAAAGTCATCTGTGGATGACAAAGAGAATATTCTTCTAGCATTTGGGAATTGTGGACATCGAGTTAACAAAACCCTTTCCTCTTCTGTAAAAGGATCTTTCAGTTAACTTTAAAAAAATTTTTTTAATGTTTATTTATTTCTGAGAGAGAGAGAGAGAGAGAGAGAGCACATGAGTGGGGGAGGGCAGAGAGGTAGACACAGAATCCAAAGCAGGCTCCAGGCCCTAAGCTGTCCACATAGAGCCTGACGTGGGGCTCTATGAACTCATGAACCATGAGATCATGACCTGAGCTGAAGTCGGACGCTTAACCCACTGAGCCACCCAGGCACCCCTCAGTTAACTTTTTAGCTCCATTCCCCTGAGAACCTGATAAGGGCAGATGGTCATCTATGTGCCCAAATATTGCTGATGATTAAAGACCCCTGATTGGTAAATTGCTTATGAGCTAGGGGTTGGGAGGGTATGAGAACTATAAATGAGGGATGCTGGGTTCTGTGGCCACTCTTATTACTGACACACCCTTTGTGGTGACACCCGAAGATATGCCCATGGAGTTGTTACAAGAGAATATTGACTCCTGTGTTTCACAAGGCTTCTAAGCCTGGATGGCCCCACACCCACCGGAGGGGAGCCTCTTTCGCTAGTACCTGGGGTGAGAGCAAAGAGAATATCTCCTGGATGACTGTGGGGACAGCTGTGGGGACTCCCACTGGAGAGAGGGATTTGATGCTATCCTCTGCCAAGGCATGTATCCTGCATGCCATTACTCTCAATGCCAAGTGTGGCTTATGGTAGTCCCATGAGTCTGAATGCCTAGTTGGATCTAGGAAAATCCTTTTGCAGGGACACAGAAGTGGTGTCCAGGTATTTAAGTGGAAATGACTCTTAGCCTGTCCCTGCTAAGCAGGTGTGAGGGAAGATAGGCATCAGAACAGCAGGCAGGACTGAGCCTATCCTGTGGTGGGCGCGTGGAAAACTGTCCAGGCAGGTGTAGAGGTGAGCCCAGTGCTAAGGTTAAGGCAGAGAAACAAGCAAGCACAGCCTTTCCGGGAAACATGTGTCCCTTTCCCAGCATTAGTGACACAGGTCGAAATCAGAGTCACCTGGAAGACTGTGCTTGCCATCACTTTGTAGCAGTCTGTCACCAGGAAGCTCGAGCTCCTGATGTTTCCGTGGGGTTCTGCAGGTGCTTCCAAATGGTGCTGTCTGACACGACCAAAAGCATTATATACCCACATCAGTTGTTCGATGGCTATGGACTGAGGGCGAGGGGCCCTGGGACAGGGACGGGAGGCTATAAAACTTTTGGGCACTTTGTTTTTTTTTTAATTTTTTTTTTAACGTTTATTTATTTTTGAGACAGAGAGAGACAGACATGAACGGGGGAGGGGCAGAGAGAGAGGGAGACACAGAATCGGAAGCAGGCTCCAGGCTCTGAGCCATCAGCCCAGAGCCCGACGCGGGGCTCGAACTCGCGGACCGCGAGATCGTGACCTGAGCCGAAGTCGGACGCTTAACCGACTGAGCCACCCAGGCGCCCCATTTTTGGGCACTTTCAACTACCCATAAGTGCCAAGGGTCTTCAGTACTCATGGATATTCCTCTGTAGATGAGCTGTTAGCCGCAAAGCCTGCCGATCAGGGCTGAGCATGATCAGCTGGTAAACAGGCCCTCCGGATGGGGCACTAACAGTGTCTCCCGCAATCCAGAATTACCCCTCCTAAAACCTACTAGTGGGGAGAGTCAAGAAGAATAAACTTTGTGATTTCAATAAATATCCAAATCAGTGTTGCCGAAAATATGATATGAGTGGTACGTGGGATGACACGGTGGGAAAATTGCTCTCCCTTCAATTTTTTCGTCTCTCTGATTATGTCAAGGACAAAGTCTCAGGTGGGTGTCAGGTGTCTTTAATGCTTCTTTAAATTTGCTAGTATCTCCTTTGTACGAAGAGAATGTGGGTCTGAATTACGGACCTCGGGCAGGCAGCGTCACCAAGCCAGAATTTAGCAACATTGTTTTGGCCTCATTTATGGTCACTTATTTGTGGCAAGTGACTCGGCTTTCCAATTTATGGTTGTAATAGAAAATGCCCTTTTCCTTTATTTAGGTTCTTAAAAAGTGAGCTAATTTAAAGAAAAAAATTTAAGTAAATCATACTGGCAGTATGGTGGAGACATTAAAAAGCATGAAAGTGGTCTGTGAGTGGTTGGCCTTTGGGGATCCCTGGGCTAGAGGAAGCATAGGCTACGCATGTGACGGGAGGTCAAATTGCCACATAAAATACAGGACACCTGGTTGATTTAGTAGAAGTATGCCCCAAAAGTGCATGGGGCCTACTTCTACTAAAAAAATTATTTATTATCTGAAATGATGTATATCTGAAATTTTAGTAAACGTGTCTCATGTCATATTTGGGACATAGTTATGCTAGAAAATTATCCATTGCTTCTCTGGAATTTCAGTTAACTGGGCATCTTGTGTTTTTATTTGCAAAATCCAGCAACCCTAAGAGTAAGGCCTAACTCCTCAAGAGCAGCCCTGGACATTAAATTCCACCCTCGGCGCCTGGGTGGCTCAGTTGGTTGAGCGTCTGACTTCGGCTTATCGCGGTTTGTGAGTTCGGGCCCCGCACTGGGCTCTGTGCTGACAGCTCGGAGCCTGGAGCCTACTTTGGATTCTGTGTACGGGGTTATAATCAAAGTAATAAGACAACTTACGGAAAGGGAGCCAGCCTGGGCTTCCAGCCTGTTCTCTCATCATCTCTGGAATTATTGATAGGGGAGACAGATTTTTACTCTGTTCTTGGCACCCTTCCCCCTCATCTGCTACCTGTACAAGCCTGTGGCTGCCCCAGGACCAGGACGATGCAAATACGAGGTGCTTTTCCTTATCGAGCGGTTCCTAGAGCTCCTGAGTTTACAGTACTCCGTGGCGGTGGAGAATTGAGGCAGGTTCACTGATGGAAAGGAGCCAAACACTATGAAGGCCCAGCCTCACTCAGAGGTCCTATTCTCTGCAGCCTGCCTCCCTCTCACTACAGAGACAAACTTGGGTCTGCTGTGCTTCTCCTCAGACTCTCCATCCCCATGTCTCACAGTTTGCTCCCTCACCTCCTTGAGCGGGTCAAGGACCCAAGAGTTCCCATGCCTCCCCCTGGTGGTATTTGCCATGTTGCAAACCTACCTCTCAGTTGTTTCTCTAATGTCTCCCCTACTCAACTGTATCCCCAAGAAGGCAGGGTCTGTCGTGTTCACACAGTGCTCACAAGGAGCTCCATAAATATGTGTGGGAGGAATGGATAACACTCAGGCTTCAGGGGCTGGGGAGGGGACTCAGGCCAGAAGTCATGGGCCCGAGACCCAAGAACAGACACACGCAGAGTAAGTCAGTCACCTCAGCCGCGGCCCAGAAAAGAAACATCACTGGAAGTTTTCCTTTGAGTTGGGATTCCATGCTCCAAAATCAGGTCACTGGAAGATGTGCAGAAACTTCCAGAGGGAATGGAAAAGGAGTGGCTCTGTCCTCTCTGTTGGCAAGAACAGCAGAAAAAAAATAACCAGCGGGAGAGGCCATACTATTTGGCAAAATGCAGTCACATTAGAAAAATTAAATTTGGGGTGCCTGTGTGGCTCAGTCAGCTAAACGTCCGACTTCAGCTTAGGTCATGATCTCATGGCTTGTGGGTTCGAGCCCTGCATCAGGCTCTCTGCTGTCAGCACAGAGTTCGCTTCGATTCCTGTCTCTTGGTGTAGTGACTGCCTGTGTTTGGGACGGTTGCCATGGATTGTCAGCGTCCCCTGAGCTGAGAACTGGTGCTGTGTTGAGCTTGGCCACTGACGGCAGAGCATGGAACCTTTCAGGCGTCTGTGGCAACAAAATCAGCATGGACATAGATTTACCTTGAAAATGTCACGCTAAGTGAAAGAAGCCAGACACAAAAGGCCATACGTTGTGCTACTCCATTTGTACGAAAGGTCCAGAACAGGCAACTCTATAGACACAGAAAGTAGATGAATAGTTGCCTAGGGCTAGAGATGGTGGGGGTGGGAGTGAGTGGGGAGTAACTGCTGATGGGTATAGTGTTTCTTTTGGGGGTGATAAAAATGTTCTAAAATTACATTATGATGATGGTAGCACAACTCTGTAAATATATTAAAAACCATTAAATTGTACACTTTATTTATTGAAAAAGAATTTTTAATGTTTATTTCAGAGAGAGGAAGAGACAGAGGGTGAGCAGGGGAGGGGCAGAAAGAGGGGGCACAGAATGTGAAGCACACTCCAGGCTCTGAGCTGTCAGCACCGAGCTCGAACTCACAAGCCATGATCATAACCTGAGCTGAAGTCAGGGTGCTTAACCGACTGAACCAACCAGGCAACCCTTTATTTATTTATTTATTTATTTATTTATTTATTTATTTATTGTTAAATATTATTTTTGGGCCACCTGGATGGCTGTCCGTTAAGCATCTGACTCTTGGTTTCAGCTCAGGTCATGATTGCATGGTTTCATGAGTTCAAGCCCCACATCTGGCTCTGTGCTGGCAGCGGGGTGCCTGCTTGGGATTCTCTCTCTCCCTCTCTCTGTCCCTCTCCCACTTGCACTGTCTCTGTCTCTCTCAAAATAAATTTTAAGAACTTTAAAAATAGGGGCGCTTGGATGTGTTAAGTGAAATTAGAGAAAGACAAATATCATAACATGAATTCACTCATATGAGGACTTTAAGACAAAACAGATGAACATAAGGCAAGGGAAACAAAATTAACATAAAAACAGGGAGGGGGACAAAACAGAAGAGACTCATAAATGTAGAGAACAAACAGAGGGTTACTGGAGGGGGTGTGTAAGGGGGGATGGGCTAAATGGGTAAGGGGCGCTAAGGAATCTACTCCTGAAATCATTGTTGCGCTATATGCTAATTTGGAAGTAAATTTTAAAAAATAAAAAATAAAATAAAATAAATAAAATAAAACTTTAGTCCAACACTGTATGGGTCACCTAAGACATGTTTGGCAAGTGGCTGTGGCCCATGAAGGCCCAGGTTGCAACCTTGACCACAGCTGGCCAAGCGTATTCAGGATTGTAACAGAAGTTGGCTTCTGTCAATCTCAAATTCTCTTTTCTGTCTTCCCCCTCCCAATGCTTGAGCATCCCTGCCTCTCCAGTCCTCCTCAGCATTCTCTACTGTATTTTCAGCAAGCTGTAAGTTTATTCCAGCCTCCCCATTGGCCTATGACTCAATGAGACTTCATGTTACAAGTGTTGCCTGCCTCAGCGGCATCTGCACTGAAGACTCAGAGATTTTCCAGGCTAGAGGAATTGGGGGGACATGTGTGCTGCCCTATGTAGCATCCGTTTCTCGACTTCCTATTACTGCCCAGGTTTTCAGAGGTTATCTGTTCTTTTCCCTCTCAGCAATGAGTTTGTGGGGCGCTGGCCCCATTCCTGGTTGGAAGTGATTTTGCCTCTCCCCACCCAGGGGACTTTTGGCAACGCCTGGAAACATCTTTGGTCGCCATGACTGGGGGATGGGTGCGACTGACATCTAGCAGGTAGAAGTTGGAGTGCTATACTGCACGGGACAGCTCCCCCACAACAAAGTATTATCCGACCCCACATGTCAATAGTGTAGGGTTTGAGAAACCTTGATCTAAGACAACTCCTAATATATCACAATGATCAATTCAAAACTGGGCGCCTGGGCTAATTTGAGTGGGGAGGAATGTTTGCTGGGGAGCTTCTTGGGTTCCCTACGACAGCCCAGGAAGCCAGCTTCTAACTCTTAATCTCTCTCTCTCTTCTCTGAATATGAGTGAGAAAGCACAGGGCCTTCATCCTAAAGCCTTGGAAGGAGGCTAACCTATGAATGGCAGAATGGAAAGAAAAGAAGAATCTGAGTCCTGAATGACAACATTGAGCCACCGATTCCTCAGTTATAGGTTTCATGAACAAATAGCCTTCCTTATTGTTTATTTATTTATTTTATTTACTAAAAAATTTTTTTTAATGCTTATTTATTTCAGAGACAGAGACAGAGCACAAGTAGGGGAGGGGCAGAGAGCTGGAGACAGAATCTGAAGCAGGCTGCAGGCTCTGAGCTGTCAGCACAGAGCCTGACGCAGGGCTCGAACCCACGAACCATGAGATCATGATCTGAGCTGAAGTCAGGCACTCAACCGACTGAGCCACCCAGGCGCCCCCTTCCTTGTTGTTTAAACCAGCTTGAATCACGTTTGCTGTACTTGGAACTAAAGATTACCGAGTTCAGTAATGAATGATGATAATAATGATGATCACAAATCTCTCTATTCACCTATGGCAGGGTAAGTGCTTTAGAACCATGAGCTCACCATGGTTACCTTCATTTTATAGACGAAGACCCTGAAGTTCAGGGAGGTTGTTGCATTTAAATAAATACAAGGCCACAGAACAGTTTCCAAAGTACTTTTAAACAAAGTCAATTTCAATAGCTGGATGAAGTAGGCAGGACAAGTATTATCAGCATTTTACAGACCAGATAACAGTCTGGAGAAGGTAATTGGTCTGGAACCCAAATCTGGTTTTAAAGAATGAGTTAAGAAACTAGCAGAAGTGAAACCAAATAAGCAACAGTTGATATACTTTTGTTTTTGTTGCCATAGTTATATTGATCTGGCAGAGGAAGTCACAGGTACTAGGGCCTGCCTTCAAAGACTCAATGGATCTTGGGTTTCCCAGCCATTCCCAGTTGCTAAGCAGATTCTCTAAAAGCCATTTCTTGAGACTTCAGGGCAATGGGCTTTATGCCTTTCTCTGGTCCAGTGGAGACAGAAGCAGATGTGAAATGCTGCTCAGGGAATCTTGTGTATTTCAGCTTCCCAGCTTCCAGTGTCACTGAAAGGTCCTATCTTAGCGATAACTAATCAGAAATGATAGGGGAAAAAATATTCCACTCAGCAAAGTGACAATTTAAAGCAATAAGAGTTACAGGAGAAGTGGCGGCATGCTAGGACGAAAACCACATAAAACCAAACTTGAATAAATGAAGGGATCTGTTACATTTTGGGGAAAGACTAAAAATGACCAACCTGGTAATCTTTCCCAAATGTAAATCCAATTTAATGCTATTCTGATGAAACTCCCAAAGGTGTATTTTGGTCATTTAAACCAAATGATCCTAAAGTTGAAAGAGGAAGTTGGTGGAGATAACCAGGATTAAAATAAATAAATGAACAAATACGGGGACTTACCTACAAAATATTAAAATACTGGGGTGCCTGGGTGGCTCAGTCAGTTGAGTGGTTGCCTCTTGGCTTCAACTCAGGTCATGATCCCAGGGTGGTGGGATCAAGCCCCATGACAGGCTCCACGCTAACCATGGAGCATGTTTAAAGATTTTTTCTCTCTCTCTCCTCACTCTGCCCCCCCCACCCATCTCTCTCTCTCTGTAAAAAAGAAAAAAAAAACATTAAAAATTGTAATGACTAAAATATAACTAAAATTATATGACAAAGGTATCAAAAGGATGAAAGGAAATATAAAGACACGTATCCTCTGACTCAACAACGTGAATTTCTAGGAATTTATGCTTTGGAAAAGCTTGGGTAACAGATGAATACTAAGATGTTCAGTGCTATTTATAATAAGTAAAACTGCTGACAACCTTAACAATAGCATGTTCATGTTACTTGCAGTAAAATAATGAAGAAGGGCGCCTGGGTGGCTCAGGTCGTTCAGCAACGGACTTGGGCTCAGGTGATGATCTGGCAGTTTGTGCGTTCCAGCCCCTCAAGCGGCTCTGTGCTGACAGCCCAGAGCCTGGAGCCTGCTTTGGATTCTGTGTTCCCCTCTCTCTCTGCCCCTCCCCTGCTCGCATTCTCTCTCTCTCAAAAATAAATAAACACAAAAACATTTTTTAAAAAATAAAGGAATAAGGTTACTAAGTTTAAAACTGAAAGATCTTAAATATAAGATACTGGTAATGGTAGTAATAATGTAAGTCCATAAAGAAGGGGCGCTGGCCGGCTCAGACGGGTAGAGGAGTCGACTGGATCTCCGGGTGGTGAGTTCCCACGCTGGGTGCAGAGATTACTTAAATAAAACTTAAAAGAAAAAAAAAAAATCCGTCAAGAACTCTAATGCCATTTCCTTCTCCCCTCCAAAAGAGTCTTATCTGACATAGCTTTACTGATGAGACATTTTACAAGTTACTCTCCCCGTGCCTAAAATGGGCCCGGGAAAAGAAACGGGGGCACTCATCGTTGGGAGCTGGAACCGTCTGTCTTGGTAATTTCCCGCTCACAGCCTGGAGTTCGTCTCTCTAGGGGGGCTTCTGCACAGTTCTTCCGAGCCGGGTTCCCCAGGCACCTCGGCGACTTGCACCCCGATCCCCACTCTCCACCCACCCCGCTCCGCGTCTTCCACGGCAGAAGACAGAGACCGGAGCACGCAGCTTGAGCAGCAGAGCGGAGGAAAGGACACCAAGTCGGTCCCGAATTCCAGGAAATGGGGTTGCGGGTCACTCTCGCCTCCCACCGCGCGTTCCCCCCTCGCCACGCAGAAATCCGGCTGCAGCCTCCGTGCCCCGCCGCCTCCCGCACCTGCCGGCGCCCGGGGCCAACCCGCTGACTCACCGTGGTGCCTCCCGAGGGCGTCCGGTCAGTCCCGGGCACAGGTGCAGGAGGAGCCTCCCGCCGTTCCGACCGCCCCCTCCGGTGAGGCGGCCAAACGAGGTTCAAGTCCCGGCGCCTCCTCTCGGCGCCTCGCGGCTTGCGCCCCCGGCAGGTCGGGCGGTGACTCGTCAGTCCAGTTTCTTCGGGAACTGACCCTGAAGGCAGCGCCCGTGCCCGAGCCTCGCCTCCCCGGGCAGTCAGCCTATTGGACCGCTGTTTGGTCCTTAGCTCTGCGGAGGCCACAGCCCCGGGGCTGGGACATGGTGGACAAGGATGTATGACAAGTCTTCTCGGAGCTTTCCACGTAGTTCTTGCTGCCAACCGCCAGGCTCACGGTGCCCAGACTCACTAGAACGCCTTGCTGGGCACTTCAGAGGGAAGGCTCCTCCTTCCTTCCTCTTGCCCTTTCCACACTTTCCCCTCACTTTCCCAAATGCACTCAGTAACTATGTGTAGAACACTGCAGTGCCAGGCCCCGTGCTTAGGGCTGGGGATCAGAAAATGCGTCCAGAGAGCTATTACAACCAGAATACAGTAACCGGAGAAAAGGCTCCTTCGCCTGCTTTTCTGTGCTTGAAGATAGGCCGGTGTGGGTGTGAAGGAAGCCACACACCTAAGGGTGGGTGGGGGGAAATCACTTCCTCCTCTTGGGTCAGTGCCCAGCTTTCTTTTATAGTGCGAGACATATTTTATTGAAGTTAGCTGTGTTTCCAGCTAGAAAGTCTAAGTGATGTCATTCATTTAATCATCAGGCTATTTTCCTCTGCAAGGACACAATCGGATTGCAGTTTGGATTGGGAAGGCAGAGATGGAGGATGTATGTATGGGGTGTTTGTTTATTCTTTTATTATTCTCCGTCTATCGTGTCATCCGTTTCCTTCTTATCTGAGGCTTCCTAGAAGCAGAATCTGAGAAAGAAATTCAGGTACTTGTGATTTATGGAAGGGGGCTCTCAGGACAGAAGTTAGGATAGGGCTGGGGTGGGGGGAAGCTAAGCAAGGACGTGGGCTCAGTGGAGACTAGCTTCATCCAGATTCCATGAGAAGGTCTGGAGCTTGAAGCTCTTAGAGCAAGAGGCAGCTTCTGTTCTGCTCAGGTTAAATCCCATGTCAGGTCACAGAAAGTCTTAACAAACTGAAGAAGATTGAAATCATACCAAGTGTCTTTTCTGACCATAGTGGAATGAAACTAGAAATCAGTAGCAGAGGGGAAACCAGAAAATTCACAAATGTGTGGAAATTAACCAACTCTTTTTTAAAATTTATTTTTAAGTTTAATTTACATCCAAGTTGATTAGCACATAGTGCAACAATGATTTCAGGAGTAGAATCCAGTGATTCATCCCCGATGTGTAACACCCAGTGCTCATCCCAACAAGTGTCTTCCTTAATGCCCCTTGCTCGTGTAGCCATCCCCCCACCCACAACCCCTTCAGCAACCCTCATTTTGTTCTCCATAGTTAAGAGTCTCTTATGTTTTATCCCCCTCTCTGTTTTTATATTATTTTTGCTTCCCTTCCCTTATGTTCATCTGTTTTGCATCTTAAATTCCACATATGAGTGCAGTCATATGACATTTGTCTTTCTCTGACTAATTTCCCTTACCATAATACCCTCTAGTTCCATCGATGTTGTTGCAAATGGCAAGATTTCATTCTTTTTGATTGCCAAGTAATATTCCATTGTGTATATATATATATATATATATATATATGTGGTATATATATATATATATACCACATATATACATTATGTGTGTGTGTATATATATGTGTATATGTGTATGTATGTATATATATGTGTACACACACACACACACACACACACACATATACACACACACATATATATATACCACATCTTCTTTATCCACTCATCCATCGATGGACATTTGGGCTCTTTCTGTACTTTGGCTATTGTCGATAGTGCTGTTATAAACATTGGGGTGCATGTGCCCCTTTGAAACAACATACCTGTATACTTTGGATAAATACCTAGTAGTGCAATTGCTGAGTTGTAGGGTAATTCTGGTTTTAATTTTTTGAGGAACCTCCAGACTGTTTTCCAGAGTGGCTGCACCAGTTTGCATTCTCACCAGCGGTGCAAAAGGGTTCCTCTTTCTCTGCATCCTCACCATCATCTGTTGTTGCCTGAGTTGTTAATGTTAGCCATTCTGACAGGTCTGAGGTGGTATCTCAGTGTGGTTTTGATTTGTATTTCCCTGATGATGAGTGATGTTGAGCATTTTCTCATGTGTCGGTTGGCCATCTTTGGATGGTTGGATGTCTTCTTTGGAGAAGTGTCTATTCATATCTTTTGCCCATTTCTTCACTGGATTATTTGTTTTTTGGGTATTGAGTTTGATAAGTTCTTTATAGATTTTGGATACTAATTCTTTAAATGATCTGTCATTTGCAAGTATCTTCTCCCATTCCTTTGGTTGAGAAATTCATAGTGATAAATACATACATTAAAAAAGAAAAAAGAGCTCAAATAAATAAGGTAAGGAACTAGAAAAAGAAGAACTAAGGCCAAAGTTAGAAGAAGGGAAATAAATATTAGGGAAGAAATAGATGAAATAGAAAATAGAAAAATAACAGAAAAAAATCAGTGAAACCAAGAATTACTTTAAAAAAAAATTTTTTTTAACGTTTATTTATTTTTGAGACAGAGAGAGACAGAGCATGAACGGGGGAGGAGCAGAGAGAGAGGGAGACACAGAATCGGAAACAGGCTCCAGGCTCTGGGCCATCAGCCCAGAGCCCAACGCGGGGCTCGAACTCACGGACCGTGAGATCGTGACCTGAGCTGAAGTCAGACGCTTAACCGACTGAGCCACCCAGGCGCCCTAAAAATTACTTTTTTTTAAAAGAAAAGATACAGAAAATGACAAACCCCTAATTAGACTAAGAAAAGAAGAAAGAAGTTTCAAATAAATAGAATCATAAATGAAAGACACTGTAATTGATATCACAGAAATAAAAAGGATCATAAGAGACTATGATGAGCAACTATGCACCAACAAACTGGATAACCAAGAAGAGATGGACACATGCCTAGGAACATACAACTCATCAAGACTAAATCATGAAGAAATACAAAGTCTGAACAGACCTATAACTAGTACTGAGATTGACTCGGTAATCCAAAACAAAGTAAAGTCCAGGGCCAGATGGCTTCACTGATGAATCTACCAAACATTTAAAGAAGAGTTAACACCAATCCTTCTCAAATTGTTGCAAAACTTATTTTTTGAGGCCACCATTACCCCAAAACCAAAGCCAAAGGTATCACAGGAAAACTAAAGGGAATATCCCTGATGAATATAGATGTAAAATTCCTCAATAAAATATTAGCAAATCAAATCGAACAGCACATTAAAAACATCATACACCATGGCCAAGTGGATGTGCATCCTGGGCCAAGTGCATCTTGGGATGCAAGAACGGTTCAACATTTAAAAGTCATTATGTGATATACCACATTAACAGAATAAAAGATAAAAACACATGATCATCTCAACAGGTGCAGAGAAAACATTTCACAAAATTCAACATTCTTTCATGATAAAAACTCTCAACAAACTAGAAATAGAAAGAAATTATCTCAACCTAGTAAAGACCATATATGACAAGCCAACAGCTAACATCATACTCAATGGCGAAAAACTGAAAGTTTTTCCTCTAAGATCAGGAATAAGGCAAGGATGCCCACTCTCACCGCCTCTATTCAACATTGTAATGGAAATCCTAGCTGGGGCAATCAGGCAAGAAAAAGAAATAAAAGGCATCCAAATGGGAAAGGAAGAAGTAAAATTGTCCCTGTTTGCAGATGACATGATCTTATACACTGAAAACCCTAAAGGGTCCATTAAGAAAAACACTGTTAGAATAACGATTTAGTCAAGTTGCAGGATACAAAATCAACATAGAAAAATCTGTTGTGTTTCGACACACTAATAACAAACTATCTGAAAAAGAAATTAAGAAAACAATCCAATTTACAATCACACCCAAAAAAAATATTTAGGAATAAATTAAGTAAAGAGGTGAAAGACTCATATACTAAAAACTACAAAGCATTGATGAAGGAAATTTAATAAGACACAGGCAAATAGAAAGACATCCTATGTTCATGGATTGGGAAAGTTAATATTGTTAAAATGTCCATACTACCCAAAGTGATCTACACATTCAGTGCAATCCTTATCAAAACCCTAATGGCAATTTTTACAGAAATAGAAAAAACAAGTGTAAAATTAATATGGAATCAAAAGGCCATGAATAGCAAATTATTCCTGAGAAAGAACAAAACTGGAGGTATCACAACTTCTGATTTCAAAATATATTACAAAGGTACAGCAATCAAAACATGGTATTGGCATAAAGGCCAATATATAAACCGATGGAATGGAATAGAGAGCCCAGAAATAAATCCACACGTATACATCTGACAAGGGTGCCAAGAATACATAATAGGGCAAGGATCGTGTCTTCAAAAAATAGTATTGGAAAAACCGGATATCCACATGCAAAATAATTAAATTAGGCCTTTATGTTACATCACACACAAAAATCAACTCAAAATGGATTAAAGACTTAAACATGAGACTTGAAACTAAAACTTCCAGAAAAAGACCTAGGGGAAAATCTTTGTGACATTGATTCTGGTAATGATTTCATGGGTGTGGCTCCAAGAGGCCAGGTAACAACAACAACAAAAATAGATAGGATTATATTAAGCTAAGAAGCTTTTGCACAACAAAGCAAACAACCTTTTCACAGAATGAAAAGGCAACCTATGGAATGGGAGAAAATATTTCCAAACCATATATCTGATAAGGGTGTATCTGCAAAATATACAGGGAATTCCTACAACTATAATAATCTGATTTTTAAAAAATGGGTTAAGGACTTGAATAGATACTTTTCCAAAAAAGACATAAAAAAGACCAACAGGTATATGAAAAAATGCTCAACATTAATAATCACAGGGAAATGCAAGGCAAAACCACAATGAGATATTATCCCACACCTGTCAGGGTGGCTGTTATTAAAAAAAAAAAAAGACAAGTGTTGGCAGAGATGTGGAGAAATTGGAACCTTCGTATACTGTTGGGAATGCAAAATGGTGCAGTCACTATGGAAAACAGTATGGAGGTTTCTCAAAAATTAAAAGTAGAACTACCATACAATGCAGCAATTCCACTATGGGTATTTATCCAAAAGAATTGAAATCAGGATATCAAAGAGCTAAGACTCCTATGTTCATGGAAGCACTATTCACAATAGCCAAGATGTGAAAAAACTCTATCTATTGATGAATGAATAAAGAAAATCTGGTATATACTCACAATGGAATACTATTTAGCCTTAAAAAAGAAAGAAATTCAGGGCACCTGGGTGGCTCAGTCAGTTAAGTGTCCAACATTGGCTCAGGTCATGATCTCACAGTTTGTGGGTTTAAGTCTTCAAATGGGGTTCTATGATGACAGCTCGGAGACTGGAGCCTGCTTTGGATTCTGTGTCTCCCTCTCTCTCTGCCCCTTCCCTATTCATGCTTTGTCTCCTTGTCTCTCTGTTAAAAATAAATTAACGAAAGAAAGAAAGAAAGAAAGAAAGAAAGAAAGAAAGAAAGAAAGAAAGAGGGGCACCTGGGTGGCTCAGTCGGTTAAGCATCCGACTCTGGCTCAGATCGTGATCTCACAGTTTGTGGGTTCAAGCCCCGTGTTGGGCTCTGTGCTGACAGCTCAGACAGAGCCTGGAGCCTGCTTCAGATTCTGTGTCTCCCTCACTCCCTGTCCTTCCTCCACTCATGCTCTATCTCTCTCTGTTTCTCAAAAACATAAAAAAGAAAGAAAGGAAGAAAGGAAAGAAAGGAAGGAAGAAAGGAAGAAAGAAAGAAATTCTGCAACATGCAACAACATGAATGAACCTTGAGCTAAGGTGAAATAAGTCAATCACAGAAAGACAAATACTGCATGACCCCGTTTATATGAGGTATCTAAAATACTCACATTCATAGAATCATAAAGTTCAATGGTGGTTGCCAGGGGCTGGGTTGAGGGGGGAAAATGGGAAGTTACTAATTAAGGGACGTAAAGTTTCATTCAAGTAAGATGAATAAGCCCTAGAGATGTGCTATACAACATTGTACTTATAGTCAACAGTAACATATTATACACTTAAAAAAACTTGTTAAAAGAGTAGATCTCATGTTAAATGTTCTTTCCACAATAATAATAATAAAAGGAAATAAAAGGACTGTAATACTATGAACAAGTGGATGCAAAACAATTAGGTGACCTAGATGAGAGAGATAAATTCCTGGACATGCAAATTACATAAGAGACTGAAGAAGAAATAGAAAATCTGAACAGACCTATAAAAAAGAAAAGTGATTGAATCAGTAATCAAAACCCTCTCAACAAAGAGAAGGCCACATCAGATGACTTCACTGCAGAATTCTACCAAACATTTAAAAATGAATTAACACAAATCCTTCTCAAACTCTTCCAAAAACCGAAAAGGAGAGAATGCTTTCTAACCCATTTTAGGATGCCTTATCCTGATACCAAAGCTAGACAAAGACACAAGAAAGAAAACTACAAACCAATATTATTGATGAATATAGATGCAAAATTCTTCAACAAAATTTAGAAAACTGAATTTCAGAACATATTAAAGGATTATATACCATGACCAAATGGACTTTATTATGGAAATGCAAGGCTGGTTCAACATATAAAATTAATGGAATACTCCACATTAATAGAATAAAGGCAAAACAACCCACATGATCATCTCAGTTGAGGCAGAAAAAAATATTTGACAAAACTCAACACCCTTTCATGATGGAAACATTCAGCAAACCAGAAATAGAAGGGAACCTCCTCAATATGATAAAAGGATACTTATTTTTAAAGTTTATTTATTTATTCTGAGAGAAAGAGAGAGAGGGAGACAGCATGAGTGGAGCAGGGGCAGGGGTGGGGTGGGTAGAGAGAGAATTCCAAGCAGGATCTGTGCTGTGAGGATGGAGCCTGACATGGGGGCTTGATCTCATGAATCATGAGATCATGACCTGAGCAGAAATCAAATTGGATGTTTAACTGACTGAGCCCCCCAGCCACCCTGATAAAAGACATTTATGAAAAACCAACAGCAGACATGATACCTAATGGTTAAAGACCGGATGCTTCACCCCACTTAGATCAGGAACAAGGGGCTCCTGGGTGGCTCAGTCAGTTAAGTCACAGACTTCTTGTCAGGTCATCATCTCGAGGTTGGTGAATTCGAGTCCTACATCGGGCTCTCTGCTGTCAGTGTAGAGCCTGCTTCGAATCCTCTGTCCTCTGTCTCCCCGCTGGTCTCTCTTCCCTCTATCTTTCTCAAAAATAAATAAACATTAAAAATTTAAAAAAAAGGAACAAGACAAGAATGCTTGTCCTCACCACTGCTATTCAACATTTTACCACAAGTTTTAGCCAAAGCAATTAGTCAAGAAAAGAAATAAAGACATCCGAATTGGATAAGGAGATACAAAATTATCTCTGTTCACAAATGACATAATTTTGCATATAGAAAACCCAAAGAATTCATAAAATTCTTTTTACTAGAGCTAATAAATGAATTCAGGGGTACCTGGGTGGCTCAGTTGGTTAAGCCTCCGACGTCAGCTCAGGTCACGATCTTCCGGTTCACTAGTTCAAGCCCCATGTCAGGCTCTGTGCTGACAGCTCAGAGCCTGAATCCTGCTTCAGATTCGGTGTATGCCCCTCCCCCACTCACGCTCTGTCTCTCTCTAAAAAATAAATAAGCATTAAAAAAAGTAAAATAAATGAATTCAGCAGAGTTGCATGATACAAGACTAACACATGAAAGTCAGCTGTGTTTCTATAAATCGGTAATGAAAAAGACAAGAAGTAAATTAAGAAAACAATTCCATTTACAATAGCAGCCAAAAGAATAAAATATTTGGGAGTAAATGTGACCAAATGGGTGAAAAGACATGTATGCTGAAAATTACAAAACAGTGCAGAAAAAAAAAGAGCTCTAGGAATAAATACGTGGACCCCACTCCTCTCCTTCCTGCCAATCTCTTGTAGGTGCCTCTATTTGCAGCCAATAAGCAAGTGAAGACACTGACGCAGTTCACACAGACTATGGCGTGGAATGGGGGAAAGATGCAGAGTGAATCGGGAGAACAAATGGAAAATAACTAGCACATCTCGTAATTCTAATGTTTGATGTCTTTGTCAGTGTATTTCTGTTGCATATTGTCTCTTTTTTTTTTAATATAATTTATTGTCAAGTTGGCTAACATACTCTTGGTTTTGGGGGTAGATTCCCATGCTTCATCACTTACATACAACACCCAGTGCTCATCCCAAGCGCCCTCCTCAATGCCCATCTGTTGCATATTGTTTCCATCAGCTTTTACTCATGGTGCCTTTTTTCCTTGTGCGTTTTGTTTTGTTTTTATTGTGGGTTTATAGTCCTTGGAATTTTATCTGTGGGAATTTTAGGGGACCTTGATTTATGTTGCATTTCTCCACAGGAATTTATAAGGGCTCCTGCTGAAAGCCCTGGGGTTTCACCAGTCGGGAATACTTTACATTAAATTTTTGACCTGGGGTGTTTCAGACCACCCAGTTTGCATAAATTCAGGCTTCAGATCTCCATCCGGGCTGTGCTTGTGGTTCTACATTCTCAAGAGAAACTTTCTCCTCTCCATGCAGGCAGTGCCCTGGGAAGGCAGGTTTATTTCTGGTTCACTCTTACACTGACAATACAGCCCTTTGGGTTCGGTGGCAGACATATATGGTGACCCTGTTCTCACCCTTCTGTCCACCTCTGGTCTTAACCTTAATTGTGGCAGAAGATTCTGTCTGACCACTGTCTCAGCTTTGATTTTGGCCACAGTTACAAGCGGAAGCTCCCACTCAGCTTGTAGTAATTGCATCCCATTTCAAGTACACACATCCATCTCTCTGCTTTTGCTCCAGGACCTTTGTCAAAGAATCTGGTTGGCTTACATGCCTGGACAACTTGTAAGTGAGGAGGGAGTAGACACCCCGGAAGAAATCCTCAACCAACAGGAAAGGAAGCTGGTCGATAAACGTTCCAGCCTCTTGCCCTTTAGGTGGACAATCCTGGCAGATATCCTGTCTGCTTCTCAAGATGACCCTGTAGAATCTGCATAAGAACCTCACATACTCATCCTTAAAATTTAAAAAAATGTTTACTTTGAGAGAGAGAGAGAGAGAGATCTTAAGCAGGGGAGGGGCAGAGAGAGAGGGAGACACAGAATCCAAAGTGGGCTCCAGGCTCTGAGCTGTCAGCACAGAGCCGGATGTGGGGCTCAAACTCACAAATGGTGAGATCATGACCTGAGCCTAAGTCAGATGCTTAAGCAACTGAGCCACCCAGGTGCCCCTCACATACTCGTATGCTCTCCCCCACTTTCCATTTCTAATCCTTCCCAATTCCTCACTCTATTTCCACAATCAACTCCCAAATTAACTACTATGTCCATGTTCTCATTTTAGGGACCCTAAATGAAAATAGGTTCCCCCCGCTTTATGCTTTTGCCAAAACAAGATCTCCTTCTCCTTCTCCTTCTTTCTCCTTCTTCTTCTTCTTCTTTATCGCTTCTTTTTTCCTGCTACAAGCTTATAAAGTATTGGGGATGGAGTGAAGATGAGAGTTCTGGCATTTTCCAAATTTCACATTCAACTTGCAGCATCCTTAGTAGATACAATTTATTCATTGTGCTATTATCACCTCACTGTAAAGAAAGCTCCAGTCAAATCTCTACAGCCAGCATATCTTCATAGAAAATTGGAATCAGAAACTCATCAACATAGTTCCAGGTTTCCCTCAAAAACATCAGATGAGACAAAACAGTAAGTCAAGAGAACACGTAAAGTGCTGGAATTTTACAACCAGCGACATCTGATTTGCAACAGTCACGAAGGCAGTCAGAAGGGGCAGAGCCCCATGCTGTCACCAGAGGGCAGCAGAGGCCAGAGAACAGGTGGAGAAGCAAGACTCCAACAATGTAACCCGTCAGAGATTTGACAGAGACAAGACTAACATTTATTGAAGCCTGTTACAAGTTGGGCATTGTGCTGGGCACAATAAGAAATGGTACAAAGTTCAAAGACAGAGAACAGAAGCCAGAGCCAATGGAGGAAAAGAACGGAGTCCAGTTAAAAGGGCAGTTCTTCAGGTCAGCCAAGAAACGCCCAAAGACAGCCTATCTAGAAGTACAAGCACAGCGCCAGAAATAAATATAATGGCTAGGGCCTGTCCTCTGCCAGGGCAGCTGGCTTGTTGGTACAGAATCAGATAGGGTAAATTGCTCGGATCACTGAATCATTCAGCCTGGATATTTACACCAATCAGAATTTAAATGGCCCTTTGCCTGAGCAAACATTCAACTTTCTTGATGGTTTTGTGTCTGCTCTCACTACAGAAATAAATATAATCACGTGCCATGAGTTCCAGGCTTTCCCATCATGCTATCTGTGTTGGCATTTTGATAATGCCCCCTGCTTGCTTTAGATCTGATCTTTGGCTCATGTCTCTTACACATGATAATAAATTCCCTGACTCTACTATATTCTTTTCTGTACAGTGAGACTTACTGTCTTTCAAAGGCTCTGTGGAAATTCCTAACCCCCTGGAAAGTTCTAGTGGGCACAGGAAGCTCTGGGGGAATCTGTCCAATATTCACCGAGAAGACTTTCTCATTAATAGGTTGGCTTGGTTTTACTCTTTTTTCCCCTAAATCTTATTATCATGCTATAAACTTACTTAGATTTCAGTGTTTCTTATGAGTTTTGTTTCAATCTTTTTAAATATGTTTTTTCCAGGACTTTTTTTTTTTTTTTTTTTTTTTGCTCAAATTTGTTCATCTTAGACTTTTCTCTGATGGACTTACATATTTACACCCAAGCAATCTCTTCCTCTGTTCTTCCTTCTTGTTTCTTCCTGTTCCTTGGGTGCGATGCTCTGCTGTCAGATTTCCGGCAACATCGAGGAAACACAGGTTGTGATTTCTGCTGCTTGGATGGGCCCGATTCCAGGAGCCTGTGGGATGGGTGGCTCGGACAGGTCACACCTGTCTTCAGGCTGGGAGCCACATGGACAAAGTCACCGCGTGGCTGCTGGAGCAGGGAGAGGCAGCAGGGGCGGGGGCTCTCGCCTCGTCGCCAGAGTCTCACCAGTGTTAGCTTTCTTCCGCTTCCCCGTCTCTAGGCAGGCAAATTCACAGCCCACCTCCGCCGGACCGACTGAATTAGACACTGAGGGTGGAGGACTTGGATCTGTACTTCGACAGGTTCCCCAGATGGGAACTGACGTGGCTGAGAAGGCATCCCGGGAAACTACGTTACATCTAGACCGAACTGGCCTGAAATTCTAGTTCCCACTGTGGGCATTTGTTGTTACAGCCTTTCCCCCTTCATTTTAGGAAAGTCGACTGGAACCTCATTTGGGATCTGATAAATTCCAGAAGAAACACCTCCCCGGTGGTGCATCAAGGCGGCTGGTAAGAATGCCGACCCTCCGGCTCCAGCCCATGTCCCAGCAGTGAGGGGAGATGTGGTCTGCGGAGAATTTTAAGACAGTAATAAGACCGAATAAGAGGATAAGAGTTGGCAAGCTTTGCAGCATGGAGCCTGCTTGGGATTCTCTCTCTCCCTCTTTCTCGGCCCCTCCCCTGCTCCTGCCTGCTCTCTCAAAATAAGTAGAATAAACTTAAAAAAAGAAAGAGTCGGCAAGCTTTTTGTCATCACTATGCTCCAGCAAGTCCACACAGCCTGGTCAGTAGTAACATAAACACCCCTCCCTGCTGGACCAACTGCCTTCATCCCCCCCCCCCCCCGTCACCCCTCCCCCACTCCCCCTCACCTCCCCCCACCCCCCCCACCCCCGCCATGAAGTTTGGTGAGGCCCCAATCAACAAGTGCCAACAAACTTTTGTTGATTTCTTTTTCAAGGTTTTTATTTTTCAAAATATACAATTTATTTACACTTTTATGTCACAACTGTAGTTTGTATATTTATTCCAAAATCTTTAAATAACTCCACAGTAAACAGTACAAATCACAGGATCCGTCAAGCTGCTTCTCTGTAGCCTTTACACTCTTAGAGATTCTAAAATGTTTCAAGTAGTAACGGTTTGTGGGTGAGAGGAGAACAAAAACGGGACAAAATGTCTTACATAAGCCTGACGTGTGGGATTAGATACGGCGATCTGAGCAGCTACTCGGTCGGGGGCCAGACTAAGGGCATTTGTATAGTTGATAAATAAGACCCTCGCATGAGCAGTGAGGGTTTTGGTTACGAGGCGGGGGTGGGAACCTCATCTGCTGGGGGAGGTGCAGGGAAGCAGCTGGGGAGGGGGTAAGGCACCGCATGATGGCTCCTTCTCGGCGTGAGGAGGTGCTGGCTGGAAGGGTCCTGAGTGGGGCGGCAGAGGCCCACCGGTGCCAGGCGGAGGTCAAGAATGGCCAGAGACGGGGTGGGGCTCCCGCCCACCGAGAGGCCCCGGTCGCCTCCCCCGGGGAAAAGCTGTGTGATTCTGAAGGCAGGTGGGGAGGTGGCTAGAGAAGCTGGCGGTTCCTCAGGAAAGGGGCCCGGGGTCCCGCCAGTTAGGAGGCCATGCCAGAGGCCCCCCGCCCCTCTGCACAGGCCGGAAAGGGCCGGGCGTGTGGGTGGGGCACGTGTGGCAGCCTGAGGCATCTGGCGGTGCAGCTGGCATTTGTGATTGGGGCAGGGGACAAAGGCACTGCCCCGGGTCTGGAGGTGGCCCATGGGAGGCATCATGTCGTCTCTCTCTTTGTGAGAGCCCTTCATCCACCTCAGTGTTCTCCTCTCATCAGGAGAACAGCCAGAGCCACCAAACCCTCCCCGGGAAGGGAGGAAGAGGAAGACGAGGACCCCAGGCCCCCGTAGACTCACTTTGCTGTTAACACCGGCAGCTCCACCACTGGGGGGTGGGGGGGGGGGTTCTCCCAGGTGGCCCAAGGTGCTGAGACACAGGTGGGTCACAGGCCTGGCCCCAGGGGTCAGTTTCCTTCATTCCCCTTGGGAAATTCCCCATTGGCCAGGTTCTGAAGCCATCCTATGGGCTAAGGCTCTGGACAGGGAAGCTAATGGAGAGGCCAGGACACTCTAGAAAAGAGCTAGACCCTGAGAGCCACCTGGCCGCCTCGTGGACATGACCCTCCAGTGGGGGGTCAGGAGGGGAGTCTCAGGGTCTGTCTCAGTCTTCCGGGTCTCTCCAGCATGCCCCCACCAAGCCCAAAGGCCCGACAAAGCCTGTCCCGCCTGGCCAAGCAAACCTTCTTTGCAGGGTCTGGATGGGGGGTGGGGTGAGGCAGGAGCCACGGCTGGGCTGAGGGCAGGACGGTTGGGCTGGGAGTTGTCACTGCATCTTCAGGTGGGGCTCTTCCGGCATAAGGGTGTGGAAGAAATGATCCCACAATTTAGTGCTGATGCCAAATCCTAGAGAAGGAGAGAAATGGGGAGAAGATGAGGGACCGGAAAAGGCGTGGGAGAAATTTCCTCGGGAAGGGAGCCTGGGGAGGGCTAGCACGCAGGCAGGGTTTGAACATCTGTCCCCGCTGGCCTTCCCAACTCTCAGGGCCCTCCTGGCAGAGGTTGAGAGCAGAGTACTTGTGTTTGCAGTCTCCCGGGGATGCCACTGGAATAAACCCAAATTCCTTATGCAGCCTGTGTTTGGTGGGAGAGCCTGGCCCTTGCCTGAGTCTCTTCCCCTCTGCCTCACACTTCAGCTTCTTCCTTCTCTTTGGAGATGTCAAGTTCATTCCTGCTGCAGAGGCTGGAACAGAGGCTTTGCACCTGTTGCTTCTGGGATGTTCTTTCCCCAGACATTGGATTCTGGCTTCTCTTAGCTTAGGCCTCAGCTGTAAAGACACTTCTGCAACGATACGTTCCTAGACCACTTTACCTAGTGCTGTTTCATCCAATGCGGTAGCCACTGACCTGTGTGGCTGCTGAGCCCTGAGAACGTGGCCGGAGCTACGGAGGCACTCGATTCCTAATTTCATTTCATTTCATTTCATTTTTTTAAGTTTTTTTTTTTTTTTAATGCTTATTTATTTTTGAGAGAGATAGAGACAGAGACAGAGCATGAGTGGTGGAGGGGCAGAGAGAGAGGGAGACACAGAATCCGAAGCAGGCTCCAGGCTCTGAGCTGTTAGCACAGAGCCCGATATGAGGCTGGAACTCGTGAACCACAAGATCATGACCTGAGCCAAAGTTGGAGGCTTAACCTACTGAGCTACCCAGGTGCGCCCACCCCCCACTTTGTAAGTTTTAATTTCATTTTATTAAAAAAAATTTTTTTTTAATGTTTATTTATTTTTGACACAGAGACAGAGCATGAGCAGGGGAGGGGCAGAGAGTGAGGGAGACACAGAATCCGAAGCAGGCTCCAGGCTCTGAGCTGTCAGCACAGAGTCTGACGTGGGGCTCGAACTCACAGACCACGAGATCATGATCTGAGCCGAAGTTGGACGCCCAACAGACTGAGCCACCCAGGTGCCCCAATTTCATTTTATTTTAAATAACTCTAATTCCAATTTAAAAATTTATAGTTGACTGAGTTACTGGAAAACTTTTTTTAATTAATTAATTTTTTACATTTATTTATTTATTTTGAAGGGGGGGCAGAGAGAGAATCCCAAGCAGGTTCCCTGCTATCAGCACAGAGCCCCACACAGGGCTTGATCTCCTGAACTGCGAGATCATGACGTGAATTGAAATTAAGAGTCAGAAATTTAACCAACTGAGCCATCCAGGCACCCCTATTTATTTATTTTGAGAGGGAGACAGAGTGAGCAAGCAAGAATCCCAAGCAGGCTTTGCACTGTCAGCATGAAGCCTGACTCGGGGCTCAAGCTCACAAACTGTGGGATCATGACCTGAGCCGAAATCAAGAGTCATGAGTTGAGTGATTACTCAACCAACTGAGCCACCCAGGCACCCAGATCTACTGAAAAACTTTTAGGCATGTTTAGGACAACTCACCTAATGGGAATTCACTTTTTTAAATAGTCAATTTTATAAACTCTAAATATAGATCAAGTATTTCTAATAAGGGGTGCCTGGGTGACTCAGTCGGTTAAGCGTCTGACTTCGGCTCAGGTCATGATCTCGTGGTTTGAGTTCGAGCCCTGGATCCTGGCTCTGTGCTGACAGCTCGGAGCCTGGAGCCTGCTTCGGATTCTGTGTCTCCCTCTCTCTCTGCCCCTCCCCTGCTCATGCTCTATGTCTCTCTCAAAAATAAATAAGCATTAAAAATTTTTTTAAAGCATTTCTAACGAAAACTTAGCATTTGAATTGAGATATGCCGTAAGTGCAAAGTACACACTAGATGTTGTGAAAATGTAACATAAGAAAAATAATGTAAAATATCTCATTAGCGATTTTTTATATTGGTTATAGGCAGAAATGGTAATATTTTGGTTGTATTTGGCTTAATAAAATATATATATATATTTTTACTTTTTTTAATGTTAATTTTTTTTTTTTTTTTTTTTTGAGAGAGAGATGGAGTGCAAGCAGGGGAGGGGCAGAGAGAGAGGGAGACACAGAATCCAAAGTAGGCTCCAGGCTCCAACCTGTCAACACAGAGCCTGACATGGGGCTTGAACCCATGAACCAGGAGATCATGACCTGAGCTGAAGTCAGATGTCCAACCGACTAAGCCACCCAGCACCCCCTTAATAAAATATATAATAAAAATTTTTTAAAAAATGTTTTTATTTATATTTGAGAGAGAGAGAGAGAGAGAGAGAGAGCACGAGCTTGAATGGGGGAGGGGCAGAGACACAGAGACAGAATCTAAAGCATGCCCAGGCTCCAAGCTGTTAGCACAGAGCCTGATGCAGGGCTGGAACCCATGAGCTGAGGTCAGGCGCTTAACCCACTGAGCCACCCAGGCACCTCTAAAATATATTATTAAAACTAACTATATCTGTTTAATTTTGCTTGTTAACGTGGCTACTAGAAAATTTGAAATCACATCTGTGACTCGCGTTGTTTTTATGACACAGAGCCGGACCCTCCCCCGACATCTCGTGGTTTCTTTTCTTTGTGGCCCTTATCACTGTCTAAAGTTATCTCTGCTATTTGTTGATTTCTCTGTTTGTCTCCCGGTGGGTAGGGTGGGAGCCCCCCGCTTGCCTTCCTGTGTATCCCCAGCACCCAGAACAGTACCCGACCCTTGGTAGGGGCTCACTGGTGGCTGTAAAATAAATACGAGAACAAATGAGGGAGGCTGGGAGTGGGCGGCCTCACCTGACTGCTGATGTGCAAAGTGATGCTTGACGTGGTGAGCCTTCATGTTGTACAGGTAGGAGCCCTTGTGCGGCGAGCCGAAGTGCAGGTAGTAATGTGTCATGTCGTAGATGATGTACCCCAGGAGGCCCCCAGAGAACACAGTGCCCCCCACCGCCTCCGGCAGGAGGAGCTGTAGCAACGCGTAGAAGAAGGCAATCCCCAGAGAAGCCGGCACCGGGGGAAAGACCAGGCGGGACTCATCGAAGGGTGCCTGCGGAGGGAGAGGCTCACGCGTCAGCAGACGGCCGGGCCGGGCGGCCTGCCTGTGGTCCCAGCACCGCAGAGGACAGGGGCAGAGCCGCCCGCGCGTTCCAGTGAGGCGGCAGCAACCTGTCACGGGTGGGCTTGGCACCTTCGGTGGCTTTGGGGAGGGCAGGCCACCATGCTCGAAGGCCCTTGAGAGACTGTCCCGCTCCCAATTTCCAAGCCAGGACGGGCCCTGGAGACCTGTCCAAGAACAGGGCGGCGGACGTGGTGTGGGCGGAGGGCTCCCAGCCCACGAGGCCACGTTGGCCCTGGAACTTGTTAGGTGCTAGAGAGGAGCCTCACCGCCAGATACCATGCGGGGTACGCGGACGGAGGCCTGATGTTGTCTGGGGGGCCAGCACACCAGCAAGAGGAGGTTAACGCAGGCTCACAGGGTAGACCGGTACCAGAAGTGTGAGCGGATGCGGTCTCCCTGTCCCCACCTCCTAGGGGGCGTTCCAAGGGGGTGTGGTCACAGTGAAGCCGATAAGAGAGCCAAGCCTTAGACTCCAGCTTCAACAGCCAAGGGCCTGGCATAGAGGTAAGGTTTTAGAGACTGCTTGGTGAGTGTTCTGAGAAGGGACAGACCCTCTCTGGGCTGGAGGAGAAGAGAGAGAGAAAGCAGGTAATAGCCACAGAGCAATGCGCAGGTGTGGCCCCCCCCCCCCCCCCAACCCCAGGACCAGCTCCTGGAAGAAAAAGGCAGGAAGGGAGGGAAGCGGGGAGGGAGAAAAGAAGAAAGACAGTTGAGAGCACAGACTCTGGGGTTCAGAGAATGGGGCCCAACATCCTGGCTGTGCCAGGTGGGACTTTGGACAAGTTCCTCAGTTTCTTAATTTCTCTAAGCCTCAGTTTGCGGCTCTGCGGAATGGGGAGAACCGTAGCACCATCCTCAGAAGGAAGCTGCACCAGGACAGTGAGTTTTTAGTTTTGTTCTGTTGTGTCTAGAACAGTGCCCGCAGGTAGTGAGCGCTCAGTGAACGTCTGCTGAATGAACGAACGAGCGAATGAATGAGATGCTGTGAGGATTCAAGATGACGGCTGAAATGTCCCTGCAGCGTGCCTGGTGTCAATCATGAATGGTGTGCAGACACGCATGCTCACTCTGTCCACGCCCACTTCCAGTTAGGACCCAGTCACCCCTCTGAGCAGCAGCAAATGCCCTGATGGCCACTTGTTCCCGGCCTGACTCCCAGAAAGATCAGCAGCTCCCCGGAGCGGGTCATGGTTGCCAGGCCCCGGGCGGGAGCCTGCCCTGCTCACCTTGTGGTGCTGGCCATGCAGGACGAAGTGCAGCAGGATAAGGTAATAGCTGTCCCCGGGGGGCTTCATGTGGAACAGGAAGCGGTGGATGAGGTACTCCATGAGGCTCCAGAGGAGCAGCCCCAGCACGAAGAGGCCCAGGAACACGGACTTAGGCATGGCCACCGAGTACTCTGCAGAATGGCCAGACAGAGGCAAAGTCAGGGCAGACAGCCCCAGTGGGCGCTAAGGCCTGGTGGCTCCAGACACGCCATCTCACGGCCCCGTCACCTTGGGGGCTGCTGCTCTCCGTCCAGCAGCTATGGGGCCGGGCCACACTGATGGGACTCTTGGGTCAAAATGGGAAGGAGGCCGTGAGGGGCTGTGGCGCTCAGAGGGGTCCTCCCTGGGAACAATGGGGCTGCTGGCCAGAGGTCTGAGATCTTCCTTTGGGGGACTGAGGGGAGCAGCTGTTGCCAGTGCTGGAAATTTCTCTGGTGCTATGTTCTGAATGTGTCTGCCCCCGCCCCCCCCCCCCCCCCCCAGATTCATAGGTGAACAGAAACATCACTGCCAATGCGATGGGATTAGGAGGTGGGGCCTTTGGGAGGTGACTGGGTCATGAAACGGGAACCCTCATGAACAGGACTAGTGTCCTTATAAAAGAGACTGCACGGGGCGCGTGGGTGGCTCAGTCGGTTAAGCGTCTGACTTCGGATCAGGTCTTAATCTCGTGTTTCTTCAGGCTCTGTGCTGACAGCTCAGAGCCTATAGCCTGTTTAGGATTCTGTGTCTCCCTCTCTCTCTCTGCCCCTCCCCCACTCATGCTCTGTCTCTCTCTCTCTCTCAAAAATAAATAAACATTAAAAAAAAGCGGGGGGGGGGGGTGGCGAGAAAAAAAGAAGGACAGAGACTGCACCTAGCTCCTTCCCCTTTTGGCCATGTGAGGACACGATAAGATATTTGAGACCTGCAAGAGAGGCCTTCACCTGACCAGGCTGGCATCCTGATCTGGGACTTTTAGTCTTTTGAACTGTGAGTAATACATTTCCTATTTTTTATAAGTCACCCAAGCCGTGATGTTTGATTAAAACGGTCCAAATGGCTGACGCTTCTGGGAAGGGTGACTTTGTTTCGGTGGCATAAGGGAGAGGGAGGGACGATCCCAATGAAGCCAGCAGAGCCTGGGGGTTATTGATGAAAACTGTTAACAACCCGGGATCGGTGGGGCTGGGGGTAGGGCAGGAGGGACAGGAAACCCAAGCAGAGAAATCTTAACAGACAAGACTTAAAATCACAGCCGTAGGGGAGACATGAAAAAAACGAAGATGATTCGCTCAGAGACCAGAAGACTTCAGAGATGTAACTGTCATCAGGTGCGAGTTCCCAACACCCAGTGGTCTGAGGACAGCCCGCAGTCGCTGAGGGTCTCCTTCCCTTTCCCCATTCATTCTTTGACTTCATAGTGACGTCAGCTCTGGTCACTGTTTTCTCCAAGCCTAACCTCACCCTCTTAGCTTTACTTTTCCCCACAAGCCACTCCTTTGACCAGACTTCCTCTCCCTTTTTCAAAATAATAGTCTCACTGAAATATAATTCACATGCAGTACAATTTACCCACTTAAAGTGTATAATTCAGTGGTTTCTAGTATACTCAGGATTGTGCCACCATCACTAGTCAATTTTAGAACATTTTCATCACCCCAAAAAGAAACCCTGTATCCATTACCAGTCACTCCCCACTTCCTTCCACACCCCTGCCACTTTGCATCCCATGGAAACCACAAATCTATGTTCTGTCTATGGATTTGCCTATTCAGGACCGTTGATATAAATGGACTCATAAAATACGTGGTCTTTTATGGACTGGCTTCTTTTACATATACTATTCTGAAGGTTCACTGATATCGGGTGCCTGGGTGGCTCAGTCGGTTAAGTGTCTGACTCTTGATATCTGTTTAGGTATTAATCTCACGGTGCATGAGATTGAGCCCTGCGTGGGGCTCTCTGCTGACAGCTCAGAGCCCGCTTGGAATTCTCTGTCTCCCTCTCTCTTTGCCCCTCCCCTGCTCGCTCTCTCTCTCTCTCTCTCTCTCTCTCTCTTTCTCTCAAGGCCCATGGATGGCTCAGTCGGTTGAGCATCTGATTTCAGCTCAGGTCATGATGTCACAGTTTATGAGTTCCAGTCCCGTGTTGGGCTTGCTGCTGACAGCGCAGAGCCCACTTTGGATCCTCTGTCTCTCTCTCTCTCTCTCTCTCTTTCTCTCTCTCTCTCTCTGTCTCTCTGCCCTCCCCCACTGCCGCCACTCTCTCTATATACGTCAAAAATAAACATTTTTTAAGAAGGTTCATCCATGTTGTCATATGTATCAGGACTTCCTTCCTTTTTAAGACTGAATATTTTTCCATGTTATGCATAGACAATCTCCGTTTATCCATTCCTCAGTTGATGGGCATCTGGGTTATTTCTATTTTGGGGCTGTGGCGAATAATGCTGCTATGAGCGTTCATGGACAAGTTTTTGTGGGGGCATGCTTTAGTTGTCCTGGGGATAAGCCTAGGAATGAAATTGCTGGGTCGTATTGTAACTATGTTTACTCTTTTGAGGAACCACCAAACTGTTTTCCAAAGATAGCCGTTCTCTTTTGATCTTTCCTCCATCTCCCTTACCCACCCCCATGAATCCTCAACCCAGTACAAGAACCTGTCTGTCCTCTGCATATGCAAGCTGCTGAGCACAGAGGGAGAGCTGTGCAGACACGGGTCTGGAAGCTTCAACCTCAGCTCTTGCGCGGTGATCCTTTTATGTCTCCAGGCTTAGATCCCTTCCTGCTGCTCTCAAACACTGCCCCCCTCCGTCCACCCAGCCTCCTACTTCAGACTTCCTCCACACCTTCCCTTCCACCTTTAACCATACCCAATTCTGCCCCCGCCCTTGAACTTCTTTCCTGCTCCTCAGGGAAGAGAGAGGCACCCAGGCACCTGGGTACTGGATGGTGGCAATAATCATAACAGCAGGTGTATACTGATCAGTAACTACATACAGAGCACCATGTAAGTGATTTACATGGATTACTTCATGTTTCCCCTCACTGCAACCTTATGAGGGAAGCCCTGACATTACCCATATGAGTGAGGATATGGAGATACAGACAACTTAAGTTACTTGCCAGGCTCAACCCACTAGGGAGTGCAGAGACCACAGCCTGCTTCCCCCACCCCCTCCATCCCGAGCCCCTCCATCCCAACCAACTCCTCTCTGGGCATCTTCAACTTCTTCTCTAGTGGGCTTTCCCATCATAGACTCTGTCCCTGATTCATAGCCAAGCCTATGGGAAAGACAGATTAGACTCATATCTCTACTTGATTGCTTCCCATTTGATTCTCAAGCCCCTACAGTCCGTCTTCTGCCCCAAGCCACTGGAATTGCAAAGGCTATTCAGGATGTACTTCTTGCCAGATCTAGTATGCTTTTCAATTCATCCCCTGCTTGGCTGTGGCATATGATATTAGTGACCAGTCTCTTCTTGAATCTGGAGCCCCCACGAGTTCCTAACCTGAGGTTGTTGAACACCTAGAGTCCTCAGCTGGATTCCAGGGTGTCTGTGAAACTCCTGAAATGGTAACCCAAATGATGCCTCTTTGTACAATTTTTCAGGAAAGCAAGTCCACAGCTTCTCAGAATATCTCGAAGGATCTACGACCAGTATGGTTAGAATACACAGCTTGGCTTTTCTCCTCTTCCCTAGATGCCCCTTGTCAGGTTCCATCATGGAAATGCTGCCTCAGTTCCCAGCGTCAAAGCCTTCCTGCTCCACTCTCCCATACTCCCTGCTCGATGCGGGAAGGTGGCCACACCCACAGGCTGACCACCCCCCACCCCAGACCCACACTTCACCCCAGCCCCAGACAGCCACTTGCTACAGGGGAACCTCCACATGGCTGTCCACAGGCCCCCAAAGTCAACAGTGGCCAGACGAGACCAATCTTCTTCCTCTTCTTCGTGCCCATCCTATCACCCCACGATGCTCCTCTTGGGTTCTTTCCTCTGCCAGAGGCACCAATATCCACATGTGACCAAAGGCTTAACTTATCCCTTTCTCTCGCATCCATCCAGGCACCTGTAGGCTCCGCCTCTTTAACATGTCTTGGCAAAGCAAAAGAAGCCAGACACAAAAATCCATATTCTGTATGATTCCATTTGTATGGAATGTCTAGAAGTGGCAAATGTGTAGAGACAGAAGGTAGATGTGGTGGTTGCCAAGGGCTTGGGGAGTGGGAAATGGAGAGCAATGGGATTTCCTTTTGGGGTGATGAGAATGTTCTGGAACTAGACAGAGGTAGCAGTTGCACGATGTTGTGGATGTACTAAATGGCACTGAATTGCTCGCTGTGAAATGGTTAATTTTGTTATGTGAATCTCATCTCAATTAAAAAAAAAATCTCTCTCTGGTCGATTCTTTGCTCTTAATCCCCTACTACCTTATTACTTCTTGCCCAGTGATGGCATCTGCCTCCCATCCCAGTCCCCTGCCTCCGTGCATGTTCCAACCCTTCTACGGCGCCTCGTTACCTTTAGGTAAAGTGCAAACACCCAACGAGGCACTCAGAGTCCCTTGAGACCCGCCCAGCCAGCCACTTCCCGCCTCGGTTCCATGTTGCCTGGTAGTGGGACCAAACCAAAGCATGTGTGGCTCCTTAGATGTACCACATCCTCCCACCTCCCCATCTTATCCCTAATTTTGTTCATATTTTCTTTACTGGGATTCCCTCCCTGCTCCCTTATCCTCGGAGATTCAGCCCATGTGTCTCCTGCGAAAAGCCTCCGCGGACGCCCCTCATCCCCACTAGGGCTGGTTTTGAAGCTCCTGCCCCACCCTTCATATCCTATCACAGCTACCATGCTGCACCCTGGCTTGCTGGTTTTATCATTGGTCCCATTTTATGGCAAGGGAGGCCTTTCATTTGATATCTCCAGGGCTTCACACAGCAGGTGCTTGGATACTTGAGAGATGGGTGGTTGGAAGCAAGCCCCTCCGAAGGGCTGTACCCAGGTGAGGTCTGATCTGTGTCATTCTAAGGGTGGAACTGGGCCTAGAGGAAGGCAGCTTCGGGTTCTGTTGAAGGAAGTGTGGATGGCCACAGGTGGCTGCTGAGGAAGGAAGAAAGCCCAGGAAGGCAGGGAGGAGGAGGTGAGCTTCTAGCTGTTTGGAACAGAATCTAGGCCCAGCCCCATTCTGACAAAACAATGAAAGACCAAGGTGAACCTGACCTTTTGTACCAGGCTGAGCTGAGGGTGGGGGGAAGGGTGGGCAATAATCATGACCTTGGCTTGAAAGCTTCTCAAATGGGACCGTAGTGATGACTGTTGGCTCAGTGGGGAGGGAGCAGTGGCTTTCTAAAACCCCTCCCCACACAGGGCCTACCAGCCACAGAGTGGTAATTTAGAGCCAGATCCCTAAGAACTGGCACTGAGAGGAGGCTGGCTTCCTCCTCTCTACAGTTCCTGACCTGCAGCTCTGCAGGTTACTGTCCCACTGTGGTGGGCTCAGTGGGTGGCAATTCATCCGGACATCAACCTAGGCCACGTCCACATCTGGTACAAGATGCTTCCCCAACAGCTCTGTGCGAGTGGCCGCCTGACCTTGGCTGAGCTGCTCTGGTAGGCGAGGAACCCTGCTTCTAGGGAGGTCCTGACACCTTTGGGGTCCTTCAAAACACGCTGGTTTTGGCCTTTGGCTTTGCAGACGTGGGTTCAAATCCTAGCTCTGTACCACCTACCTCGGTGTTTTCTCAACAGTAAAATATCCTACACATTGTGAAAGGCTGTTGTTAGGATGGAGGGAATAGACCACCTAATTATATGATAAGTATAGATAATACACAGTAAGAATAATATATTTTCAGATAGTAATACTGATAATATAATGCTCCTCATATATAATAAGTAGCTACTATAATATTTATTTATTTATTTAGCTACTATAATTTTTAAATGGGACCATTCACATTTAGATGTGAGGCAAAATACATGTAAGTCCTAACTTGTGGTCCTACTGTGCCCATCTTCTCTTGATTCTCCTTGTAGAGTTCTGGAGGGTCCCTGGTTGAAGAAGTTCCCCAGCCCCCCGCCTCCCCCTGCCCAGAGTGCAGGAGCCCCACCTCGGTGCTCAGCTTTCCCATCAGCAGGGAGAGGACTGGACACACAGGAACATTCTGTGGCCACAGACTTTGGTCTTGACCTTGGCTCGGACTCCCACAACAGAGCCCGTTGGAGGCCTGCAGCACCACCTGGGGTGCCGCTGGGCAATGGTTCTGGCTCAGCACTCCCTCTCATCTGCTCCCAGGAACTGCTCTAGGGGCCATCCTAAGTTTCCAGAACCCCTCTGCCTTTCAGAGCATTCTCATTCACGCATCTAGGCATCTCAGCATCGCACTGGTGTCTCCGTTCAGCTTCCACTGCCTCTCGGCCTCCCGAGTCCTCTGCCTCTATTCCAGCGCCCTCTGTCCACCAGCTGCACCGGGACCCTGCTGAGCACCCCCCTGCCTCACTTCGCTGGCTCTTAGTTTCTCTGCTGGCGCCCATGCCTTGCCTGGCGAGCTTGGGGAGGAGGGAGGGATGTGGACACATCTCTCTCACGCCATCATCACTGGCATCACGGTCACAGACTCTACACTGGGCCTCTATTAGCGCATTTCAGCGCTCTGCAGAGGTCTGCGTTCAGGCCAAGCCCCCAGGTCACCCTCCCTGCCACGCAGAAGAGTCCCCTCCTATAGGTCAAGTCTCTGCCCGCCCCCTCACCCCAGCATCACCCCTGTCGGCCCATCCGGCCGGAGCTGGTACCGAGTGGCATCTCTGGAGGGCTCCTGCAGAGGGACCCGGGCCAAAGCTCTGGCATCCCCTTCCCCCTCCGGCTGCCAGCCCCGGCGGCCCAGCCACTGTTGGTGATTGTTAGGGGAGCGCCGGGTGGACAGTGGGCGATTCAGCGAGCAGGCCTTCTGAGCAACAAGCCTTGTGCTGTGCCTGAGCTATTCAGCGTGGGCAGAAAAGGGTAACCTTGGCATGTGGGGGCGTGCATATTAACCCTTGGTGACCGGGAGCAGTTTGGGGCTCAGGGGGACTTCCTGCACTTGTTCATCCCCCATCCCAACCTGGGCCAGGTGGGAAAACAGAGGCTCCCATCGCTGTGGCCAGGGCCCCTCTCACCTAAGCCATTCAGGCCCTCAACTTGTCCCCCACCCCGCAAAGGTGGGCTGGGAAGAGACATTGGAGCGTGGGGAGAAGGAGCCTGCGTCCGGCAGAGAGAGGGAGGCTCTGAAGGCACACAGTCAGGAATGGGAGACGTGCGATCAGGAGAGGAAAGCCCGCCTCACCCGCTCCCGGCACCCCTCCCCTGCCTGTCCCCTAACCTTGCCTGGGTCCAAGCCACCCACCAGGGGCTAGCATCTCCCTGAGGCAGGCTGTGCCAGGACACGGGACCATCTGTGCAGGCGGTATGTTTCTGGGGGCACAGGTAGGCGG
The DNA here is from genome assembly GCF_018350195.1 of Panthera tigris. NCBI lineage: Eukaryota > Metazoa > Chordata > Mammalia > Carnivora > Felidae > Panthera > Panthera tigris. Next base: position 48,988,938 of record NC_056674.1, read on the forward strand.
TAAGCTTGGGAGGCAGCGGGCAGAAGTGGCCACCCCCAAACCTTAGAGACTCAGTCACATAGGCTTTTTGGAAGTTGCCCCACATTGGCCCTTCCCTCTGTCCCCTGATCCTCAAAGCTGGGGGGCACCCGACATTCACATTCTAGCCATGTGACCCTGAATCCTCACTTGACTTTTCTGAGGCATTATGTCCTTGTCTCTAAAAGGGCATGATGATAGTACCTTTCTCACGGGGATGCTGGGAGGGTTAAGTGAGGTGGTCCCTGGAACCTGACACGTGGTAAGCGCCCAATAGTGGTTAGTGGGGTTCGTACTCCAAGTCAGGGGTTCTGTTGCATGAGCTTTTGCTCAGGAGACACCGTAGGACGCTTCCAGATCTTTCTCTCCCAGGTTCTAATCTGTGCTGTGTTCAGTGGGCCACTTTGAGTTAAGCTCTCAGCTGTGCATCTAGTGAAATGATTTCATTTTGGTTTCTTTGACAGTCCCAAGTCATACGTTTTCTAGTATTACACTCAGCAAGAAGCCCTCTCCTTCATTGCTACGCCTCCTGATGAAATAATTTCGTTTAGTTTCTGCTCACGTGTTGTTGTTGTTGTTGTTGTTGTTTTTATCCATGTGGGGCTGCAGTCGGGGGAGCCTTACAGTTTTCTTTGTCTATTGCTACAGATAGGTCTCATTTACAAATGTTTGTGAGGTGGTTTGGGGTTCTGTGTTATTCAAAATTCAGGACTAGAGACACCACTGAAATTTCCTGCCTCCAGGACCCAGGGGAGCAAATCAGGAAGGAACCAACATTACCTGTGGAGAAGGAAGCAAAGAGTCGAACGTTGCCCTGGGCAAAGGTTCGGTAGTAGGACCAGCTGAGGTACAGCACCAGGGGTATCCAGATGAGGGGGACAGAGTACCTGCAGGGGGATCCTCAGGGTGAGAAAAATACATGCATAGGGGCTCGACAGGGTTCAGCTTCCCCAGAGACGCATCGCTCAACTAGAGGAAGGAGTAAATGATACCAAAGCATGTGCGGAAAGCATATGGAGACATAGAGTCAAAGGGACACTGCTTTGGGGATGGGGAGAAGAAAAGAAGAGAGAGGCTGTAAGTCTATCTCCGTCTGTCTCTGAAGTGAGTTACTGGCAGAAAAGAATTGCATCCCTGTGGCTAGACTCTGTGCCGCTGGATTGATGCCGACCTCTTGTGGCAAAGAAGCCAATTGCAGGCAAAATTGTTCCCATGGGCTTTCCAGGCTGGAAAACCCTCCTAAGAGTCTGGAATAGAACAGGGGTGGCTGTTCTATTGAGCCTGGGTGGCTCAGTTGGTTAAGCATCTGACTCAATTTCAGCTCAGGTCATGACCTCACGGTTGTGGGATCAATCGTGGTGTTGGGCTTAGCATGAAGCCTGCTTGGGATTCTCTCTCCCCCTTGCTATGCCCCTCCTCCACTCATGCTCTCTCTTAAAATAAATACATAAACTCAAAAAAAAAAGAATGAGGTGACATTTAAAGTGGCTTCTGGCTACATGTTAGGTTGCCACTCACTCAATGGATAAACCAAGCATAGGAATGGATTGTATCTATGGCACGTTCCACTATCCCCAAGAGTTTACACTACAGCTCTGGGCTCTGGAGAGGGACCCAACTGTCCCTTCCCCTTCTGTATCCGACTGGCGGCAGCAGGAGAGAAGGACAGCCCCACCATGGGCCCAGAGCAGGGCTCACCAGGCAGTCTTGGAGAGGGCCTCGATGAGGTCGGAGTGGAAGAGGCGGATGGGCCTGGTCACTGGCTGGTGGACCCACTCGTCATACTTCTCTCCCAAGTGGCCTACCTGCCACAGCAGGGGCTTCCGCCAGTCTACCAAATCCTGCAAGAGACAAAGTCAAGTGGACTTGATATTCACACCTGTGCACATTCACTCTCCCATTTTCTGGTACAATATCCCAATCTCCATCCCCCACCTAAGCTCACATGATCTGTACCCACCCCTCCACTTCAATGATCCTAGAACTGACCAAGACACTCATCTCAGCCTTCCAGTCACAGAAACGGGACCCAGGACAGGTCCATGACCTAAGCCGGTGCAATGAGCTGTCAGACACCCTTTCTTCCTGCTGGGGTTGCTAAGCTGGCACAGCACGACCCTGGAGTTGCTAGCAGACTTGGTCAACACAGAGGATGGCCAACCTAGGAGCTAGAGACACTGAATCTGGGTCATGACACCCGAGCACCCGGATTCAACCACACCCGAAGACTGAAGTCTCGCCCAGAACCCTTTAGGTACAGAAGCCTCAGACAACAGGCCTGCTCTCTCGGCTGAAGGTGGGGCAAAAGGTGCAGCATCAGTCTGAGGACACAGCTGTGGGGGTCCACGTCTGCATCGTATAGGCATGTTTAGAATCCAGGCCTGCATGTTGATGAATTGGAGGTGATGCGCTGTTGGAATTCTCCAGTGTTAACTTTGGAGCTCTGTATCCGATTGGGACAAGAGTGGCGTGGAGCCTTTATGGTCAGCAACCCAGTAAACCTCACACAGAGTGAAGGCTGTTGGACACCGTTTTGAAGGTCATGGCTGGCAGCCGACACAGGTCTTTTCTGATAGCACAGCAGTGCTGAAGCCGGAAGTTGCGATGAGATTTTGGTAGGAGAGAGACCCTAAGCTTTCCGTACATCTTTGCTCTTCTCCGCTGTAATTTTTATTTCTTTGCACATTTTGAGCATGAACACTTGATGTGACGTTGTAGCAAGTGATGCATGACTTGCCTTCCACATCTAGCTTTAGTCCCTCAAACCCATGGCCAGGTCGTGGGCATGGACTTACTTTAGATACGAATGGGAAAAAAAGTCTATGATAGGCATATTAAGTCTGCAATTTTATGAAGTTAGCTAGAGAAAATAAATTATTTGGCCCCTGCAAAAATGAAAACAAAAACAATAAAAAGCAAAAAAACTATATTAGTGGGGCACCAGGGTGGCTCACTCGGTTAAGCGTCCGACTTCAGCTCAGGTCATGATCTCGTGGTTTGTGAATTTGAGCCTCATGTCGGGATCTGTGCTTATAGCTCAGAGCCTGGAGCCTACTTTGGATTCTGTGTCTCCCTCTCTTTCTGCCCCTCCCCCACTCGTTCTCTCTCTCTCTCTCTCTCTCTCTCTCTCAAAAATAAACATTTAAAAATTAAAAAAGAAACTGTAGTAGCAATCTCTCTCTCTCAAAAATAAACATTTAAAAATTAAAAAAAAAAAACTGTAGTAGCAATAAAATAGGCCTTTTCCCTTTTACCATGGGCTTTCTTCTTGATATTGGTCTGGATGATTCATTCATTCACCCATTCAAACTATTATTCATTCAAAAATTTGCTTGATATTTCATATATGTGTATATTTTTATGCAAGCAGCTGGGAAAAAGAAATGGAAATGTAAGAGACCATCTTTGCTTTATATAGCTTACTGCTTAATTGGAGTTGACTGTAGAGTCAGGCCTAGGTGCAATTCCTGCCTCCATCACTTACTGTGTGACCTTAGGCAAATTACTTGACTTCTCTGAGCCTCAGTTTTCCCAGCTATGAGATGGAAGTAATGATACCCGCATAAAGTGTTCAGCAAGCTAAAACACGCCAGGGGAGGGGCGCCTGGGTGGCTCAGTCAGTTAAACGTCTGACTTTGGTTCAGGTCATGATCTCACGGTTTGTGGGTTCGAGCCCCACATCAGGCTCTGTGCTGACCGCTTGCTCGGAGCCTGGAGCCTGCTTCGGATTCTCTGTCTCCTTCTCTCTCTGCCCCTCCCCCACTTGGGATCTGCCTCTCTCTGTATCTCAAGAATAAATAAATGTAAAACTTTCTAAAAAACAATAACAACAACAACAACAAACACACCAGGTGAGATAGTTTAGTGGTGATGCAAGCAGACTGAGATTAGAAGGCAGAATGATTGGCACCAACGCCTGGGTCCAGGGTAGGAGAAAGGCCTTGCAGAAAACCTAGGGTTTGGGTTAGAGCCCACAAAGCATGGAAGACTTGGAAAGAAGAGGGGAAGGGTGCAGGAGGAGATATGGAGTTGAGATTATGACCTATGGAGGTCAACTCTATGGAGTTGAGACTGTGGCCTATCTGTTATTTTGACACTAGTCTGCAGGGCAGTAGGAAGAAATCTGTTGTTGGTCTTAGATGACAGAACACCCAGTACCAGGCCCAGGAGTTGGTACTTTATCCTCCAGGCCAACTGTCTCCAGGGTGGGGTGTATGCATCCCCTAGGGGTACTCAAGGCTGGTCCACAGATGCAGGGAGAAAATTTTAGAGACTCTTTCTGTTTGTGACACATTTATCTCATCTTTAAACCATGTATGGATATTTTCTAATACAAGAGTACATTAGCACATGCAAATAATTTAGAGATAATTAAAATAGACATGTAATGGACAAGGTGCTCTAAATGTTCTACTCATAGGGATGCAAGATCAAAAAAGCCCGGAAGCCGCAGCTCTAGGAAACGCAAAGCCCTTGAAGGTTTCTGAGGAGTCCGCATATTGAAGAAGATTAATCTGGGCGCAAATCAGTAAACCACAACCGGTAAAGAACAATGAACTTGTAGTGAGAGACCACTTTCAAAGCCAGCCATGTATCAGCCATGGGCAAGTGCCTTTACCTCTTGGAGCTCCTAGGCTCTGGCATCTGTAAGGCTGGGTGTGCCCTGACCTTCCACCCACAATAGGAGAGGGGGTCAGATGCGTCCAGTGCATGGTGGGTGTCAATACATGTCCAAAATAAGGGAGTTAGGCAGTGTCAGGAAAGTAAGAGTGTGTACGTGGAGGAAGAGCACTCGCGCCTGGGACAAGGAGTCAACAGTGGTTCAGAGACCCGCTTTCCCGCGTCCCTGGCTGGAACGTCATCCTTGCACAGGCCTCCGTGCCAAAGCTGGTGTGGCTTCAGTAGATCCCAGCCCTGCCAGAGGCGAAACTAGCCCCATTATCACAGCCTTGGAGCAGGGTTTAGGGGCCTCAGGGCCAACAGGGAATTCACTGGGCATTCTTTCTGTGCCTGTGACCAGGGAGGAAAGGCCCCGAATCTCTGTGGTTCCTGCCATGTGAACTTGGTGATTCCCAGGTGGTGGCTGCCTTCCTGCTTCTCAGGCTAGAAGATGACTCATGTCAGCCTGGAGCCATCCATCCAGCACCAGTTATACCTGGCGATCACCCAAACCTCACCTGGCCCCAGCTCCCTTCCTGGCCCCAGTCCCCAAGTCTCCTTGACTTTCTCCCTTGGTTCTAGCAGCAGATAGATTCATTGGGTACACACTGTCTCATTCCTTCCATTCCTCTGCCTTAGGTCTCTACACACGCACATACACAGCACCATCGCCACCAGGAAAAAGAACTGGAGGAACCAGCTAGTGGCCTTTGTTTACACCTTATCTTGCAGCACCTTCAGAGCCCCACCTCAGAGGAAGCTAAGCCGGGGTCATGGTGAGAGCTCGAGGCTTTGTCCCAGTTGCAATAACCTTAGAACTAACATTCACAGGGCATTTGTCATCTGCATATTCATCATGTACCAAGCACGGTTCTAAACATCTTACGTGAATTAAATAATTTGACCCTTGCCATACCCCTAACTAGGTAGCTACTATTATTATTGTTATTTTGCAGATGGGAAACGAAGGTGGGTAACTTGCCCAGGGTTGCCCAGTTACATCTTTTTGATGAGTTGGCTCCTTTATCATTGGGAAATGGCCATTTTGGTCCCTGGTGATACTTTTATCCAAAGCCCACTTCGTCCGATTTTAATAGAGTCGCACTGGGCTTTTTTATGCTTGGTGTTTGTATGGTCTATCTTTTCCTACCCTTTTACTTTCCTCTTGCATTTGTCTTTACATTTAAAGAGCATCTCTTGCAGACAGCATACAGTTGGGTCTTGCTTTTTTATCTAGTCAGACAATCTCTGCCTCGTAATTGGAGTGTTTGGTCTATTTACATTTAATGCTGGGGTAGGTCTACTACCTTCTTTACTACCTTGTTTTCTATTTGTCTCCTCCACTTTTCTTTCTTGTCTTGTTTGCATTAATCAAGTATTTAAAAATATGCTATATTATAATCTCTATTGGCTTTTTAGCTATGTTTTTGTATTTTTCCTCCAGCTATGCTCTAAGGATGATAATATGCATATTTAACCTATCACCATCTATCTTTTTTTTTTAATTTTTTTTTAATGTGTTTATTTGTTTTTGAGACAGAGAGAGACCGAGCATGAGCAGGGGAGGGGTAGAAAGAGGGGGAGACACAGAATCTGAAGCGGGCTCCAGGCTCTGAGCTGTCAGCACAGAGCCCGACGCGGGGCTTGAACTCACGGAGCGTGAGATCATGACCTGAGCTGAAGTCAGACGCTCAACCGACTGAACCACCCAGGTGCCCCTATCACCATCTATCTTGAACGAACCCCCTGGATTTTATATGTTCCATTTTTGCATGTTACACACAACACTCTATGCCTGTACACTTAGTTCAGACTTAGCTACCTTAGACAATGAACGTTTCTAGCTATATATAACACAAGGGTATGGCCAGGCAGGCCTCTCTCTCAGCCTAGCAGTGGTTTGGGCAAATTTTTGCCTGTTGATCCATTTTGCCCTTATTTCATAAAGTGAGTAGAAAACAGCATAGGATTTATAAGCTTAATTCAGTTGAGACACAGGAAGAATGTCTAGGTGAGCAGCAAGCTGGGAATCTAGCCTGAATCTTATACCCCATTGCAAAGGGAACAGAACAAAAGGACAGAGCAGGTGTGCAGAGCTGGTTGTTTACAGGTGGGGTAGATAGGGCCAGCTCCCTCAGCTCCCCCCCCCCCCCCAACATGGGCATCTCTTGTTTGATGTCCTGTGGCCCACCTGGTCTTTGGACATGACTTTGGTTCCTTCCTGGGTAGGCCGGTGGGTACTGGCCATGTACGAATGGAAGACTTGCTATCTAGAGTTGGTCACAAGGCTGCCTCCGACCTGATCACTGGCCTTGGAGGACCTCAAACCTGGCTCCATGTCTAGCCCACAGTACATTTCTGTGAGGGAGCCCTCCTTGGTGCCAGGGAGGGCCATGTCACTCTGGGGGCTGAGGCACTGCCCTGAAAGAATCCCAAGGAGGCTCATTTTCCCCTCTGCAAACATCCCCCTCAGTCCTCAATAGCCAACACCTGTATTTCCACTACTGGAGCATTAGCTACTATTCCAGGGGAAGTAAAGCGAGCCTTCCATGCAAGTATAGAAATCCAGGCCCACTGCCCTCCTCCCCATTTTATGGGTCAGGGCATTGTGGCCCAGAGGGTACAAGTGACCCTTGAGATGGGACCGGTTGGTCCTGGGGCAGGGGTGACCCCGCCACCCCCCCTTCCCTCCACACAATCTCCTAGGAGCTGGCACATTCACCATATGCTCAACCTTCAGTTAGATACACATGCACTGACAGGGTGTCTTTTCTCAATTCTCTTCCAGCCCCAAACCCTGCCCGAGAAAGTGTCAGCTGGATGCTAATGCGTCCAACACCTCTCACTTACTGGGTCATTTCCAACATGGCAGCTGGCTGGGAACTGGTCTTGAGAAGGGAGGATGGTAGAGGAGAGCTCCGAATCCGGGGAGATGGGAAGGGTCTCAAAGTAAATTTCACTTCCTCGTCTCCCCAGCTGAGGACCCTTAATCCTCCCATACAAATGGCTCTCTTCCTTCCCCTTCCAAGCTGGCCCCAGGTCCTGGCCCCTCCCCACCTCTATGTCCTGGGGCTCTGCGGAACAAGGAACTACAAGGAAAAAGATCTGCAGCCTTTGTCTGGTCCTGAGTGGGGAAAGGAGGGGGGAACAGACCACTGACCACACTTCCAGTTCCCAGGCATCTGGGGGTTTCCATAGCAACCTTCTCAATAACAAATCCTCCTTTTTCAAATGCGGCACCTGATGCTCAGAGACAGCAAGTCATTCACTCAGGGGTGCCCAGCTAAAACTGACGGCATGGGTGAGGGTGAGGATGTATCCAGAAACTGTTTGTTGGGGAGGGGGGTGGTCATTTAATGAACTCAAAAATCCTGAGCTACAGGCTGGGCCCCGGAAAACACATGTAAATGGGGACAAATTTGGCCCAGAGTCCTACGCCCCTCCCCCACCCGGCTCTGCCCTTGACCCAAGGGTGGGGGAGGGCTCTCCCGGGCTATGTCTGGAATGCAGCTGCAGCAAGGCCTGCAGGGGGAAAGGGCAGCCTGCTGCCCAGAGGGAGCCTGGAAGGGTTTGCATGCTGCCAGGGTTGGAAGGGAGCCTTCTCTGCTCCCCAGATCCCCCTCCCCGCCAGGCGGCACAGGGGTCTGCTGGCACAGAACTCTTCTGAGGGCCAGCCCCAGCTCAGGAGTGGCAAACTGGGAATCTGCTCTTCCCCGGACAGGGCACGTGTGGGGAAAGGGGACAGCAGCTCTGTGCCAGCAGCTCCTCCCGCAGCCATAACCTAAGGCAATTGTTTAAAGAAATGTCCACCCAAACCGCAGAGCTGCTGAGCTCATAGCTCCAGGGATGGCTTCTGAGCCAGAAAGGTGGAGGATGGGCTTCTAACCAGCAGTGGCCAGTGGGGAGGGGAGTGAGGGCTAGAAGCTCTACAAGAATCCTGGCCACTGTTCCTTTATCCTTGTCACAGGTCCCCTGGGCTCAGACTTCATGTCCGTTATCCTACATAAATTGCGATTATGAGAACTGGAGCCTGACATGGTCCCATTTTACAGGTGAGGAGACTGAGGTCAGATGCTCAGTGGTATATGCTGCAGGGGGGACATGCGCCCAAGCCAGCACAGCTCCACAGCCCGAGGTCTCAAAGGGCCAGGAGGCCTCCTATCAGCTGGCTAGGCGCCGCCATGACTGTGAATTCGTCAGCACAGAGGCTTTGAGGGGCCCAAAGGAGGCCTTATGGGGTGGCTGGAGGCCTGTCCTGTACAGTCTAACTAGGGGTTCCCAGCTGGACAAGCTCAAACCCACAAAGGCAGGTCTGGACCACCCACCTCCACCCTATACCCCGGGGGAAGTGGTGGCTTCCCCCATGAGGGTTCAGAGATAAGAGTGGTTGGGGAGCAGGAGGTGAGGGCCAGACCCCAGGGAGAGAGGTTTGGCCATGTCATACAGAAAGCCAATGGGAACTCAATCCTCAAGGCTGAAGAACCCGGAGGGGACCTGCCCTGCCCCCACCCCCATCCCAAAGCAAGGTGGGCTCTTCTTTAACCCTTTCTATACCCTTTCCTACACTCTGGGCAGCCTGGCTTTCTTGACACCTACCCTGGGGAGGGTCAAGGTGAGACATGAGGCCCAAGGAGACCCAAGGTGACCAGGGGACAGAATGCTGGGAGGTGAGCCAGGCCTGCACCCACAGTGTTGAGGTTGACCCTTCCCCAGATGTGGGCTGGCCAAGGGGCCCTTGTCTGGATCCAGGGGCTATTCTCCCCTGTTCTCAGTGACATATCCGGGTGTGCTGAAAAGCTAACCTATGCAGCCAACGTCAACATCTTTGTAGGCGCAGGGGAACCCCGGAGCAGCCCCTGATGCCGAGGGTCCTGTGTGTGGGGACGTGTGTATAGACCTAGGGTTAGAGAGCTTCCCAGTGCTTATTGATTCGTGACACACCTGGATGGATGGTTCTACCGGTTTCTTAGGGGAAGAGAGTGGGCCTCACCCCCTGGTAGCCTGTGGAGCTAGAGCACTTCTGTCTCAAGGCAAGATGGGAAGGAAGACTATACCTCAGCCTCCACCCTCCCTTCTGCCCTCCCCTCCCCCAGTACAGGCCTCAGGGTCTTATTCATGGCCAGCTGTCAGGGTGGAAGGGGCCCAGGACACATGGAAGGAACAGGTCAGGGGAGGGGGCTCAACAGCCCTGTGGTTACAGGCAGGGCCACTGAGCCAACCAGCAGAGTCACTTGGGACAGGAGCCCTCAGCTCTTCCTCATTAGTAAAACCAGGATCATTTTTTTTTTTTTAAGTTTATTTGTTTTGAAAGAGAGAGAAAAAAAGACAGAGACAGACACAGCATGAGTAGGGGAGGGACAGTCAGAAAGACAGAATCCCAAGCAGGCTCTAGTCAGCATAGAGCCCAACACAGGGCTCGAACCCATGAACCATGAGATCATGACCTGAGCTGAAATCAAGAGCCAGAGCTTAGCTGACTGAGCTACCCAGGTGCTCCAAATCAGGATCATTCTAATCCTTATCTTGTCCTGGTGTTCAAATGATTGGATCAGACAATAGACAATGTATGTAAAGTGCTCAGCCCGGCATCTGGCGCTTGGTAAGAGCTCAATGAAAGAAGCGTTAATTCAGGGCTAACTCCGCTTCCCCGGGGGGATCTGGGCTGGGAACTTTTGCAAACCCCTCGAATCCCTCCAGTTCTGATTCTTGGGAGGCTGGCCCCCAAAGTGGGGAGGGTGGAGGAGGCTGGGGGTGCAGAGAGACTGAAATGGACACAGTCGAGCGGTGAAAAGAGGCAGTGGAACAAATAGGTGCATCTAGAAGCCAGGAGCAGTGGGCGGCTCCGGCCACCTATACGGAGACAAGCTCCAGGCTGGCTGGGGTCCAGAACACGGGGAGAGACATGCAGGGGCTAGTGTAGGGTGAGGAGCTACAGTGTGGTTTCTCATCCCACAAGGAAGCTGGGCATGACTGAGTGATCCAGGGAATGATTTAGAAATTGTTCCAGTAAAATCCCATGCAGAGCCTGAAAGTCAGCCGATATTGCACCCGTAGGCAGGGCGAGGCACCCTGGGCTTGCTTCCTGGCCCTTTCAGAACCTTCCGCCCTTTGCCCAGGTACCCCCACCTCAGTTTCCCCTCATTCTTTCCAGAACAGCCCACTCTGTCCTCCAGCTTCCAGGCCCTTCCTTAGCAGCCCCCCAGAGGGGCTCCCTTGAACGCACGAAGGGTTAACTTTGGCAAGTCCTGCCCTAAGAGCGGTGTCCAAGTCCACGCCAGGCCCGGGACCCTGGCTGAGTCAAAGCTACTGCCCTGTTGGCCTCTCTCCTCAGCTCCTCAAGGTCCAGACCCAACGGACGCCCCCAAGCCCCTGGCCTGGGGCAGAAACAGGTGTAGGGTCTAAATCAGACCAGGGGCTTAAGGGCTCGCCAAGCCTCTCCACTCCCCCAAAGGGACTGGGATTGAACCTGTGGTAGACGAATGCAAAAATAAGGAAAAGTGGGCACCTGGTTCAGTCAGCTGAGCATCTGACTCTTGATGTCAGCTCAGGTCATGATCCGACCTGGTTTGTGAGATTAAGCCCCATGTGGGTCTCTGCAGTGACAACGCTGAGCCTGCTTGGGATTCTCTCTCCCTCTCTCTCTCTGCCCCTCCTCAGCTCACATTCTCTCTTTCTTTCTCTCTCTCTCAAAATAAATAAATAAACTTAAAAAAAAAATAAGAAAGAGCAAGCCAGGCACTGTTCACTCTCCCTGGGAAGCCCAGCTCTCCAGGCTGAGCCCCACCGCTCCCAGTGGGGCTGGGGGCCCCTTCCCAGGGCAGGTCTCCAAGCCCTCTCTCAGCCGGAGACACAGGAGGAGGGGGGAGGAGGAAGAGAGAAAGTGTGTGAAAGAATGACAGAGGGGCAGGGAAGGTGAGTCAGGCTGGGCTGCCAGGAGCCAGGAGCAGGCCCTGGGAGGGGAGGAGGAGGGAGGCCTCTCTTCCACTCTGGTGGGGAGCGGGGCTGGTGGGGAGCGGGGCACGGGGCACATGGAGGAACAGGACTTGATTTCCCCTCCCCCTGCCACATACAGGGACACGGCTGGAGTCAGCCTTGAACCTGCAGCCTGGGGAGACTGAGAGGACCCTGCCCCAGGGCGGGGCTGGCAACTCGAGATCCCCTTGTCCCCTGGGGTGCCGGGGTGGCCCAGTCTGTTAAGCGTCAGACTTTGGCTTGGGTTGTGTGTTCATGGTTCGGTTCGTGAGTTTGAGCCTGCATTGGGCTCTGCGCTGACAGTGTGGAGCCTGCTTGGTGGGGCCCGGGGGGGGGGGGTGACTCTTCCTCTCTGCCCATCCCCGGCTCTCGCTCGCGTGCTCTTCTCTTCAAATAAATAAATAAACTTAAAAAAAAAAAAAAAAAGAATCCCCTTGTCCCCAGCCAGCCTCCCTTGGCAGTCCCCTCCCTTCCAGGATCATTCTCTCTGATTCTCTCTTGCCTCCGTGCCACAGGGCTGCCCACGTCCATCCAGTCCTGGTTGGCTCTCTCTTTATTGCCTTTCCTACACTCAACCCTCCAGGCCAAGCTCACGGGCCCCAAGCATCCCTCTTCGCTGCTCCTTTCCAGACCACCCAGCCGCTGAGCCCTGAGCTGGACATCCGCAGCTCACTCTCTGGGCCTGCCCTCATCCCCACACCCTTCCCCCCACTTCAGCTGCTCCTCTTTTTCCAGGATGAGGCCCTGACGCCACAGCTTCCGGGGTCCCTGTCCCATTCAAGCTGGCTGTCTCCTCATCCGTCCTACCCATGTGCGGAACAAGTCCAAGCCCCCAAAACTTCCAGAGAAGACACCCAAGGGGCATCTTTGCCATGGGCTGAGGGGCTCCCCCAGAGGCAGTGGCAGTTCCCATGTGACAGATGCTGTCTCCGGGTTCCCGGGGTCCTTCCTGAAAGGGGCCCAGGAAACAAGCAGCTTTGTGGATCCTCCCCACCTCTGGCCACCTATGTTCTCTGGGTGTGCTTCTCACATCTCTCCAAGTTGTAATAACTGTTGGCCGGGATGCTCTGTCCTCCCCAGCAGGTTGTGTGCTCCTTGGGGGTGGAGGCCTGTCCTGTTGTCTCCTGACCCTGGTGTCCAGCACAGGTAGGGGACATTCATGGATGTGCACGGTGGTGTCTATTCCAGGCTTGGGACAGTTCCACAACCCAGGTTGGAGGGAAATGGCGCTCAGGTCTGGTTCCCCCCAGATCTCCCAGGTGATACAGCTTCTACCCCTGTTCCACTGAACGACCTCACTTCCACTGTGACCCGTCAGCTCATCCAGGATTCCTCAAACCAGCATGTGTGACCCGCTTCATCACAGCAGGAGAGGTCAGGTGCCACGGATGGATGTTGTAAATGGTGCCAGCTGTCTCCCCCGGGGCCTCAAGGCTCCCCCCTCCCCCCACCCCTCCCCTGTATGGGCCGGTGACCCCTGAGAGTGATTATTAGCGCCTGGGGGCAGCTCTGCCCTGCAGGCTGGTCAAGCTGGGTTTGTCTGGACCTTCTGAACTTGTCATTGTGTTCTTCTCAGCCCCAGGCTCTGTGGGAGACCACCCTCTGGGGTGTTTGGTCCGAAGAACCCCCGTGTGCGCAGTTTCCCCACACCCACCACCTCGGCTCCGGTTTGCTTTCGCGCTATGAATGTCTGCTTCCCCATCTCAACGCTCCTGGGAGGATGTCACAAACACGCACAGCCTCTGGCTCCACACACTCCCGCCTTGGCCCCAGGAGCCCCCGATCATCTCCCAGCCCTGCCCTCTGCCAGCTACCTTGTCCCAGTCCACCACTTTGAACTTTGGCTCCATCAAAGGGTCTGTCTTCTGAGTGTTCACAGAGGTCACAGTCCCGTTCTCCACGGAGCCCTGGGGAGAGAAGATACAGGTGGTTATCTATGGTGCTGGGGTGAGAGTGGGGGGAAGGGAGCAAGGAGCCAGCCCAAGGCGAGGCAGCCCACAGCGACGAGAGCCTCTTGCTGGGGCAGGGTGGGCGGAAATCAAGGACACCGAGTGCATCTGAAAATAGGTAGACGCTACTTGTGTTGTTCTCCGCACTTTTCTCCTCCTTTTAAAAAATAATTTCTGTAAGAACAAGAGGCAGAAAGGTATGGGAGAGAAAGAAAGCTGGCAGAGAGGCTGTAGGAAGTTAGAGCCCTCAGTGGGTATGCTGTGGGCAAGGGAGTCCCTGCCAGCCTCTCTCTCTCTCTAGGTCCCTGGCAGGTGTCAGGCAGAGGGAGGCACAGGGTGGCACCCTGGGCACCTGGTAGGCTCACTGTGCCGTTCCAGTGACCACCGCACCTCCCTCCCTTCCCAGGAATTGCAGAGCCCGTGGGTCGCAGGCTGGGGCAGCTAGGTCCACATGCCCATAAGAAATGCAGCCCAGAGAAGAAGACGGTCCCTCTAGGAGCTCCCATGTGTGGGTCAGCAGCTGTACATGGGGCAGAACTGGCAGAGAGGTGCCCAGATGGGCTCAAGGTGAAATCGAAGTCGCAGAGAAGCCAAGTCAGAAGGAAATGGAATTGTGGAATGTACCAGGAAAGTCACATGGCTGCAGCTGGCCCTGACGTCATGGGGTGGTGGTGAGGAGGCTGGGGAGGGCAGGAGAGAGGTGGGGAGAGCAATGCCACTGGGAGGCCTGCCCTCAGATGCCCCGTGACTAAAGCATACTGTGGTGCTGGTGACCGTGGTGGGGACCCCGGAAGCAGGGTACTTGGCAAGGACTGAGGAGCCGAAGCAGCCCTCTGGGGTTTCTATTGGCACAATTCTTACGTTTTTGCTTCCAAACGAACCAAGAGAAACTGGGGGTGACGGCGAAGCTGGCATTCTCTGGGGAAACCCATATCAACCCAAGTAAAAGTAGACTTCTGTGGTCCTGTCTTGGGGTGGATGTGTCAGTGTTTTTAGTCTGGGTCACCGTACTGATACCTGAATTCTTTTTTCTTTTCTTTTTTCTTTTCTTTTCTTTTCTTTTCTTTTCTTTTCTTTTCTTTTCTTTTCTTTTCTTTTCTTTTCTCTTTTCTTTTCTCTTTATTTCTCCCTTCCTTTCTTTGCTTTTCTTCCTTCCTTCAATGTTTTTAAAGTTTATTTACTTATTTATTTAGAGAGAGCACGCGCAGTGGTGGGGCAGAGAGAGAGGGAGAGAGAGCGGATCCCAAGCAGGCTCTGCACGGTCAGCACAGAGCCGGATGCGGGGCTTGAACTCATGAACTGTGACATCATGACCTGAGCCAAAATCAGGAGTCAGATGCCTAACCGACTGAGCCACCCAGGCACCCCTTGAATTCTTAGAAAAGGATCTTGGAGCACCTGGGTGGTTCAGTTGGTTGAGCGTCTGACTTCGGCTCAGGTCATGATTTCACGGTTTGTGAGTTTGAGCCCCCCATTGGGCTCTGTGCTGAGTGTGCAGAGCCTGCTTCATATCCTCTGTCTCCCTCTCTCCCTGCCCCTCCCCCACTTGCTCTCTCTTAAAAATAAACATTAAAAAATTATAAAAAAGGATCTCGAATGACCTCTTGAGGTCAAAGAAGAGTGGATTTCATAGCATATTGTACAATGAAATTCCCTAAATATCCAATACAAATGTCACATAATAAACTCGTCCCTTCTAGTTCTGTTCTACCCTCAAAATACCCTGGAGCACCCCCAGTCACCAAGCTATTGATTCTCCCTTCCTCCTGATAGTTATTTTCTCTGGGGCACCCCAAATCCTTTCTTAATTTTTTTTTTTTAACATTTATTTATTTTTGAGACAGAGAGAGACAGAGTATGAACGGGGGAGGGGCAGAGAGAAAGGAAGACACAGAATCAGAAGCAGGCTCCAGGCTCTGAGCCATCAGCCCAGAGCCTGACGCGGGGCTCAAACTCACGGACCACGAGATCGTGACCTGAGCTAAAGTCGGACGCTCAACCGACTGAGCCACCCAGGCACCCCCCAAATCCTTTCTTAAATTGTGTAATCTGACCCTTCTCTGCACCCCCATGTCCACTCACTGCAACCCCTTCGGTCCCTCTGAATAAAACAAAATGCTGGTCTTGGGGACCTGCCCGCCCATCCCAAACAGGGAAGGAGTCAGCACACGTATTATCATTTAATGTTTCTGTGCTACGCTTTTCACACATCCCTGAATGGCAGACACAAACCGGAAGCAGAAGAAAGGGCCATCCCCTCACGGCCCTGGGCCGTGTCCAACCCGTGTTTCTGCTCACTCAAGTCTGGACTGTTTTCTGAGACTTCCAGTCCTTGGAAAAGTGTTCCTTCTGCCCAACTGGTTGCCTCCGATTTTCCAGCAGTCGCTCCTGGTTCCTTCCCTCTAGGACTGTGCACACTTTCTCCTTTTCACCTGAGAGGCTCACACCTATTTGAGGATATGCAACACCCTAGCACTCTGTCATCTGCTTTTCCTCAAGGCCCTCTTAGCACATAACAGGGTCTCTCAGCTTAAGGATTGGCCGGCTGTTCCTCGTCTAAGGCAGATGTGATGGGCCAGCACAGAACCCAGCAGCGTTCATGCCTCCCTGGTGTGGAACATGAGGGGGGCTGAGCTCCCGCCGGCCCTTGGGGACTGCCATCCGACACACACACGTTCACTTAGCTTCCATCCCCCCTTGAAGCCTTTTGTATGGACGTCTGCTGCTGGCATCGTGTGGCGAGCTGGTGTGGCCCGGGAGGTGGTGTGGACCGGCACACCTGTTCACTGGAGGGCCCCAAAAGATATGTGATGAGGGTTGGGATGCCCAGAACAGCAATGAAGGAGAGAGCAGCAGGCAGCAGGAAACAGAGAAAGCCTGAAAAGGAGACCTGCAAGGGGGAGTTTGCAGGGACCGGAAGCCTTGGCTCCTCATCAGCTTCCTCTTCGGGGCTGATGGTCTCAGCGCGGCACCACCGTGGCCCCTGCCTCTTCCCTCACATCTTGCCTCCCACGCGGCCCTCATCCCCAGCCACCGCTTCCATGCATTCATCCATCCACACACGTTTGAGCATCCATGATGTGCCTCAGCATCAGCCCAGAAGACTCCCCATCTCTATCTCTCTGACCCTGGCCCCACTCCTTGCCTCCGGAGAATCTTCCCAACTACCCACATTATGGTCTAACCCAAAGCCCTGCTGTCCCCTGTCCCCTCTGACACCACTTCCTGAAAGCGAACACAGTATCACCCCCTGTAAATCGGCTTATGGTTGACTTCCCTATATTTAAAATCTTTCCCCTCTATTTCCAAACTGCTCTGCTGTCACGCCCTTGGATTTAACTCTAATTTTCCCTTCTAGCCAGCATTTTCCTTCTCAAATGTCATCCTTCCAGGATGATGACAAAGGTGAATATTCACAAATGCTTCCTCTGTGCCCAGTCCTTTAATCTTCAAAACGACTGTATGAACAACTGTATCATCTCTTCATTTGCCAACTTTTTCTTATTTTTGTAAATACTTATTTTTGAGAGAGAGAGAGAGAGCGCGCGAGCGCGAGAGAGAAAGGGAGACAATTCCAAGCAGGCTCCACGTTGTCAGTGCAGAACCCAACGCGGCGCTCAACCCCCACACACCATTAGGTCACGACCTGAACCGAAATCAAGTCAGACGCTCAACAGACTGAATCACTCAGGCGCCTCTCATCCGTCAATTTAAAAAAAATCATACTGTCCATGTGTCCCCCCTGCCTCAGTTGGCACTTATAATTTCCTGCCTCTTGCTTGGGCAACGTACGCTTGGGCAATTATATCATTTGTGCAATGGATCCCAATAGGGCAGGATACATTTCCTCTTTCTCACGGTGCCTAGGATGGGCTCCTGGAAATATTAGGTGCTCCGCTCATTATTTCTTGAATGGACCACGTTTCAATGTTCTTTGCGAAATGGCCAGGATTCCCTAGGGTTCAGGCAGTAGGGGGGGCGGGGGGGGGCGTGGCTGCCGGGGGCGTGGCTGCTGGGTATAAAGTCCTGAGGCTCCACAGGGCTCCTGCTTCCTGAGAATGTAAAATAAACCTTCTTAGATGAGACAAGTGGCCCGGGACACTGAGCACACCTTCTCAAAACGCCACTCTGGATAGGGCAGTGCCCAGATACAAGGGTCAAAATTACAATAATCCGAGCCATATATTCTTGGCGCTCTTTGGCCAAGTACACGTGTTAAGCAGAATTAAAAGTGAGTCAGACTTACACAGGAGTGCTAGCATTTTATTTTGCCAAATAAAAATATTTTTTAGGGGCACCTGGGTGGCTCAGTCTGTTAAGCATCCGACTTTAGCTCAGGGCATGATCTCAGAGTTCGTGAGTTCAAGCCCAGCATTGGGCTCTGTGCTGTCAGTGCAGAGCCTGCTTTGGATCCTCTGTCCCCTGTCTCTCTGCCCCTACCCCGCTCTCACTCTTTCTCTCTCTCTCTGTCTTAAAAATAAACATTAAAACATTTTTTTTTAAGTACCATCAGCAGCATTTCATAAATGAACGAAAATTTCAACACCAAATAGGTAGGAAACACATACTTTCAGAATGAAAGACAGTTCTTCCTAAGGAAGGACATTTGGCAACTTTACATTTACTTTTTTTTAAAGGGACCTATTTATAAATATTTATTAATGCAGAAAAATTACAACCTAAAATTTTGTTTTGTGAGAACTAATTGTGCATAATTATTTTCTTGATTCAAACTGGCCTGTGTGGGGCTCTCTCATCTACATGTGACAGGAAGTAGAGTCAATGTCTACATGTTCCACTTCCAAGGTTTTCTTAAAAATTAGTAAAAACCCAGTTTCACAGACAGGTGTGTGGGCTTCCAATGGAAACAGAATTTTTACTTTTTTTTTTTTTTTTCATTCAACTGGAAAAATCCTAGATGAAGATAGGGAAGTGGGAGAGAGCCATGCCCATGGCATGGCCAGCACGCAGCAGCTGGGGATTCCCTCGAGGGGCGCCTGGGTGGCTCAGTCGGTTGAGTGCCCAGCTCTTGATTTTGGCTCAGGTCATGATCCCAGGGTCATGGGAATAGGGCTCCATGCTGAACTTAGAGCCTGCTTAAGATTCTCATTCATTCTAATTCCCTCTCTCTCTCTCCCCCTCTCCTCTTTGCCTCTCTTCCTGGTTTACATTCCCTCTCTAAAGTAAATAAAAAAAAAAAAGATGGGTCCCTTGAACCCTGGATCAGGTCAGTGAAGGCTGGCACGGGGGGGGGGGGTGCGCTGCCCATGGAGGAGGAGGGCAAGAGGGAGGGAGGAAAGGGAGCAGGCACCCTTCTTCCTTTCCATCTCCTCCCTCCTTCTAGGACCCCAGCTTCCTCTCCATTGGAGAGTCCTGGAGCCGCCAGGTAGCAATGTCATGGGTGACATGCTCTCGGCAAATAAGTTCCAGACTGACCACGCATAAGCCAGGTGCTCTCTGGGTGGCCTCCTCAGGACCACACCCCTCCCTGGCAGACGCCCAGGTTATTAATCACAAGACTGTACACACCTCTGGTCCGGGAGGAGACTTCAAGGGGAGTCAGCATGCTGGTAGCACCAGGAGCAGATACACTGGGGGAGCAGGAAGTGTCCTCTAGCGTGTCTTTCGTTGACTATTTTTCTCGAGTCCAGCTGTGAGATTTCCAAGGCCTCAGCGCCTTTACCCCCACAAACAGGACAAAGACCCTCCCGAAGAAGGGCTTCCACGCCCACTCTGGAGGCTGCTCCCATCTGACCCTGGGCGCGGGGGTTCCAGGAACGGGTCCTCCTGGGAGCCGCTGCCCCGCACGCACTGATCTGGGCCACATTTTCCAGCCTTCCATGCCCCGGTGTTTATTTTATAGTTGAGCCGGGCTCACCCTTGAATTCCACAGGCAAACACCATCCATGAATCAGAAGTGTGTAAAGGTCGTTCCTGGGAACTAGGGTACAAGCTCAAGCGTTAAAAAATATTTTTTTTTTAAAAAGTTTCTTGGAAACTTCCACAATGCATTATTTAAAAGACTCTCCCGCTCCTGGAAGCAAGCCAGAGAGATCTTTAAAAACCGAAATGCGTCAGAGAGGGAAGAGCACGTGCGTTCTTTTCCAGTATTTGGAAACCGTTCTGCCTTTGGGCTGAACAAGTTTCAGTGTTTTTGGTAAAGGAGGGGAGAGGTAGGTAGTCAGGCTCTCAGTGGCTTTTGTAAGAGTGGTCGGCGCAAGGGCGAACGAGTGTAGTTTGACAGGGGGTGTGAGGCCCGTCTGTGGAAGGCGATAGCTTCCTCAGAGGGTCCGCCTGAAGGACACGGATGGCTGTGGGGCAGCAAGAATGGAGTGGAACACCCACCTCCTCGTCCTGGCATCCTTCCCCCGCTGTGAAGGGGGCAGGAGACACGGCTAGAGGCACTTTAATGGTCAGGTCCGAGGCTGTTTGAGAAGAGCCTGATGGCCGGGGCAGGGTGGTGCTCCAGTGGTGGTGAAAGCATCTCACACTCTTGCATTTCCCCGTGACGGTCTCCCGAGCTAGAACGTGAGCTCCGTGAGGGCAGAGGTCCACTGTCTCGCTCACCGCTAGGTCCCCAGATGATGGCACGGGGTCAGTATTCGTGCTTGTGGGATGACACATTAATGCGTACATGGTGGCCTGTTGAGGCTCTAGGGGCCCAGGCCTGGAGAGGCCACGGAAGTGTGGGCGGGGCAGGTGGAAAGAGAGCTCCCCGATGCCTTCCAAACCCTGTGTGTACTTAGCAAGAGAAGGTCAACGTGCTCAATAATGGCCGATGTGATCGGCCAAGGAGACCAGGTAGGCAGGTCCCGCCCATTCTGAGGTGAGAAACTCTGAACGTATTGGGAAATATGGCGGCGGCGGCAGGAGGGCGTTTCCATCTCCTCAGATCCTCCAGCCCCTGTTCAAAGCTGCAAGGAGAGAAGCCGGTGGGACAGCAGTGCCAGCCCTAGCTTCTCCCAGGGCAATGCCAGTTCCTGGCTAATCAAGAGGCATTATATCCAAGCCGCGGCTCTCCTCTCATGGAGAGTCCTGTGGACACGACTGCCCCTCCTGGGTTCTATCCTCCTCCGTCCTCTCTCACATTGAGTTCAGCAATCTCAGACCCCAACTCAGAGAGGACCCAGGAGTCACTCCTGTCGGCTCCCTAAGGTTCCAGCCAGTGCCCGTGACACCTGTCTCTCAGGGAGGTAGTCCTGGGGGGCAGCCTGGGGCTGGGGGAACAATCTGGGGCCAGCCTCTAGTTCTAGAGGCTGCAGATTCACCTCTAGACTAAGGGGCATGGTTCTAGACCAGGCTCCATTACCAACTTGCTATGTGACCTGAGGATCCTTCTCTAGCAACAAGAAACTGCTGAGGCCTGACAGGGCATCCCGAGTTCCTGCCCTGCCCTCAGAGGTTGGGCCGGTGACGCCAATAAGTGAAGTGGGCAAAGTGTGGTTCGTAATATAGACTCATTTTGTTTGCATAATAAACACGTGGGAATATTCTTCACCTCCACAGGGAAAAACGCTCACTCTCATTTTTAAAACATGAGGTGCCGAGACACAAACAAACAAAAAACAAAACCGTGAGGCGTTTGCTAGAGATGAAACAAACATGGGAAATGCAGCAGGAGCAGAAACCAATGGTCATGGTCACTTGGTCTTGAATGGAGTGGACCTCAGGAAGCCTGAGGGGGTGCGCCCCACCGAAGGGGGAGCAGCCCTGACTCAGGTCCAGGTCAGATGAGGAAGGAGCTGAGCGTGGCAGACCTCCCCATTTCTAAGAAAAGCTGGAAAACTAGATATTTGTGTGAAATTTCCAGATTTTAAGATTTGTTTTGCATTTAAAACCAACAGACGAAGGATGCGGGCTACGCCGACCTGAGTGCAAACGCAGCCCTGGTCTGCCGGGTTGAAGTGCTGGGCGGGCTGCGGCCCTCCGCCTCATGGTACGGCCACAGAGAAGGATGCGCGTGGACAGCCAAGAGCAGGGGTTTTGTTCTCCCGTGCAAGGCCCAGAACACGGACTCTGCACCCGCGTGGGGCAGGCCTACAGCCAGCTGTATCAAGGCCCTGAGTGGATTGGGTGCCAGAGCCCCAGCAAGGTTCACTGCAGGGTGACCGTCGGCCTCCTCCCCGCCTCCAGTCTAGCAGAGAGGACTGACTCCAAGAGGAAGCCAACTACTGGTTCTCTTTCCCCATGTGTGACTGGAAAGGAGACAAAATTTGTGACGGTGTGAAGGAGTCACAGCGGAGACACAGGCCGGGCACCAACGGTGTGACCAACGGGGCCTCATTTCCCAGTACAGAGGTCTGGTACGGGTTGAACTATGCCCCCTCCCAATTCATATATTGGAGGGCTAACCCCCAGTATTTCAAAACGTGACCTTATTTGGAAGTAGGGTCATTGTAGAGGTGATTAGTTAAAATGAGGTTCTAATCCTATACGATCTGTGTCCCTAGAAAGAGGTGAAATCTGAAGAGCAGGGAGGACACCACGTGAAGGCAGAGACGGGGGGTGAAGCACCTACAAGCCAAGAAACTCCAAAGATTGCCAGTAATCCCCCAGAAGCTAGGGAGCGGCCTGGAACCCGTGCTCCCTCCCAGCTCTCAGCGGGGACTAACCCTACTACCGACACCTTGATCTAGAACTTCTAGCCTCCAGAACCACGAGACAATAAATCCCTGTTGCCTAAGCCACCCAGTTTGCGGGACTTTGAGACCCAAGCAAACTAGCACGAGGCCTGAACCA
The DNA here is from genome assembly GCF_018350195.1 of Panthera tigris. Lineage (NCBI taxonomy): Eukaryota > Metazoa > Chordata > Mammalia > Carnivora > Felidae > Panthera > Panthera tigris. Next base: position 49,011,275 of record NC_056674.1, read on the forward strand.
GGTTCCCCCGGGATGGAGACAAGACCACGGAAGGAGAAGGAATTGAGCCAGAAAACAACTGGAAGAGGCATCCAGGGACGTGTGGAGAGTCTGTCGCTCATCCTCTGCGGGGGAGGCGGCAAAAACCAGGGTCTCGTGCCCAACCCAGCCTTCCCACCAGATCTGCCGTGGCAGCCGCCACAGAGAGCCCTCGGCGGGGAAGATGTTCAGGCACCGCCCCCTTCCTAGCCCGCTGTTGGCTGTCTGGCAGCCAGGGTTGGCCTGGTTCCTCTTCCTCGGGGCCTGAAAAGTCACTCCTAGTTTTCCCCACAGGGAAGAGGCAGGCTGAACTGGGGAGGGGGGCGGGCGTCAGGCAAACTGCCGCCTTCTTCAGTGGAAACCGTGGCCAGCTTTGCCCCGTTCCCCCTCCACTGGAGCACGTGGCTCTGGGACAGACGAGCCACCTCCATGGTGAGCGCCTTTCCCACCCCACATATGTGGCCGGCATCTCATTGGTATCGACACGGTTGTCCCTGAGAGACTGGCACGAGGTATTCCACGGATGGGGGAAACAAAGGCACAGAGGGACCAAGTCACCGCTTCCAGGAGTCTCAAATGGTTGCTGGGACATCCAGACAGGAAGCCACGTCGAGTGCGGTCCCACTAAGGTTCTTCGCGCACCACCCTTGCCTCTTCTGGGAGGGCTCACCGGGAGGCTCCCGGGTCCCTGGCGGGGACTCTGCCTTAGCCCCCCAGACCCTGCTGTCCCCAGGGAGGGCTTGCCTGGAGGGCGCACAAGGGGGAGAGAAATGAGAAGAACAACAGAAAGCCTGCACTCTGCAGTGTAAACAAACAAGCCGACCCAGAGGCGGTGAAAGGAAGCAGTGTGCTGAGGGTGGGGGCCGCAGGAGGCGGGGGCTGGCATAAAGGAATGTTGTTCAGGAAAGCCGGGGCTGGGCACCCAGGGATGGACAGATGGCCTTTTATCCCGCAGCCTGGGTTTGGCCTGAAAACCCTTTCTCTGAAACGAGATGGTGCCCAGGCCCTGTGTCCAGCTGCCTCCGGCCTCTAGGGGCCCAAAGGAAGGTGGGGAATCCAGTCCGCACTGGACTCGATGCGGTCCTGGGAAGGTAGGAGGGGGGTAGGCCGGGGTGGGGGGCGGGTGCAGACCCAGAACCACAGCTGTACCAAGAGTCTCCCTTGGGGGGAAGGCTTCTTTGTTAACAAGCCCACCCCTGAGGCCTGTAGGGGACCAGTGGTTGCTTTCAGTAGCTAGAAATTTAGGGCTAAAAGGAAGGCAGCAGGATCTGCTTGCTTTCATTTCTAACGAGCTGCCCTCTGCCAGACTAGGTCCAAACCAGAAACCCTGGGGCCCATCCTCTCCTTAAAACATTTAAAATAAAGCCTTCCTGTGCAAAACCAAAAAACGACAATAATACCTGGCAGGTGACAAGGCACCCCCCAAACACCCCCACTTGTCACCCACCCACGATGGCTGCAAGGTGATGAACTCTGCTGGCCGCTGTCCCTGGATTCACGATAGGAAGAAGAAAGGAAAAGAGAGCGAGTGGCAAACGTGTGCCTGGGGTGTGACCAACTTATCCCGCTCAGGAGGTGTGGGGGCATGGACCAGACCACCCCAGCCTCCAGGGTCCTTGACATCGGTTCGCTGTGGACCTGGTATTGCTTTCCCTGATGACACGATCCCCCATGGAGCACGTCACGAGCCACCTTGTCACCAGAAGCAGAAGCCGTATAGGTGGGCAATCCAGGACATCAGAAAAGGGAGACAGTGGATTAAAAATACTAAATCACTATTCAGATCTCTCCAGAATACACCCACAAATTTTCAGGCTATTAACTTGATTCTCTACTAGGCTCTGCCTGCCATGGACCATCTGCATCCACAGGGAGCCTCTCTTCTCTACCTCTAACCTCAGATTAGGGCACCACACCCAGGAATGCACTGAGTCAAGTGGACACGTGTTTTTTTTTTCCAATGGAAGCCTGACTCTGGGATTTGGGGCAGCTGGGAGCCCGAGGTTGGGGTGGGGGTGGGGCCTGGGCTTGGTCAGGGCGGACAGGAGGAGATCTGAGGCTCACCTCCTCAGTCCCACCTTACAGAGTCCTTGTGGGCACTACAGCACCCGACTTTTAACCCCGATGAGCAGCACCAACAGCCTGCAGGACTGGATAGGACACTTCTAGACCGTAGTTTCTCAAGACTTAGGCCTCAAAGCATGTCAGGCAGGCTTATAGAATGTGCTATGTGCAAGGAAAATACATTTAAACCATCTAACATATACTATCTCCTCACTGGCCCAACTACTATGTTAAAATACATTTTGGACGTATCATGGAATGCTCCAGTCCTATAAGGAGCATGCTGAAAATACTATATTCTGCTGATTTTGTTTGTTTTGTTTTAAGGAAGCTTCATACCCAGTACAAAGCCCAATGTGGGGCTTTAACTCACAACTGTGAGATCAAGACCTGAGCTGAAATAAAGAGTTGAACGCTCAACTGACTGAGCCCCCCAGGTGCCCCTATGTTTTGCTGTTTTTTTTTTAAATATTTTTATTTATTTATTTTTGAGAAAGAGAGCACAAATGGGAGAGAGGCAGAGAGAGAGAGAGGGAGACACAGAATCGGAAGCAGGCTCCAGGCTCTGAGCTGTCAGCACAGAGCTCATTGCGGGGCTCGAACCCATGAACCATGAGCTCATGACTTGAACCGAAGTCGGCCGCTCAACTGACTGAGCCCCCCAGGTGCCCCTATGTTTTGCTGTTTTTAAAAGAAGAAACAAGACCACTGTTTACAAATGACCTCATATCTCGCTATCCCAGAAATAATATTCCCAAATTTTCCTTTTACGATCTACTAGTTTAAGAGAGATAATTCACTGCTATTGTCAACGTTGGTTACAGATGATTATATTGCCAAAAATAATAGAAGGCACTGAACTGTTTTGCAAGCAAAACAAAACAATAACAATGACAAAAATCAACCTGCCTTATACCTGCTACTTTTTACGGATTCCAGTCTACTGATGCAAACTATTCTCTCTCTCCATGCCCGGACATGGAAACTTCTCCCATTTACAATCGAGGATGTTTATGTTCAGAGAGGTTGACTGGCCTGTCTCCAGGGGTATGATTAGTTCTAGAACACAAGACTGTTGGGTTCTGAGCCTGTGTCTTCTTTTCCACTCTCATTTAACCTAGTTCCAAACTCAGTGCACATCTCTTAAACTAAGAAAATTGCCATGGTGAGTCCGAGAACTGGTGTCTCCCGGTGAGCTACAGCCTGTACTCCGTGTTTTACGCTCATTAAACATCGTGTTTATACTCGTCGCTATAAGGTGCTTTAAGGGATGATGTCCTTGAACAATCCCGGGACAAACTGTCCTTCTGGGTGTTCAGTGCCTCTTTGATATAGCTTCCGCTCAGGGACATCACTTAATACACAATCTGGTGTGGTCAAGGGCAAGAAGGAACTATTTGTTGAACAACACAGGGATACCAACTTCCTGGACGAGAGTCACCAGATTAGGATACCATTATCCTAGAGAGAAATACCTTTCAACTCTGGGTCACAGCTCTAGCTAGACCAGTGCTGCCCCAGAGAACTTTCTGCAATGATGGAAATGTTCTAGATCTGTGCTGTCCAATATGGTCCCCTATGTCTACTGAGCACTTGAAATGTGGCTCATGTAACTGAAGTACTGAACTTTGATTTTATCGCATTTTAATTAATTTTAAATTACAAAGCCACATGTGGCAAGGGGCTACCATATTGGAGAGCATAGCTCTGGACTCATATATTCAACTACCACTTAAAATCTCTACCCGAGTGTTTCCTTGGCATTTCAGACGCAATGTGGCCCCAAGGGACTTTGATTACCCCACCCCAAATCTGGGCTTACACCCAAGCATTCACTTCCCATATATCAAACCACGCAGTTACTCAAGTCACCTTGGCATCATCCTCAACTCTTTCTCTTACTCTCAGCGTTTGGTCCATCAGCAAGTTGTAGTGGTTCTACCTCCAAGACATTTCCAATCCCTAGACACTTCCTCTGTCTCAATAGTCGCTCAGTCCAGGCAACCTCCCTCTGTCATCTGGACAATAGCGATGTCTTCTTAGCTCTCTTCCTGCTCCTCCTCTTGGCCCCCTGCAACCTACCCTCCACAAGGGAGCTGGAACAATCAAGTAAAATACAGACCCACTTTGTCAGTCTTCCACTTAAAATCTTCCAGCCTAGTCTCGAAATAAAATCGAACCTCCCCAGCGATGACTGTGAGCTCTACAGAGGCAGGGCTCCTGCTTCCCTCCCCACTCCACCCCACCCCACACTCCTGTTCACCTGCAATGCTGTAGCAGCAGAAGAGCCTCCTTTTGGATTCCTGATGCCACATACCCCAGGACCTTTGCACTTGCTGTTCCTTCTGCTTAGAATTTTTTTGCTTTTTTACCCAGTTCTCCTTTATGACGACTCCTTTGTTTCCATCAGATATCAGTTCTTCAGAGAAGACTTGCCAGACTACTCCTGTCAGAAGCTGTAGCTGTTACTCTGTCACAGCCCCTGTTCTAAAATACATGATCTATTTTGTTGTATAATATATGCACATATGTATATGTATATACACATAGACTATAACAGTCTATATAAAATATGATATCCTGTTGTAGCTCTTGTCACCACCCCTAACTGTCCTATCTGTCTCCTCCCCTCCACTGGCAGGTATACCCCATGAAGGCAGCGATCAGTTGTCTTTTTATCCTCAGCACTGAACTCAGTCTGAGCATGAGACGTCATCTGTGTTTGTGCCTGAACAGGGAAAGGAATGGTAGGCAGAGGAAGGCAGGCCTGCAGGTCCCCGGGGCCACTTGAGGCTTTTGCCAGCCTCACCTTTGGAGACATCCGGTCCTAACGGTGGTCAGTTCCTCGGTCCAGTTCACTTGTCCAGGTGAAGATAGAATGAGGGCAGCAGGTCGGAACAGACCCCACAGGCCCTAGCTGGGGGAAGGGGCCACACTGGGAGATTAGGATGTCACCACCCTCCAGCTCCTCTGGGGGGTGCGTGGCTTTGCCCAAGAGGATCTGAGCCACGTAGCAACTCGGGTTCTGAAAACATCTATCTCTTGCCGCCTAAGAGAAATCTACCTTTTCTCGGCAGAAGCTGGGGCTGAAGGGGCTGATCATCACCCTATTTTGGTTTAATCTACACGGTTCTGTCTCACAGATCTCACGTGATTTCACTGTAGCCACACAAATCTGGTAGGGACGCAGGGAATAAGCGAACCGAGGCCACGAGCGTTCGCATGAGTCACGCAGCATCACACAGCCAGGGCACAGGTCTTGGACTGCAGACCCCAGCCTCCTCCTCTTTCTGGATGGGTGGGTGAGAGGGTGGTCTGTCTGCACAACTGCTCTGTGACAAGCGCCACACCAGGAGCCTGGGGATGCCGGTTCTTCAGGACTCCCGAGAGACCTGCCCACCGAGAAACTTTCATGTTCCCAGTTTTCCATCCCTATTTTCCCTCTGCCCCGAGCCTTCTAGGGCAGTGGGCTGCAAACTTTCCAGTGCGTCTGAGCCACACACAGTATTTGTTAAAAATACGGATTTCTGGAATCTCGCTTCCAGAGATTTCAATTTTATAGATTTGAGGGGTGCCCCCCAGGAGAAAAAATATATATAATATAATATAATATAATATAATATAATATAATATATATAATATATATAATATATAATATTTATAATATATAATATAATATATATAATATAAATACTCATATAATTACATATTATAATATACTATGCTAAGTAATTCTTTGAGTTAGTTTACATGCATGTTTTTTCATTCAAATGAAACATCAAACTTGTCATCCAAGTCTTCAGTCTTTGAACCTCTGTTGCTACTAGAGTAATTTTCCTGAAATCTAACACAGTTCTGTAGTGCATACCACACTTGCTTCCATCTAGGTTGTTCGAGTGGTAGAGTTGTTTGGTGACATCTGTACTGGGTGGAATGGTGTCCCCCGCCCCCACCCCCCCCACCCCCAACCAAATTCATGTTTACCTAGAACCTGTGAACGCGACTTTATTTGGAAAGAGGGTACCTGAAGCCGTCATGCAGTTAGTTTAAGGTCCTACTGGATTAAAGGGGGCTGTGAGTCCAATATGACTGGTGTCCTCAAAAGAAGTGGGGAAATTTGGAGATGCAGACACAGAGATACAGGCAAGGACGCGTTTGTGAGGATGGAGGCAGAAATCGGAGTGTATAATCTACAAGCCAAGAGATGCCCGCCCCACCAGAAGCCAGGAAAGGGGCAAGGAACAGATTCTCCTTCAGAGCCTCCAGGAGGAAACGACTCTGCCCATACCTTGAAGTCAGACTTCTAGTCTCTAGAACTGTGAGATGATTAATGTCTCCTTTTAAGCCACCTAGTTTGTGGTACTTTGTTACAGCTTCTTGAGAAAGTAATACAATATTACTAGAAATGTAATGTTTTGTTGCGTTTAAATGTGCATGCGCTGTGGATTTTTCTTTTAGTTTTCCACTGTTCCTTTAAGAATTTTTCTCTGTGTGATGTCTACAATGTAACTACTTAGTATTTTTTTCCAATGCTTTATTATTGAAACATTTTAAACTGCAGTCCAGCTGAAAGAATCTCCGGTGAACACAGAGTAGTATCCCCACTACCTAAAGTCCTACCATTTACATTCCACAGGGTCTTATTGTAAAAGCAATCTTTAAAGCTTTGTATGTATCAACACTAGCATTTGTCATCATGAGGTCGTATCTACAGGAGTGAGTTACTAAATAAGTATTAAATTTATTTACTTCCCTTTAAAAAAACTGGGTCTAATTCTCATATAGTAAAAACAAAAACAAAACAAAATGAAACAACAAAAAAAACTACCGATCTTAAGTGTATAGTTTGATAAGTTTTGACAATTACATGCCTCCTGGCAGCCAATGTCCAAGTCAAGATGCAGGACATTTCCGTCAGTCCAGAAAGACCCAGGAATCTTTTTTTAATAAGCTTCTCACTTGATCTTGATGAAGGGAGGTGGGGGCAAAAGCCTCCATGACCCTTGGCCGGAGGGACAAGAGGTGGAGATTTACAGCGCTTTGCAAGAAAGACACCAGGTTCCCTGTTAGCAAATACAGCTGCTTCACTGCTCTTCCAGCCTCCGGCCAGGGGCTGCGGACACACTGCAGGGGGGGCACACAGGACCCATCCGTGTGCAGAGCTCCAGCGGCAATGCCGCTTTCACCACACCCCTCCCCGCCCCTGCATTCCCCGCTGAAATCGCTACCATTCCATGACCGCTTGGACACCCACTTTGGATGCCTCCCTCCCTTCCAGTATTGGTGCCTGGGGCCTGTCGCCTGCGTGAGCTTCCTTGAACTCCCTCCGGGCTCTCGCCACACGACCTCAGGGTCCAGGGCAGGCCAGGCAGCCCCAGTGTCTGAAAGTCAGACTGTTTCCCCAGCACCAGCAACATGGCCCAGAAATGATGCTCAGCCCCTGTCCTGCCCTTTGCTTTCTCTGGTGGAACATGTGACAGCAAAATCCTGGCTGGAATGGAACAGAAGGAAGGCGGTGGGGGGAGGAAACCTTAATGGTTAAAACCTAAAGAAAAACGAATGATTTCATTGGAACAGAATAAAGCCCCCAAATGGCCCAAAGTATATCTGTGAATGGTTGATGTGTGATAAAGGTGTTTTTTTCAGCCAGTGGGAAAAACAATTATTTCATAAATCTATTGGGATAACCAGCTGGTCATCTGAAAAATATAAACCTAAAATACTCTATTTTTTTTCCTGATATCAAAAAAATTTCAGGTAGATAATAAATTTAGGCAACTACAAAATCTTAAGTAGAGGTGTCCTTTCTAAGAATGATAAAACAATGTTTTATGTTTTAAAGGTTTAATTTTAAAGATTTAAATAGAGAAAAAAACATTAGACAAGTCAAAAGACAAATAACTGAAGGAAATATAGTAATACATATGATGGGAAATGGTTAATATCCTTTACATGTAAGGAGTGATTATAAATCAGTAAGAAAAAGATGCCCCTTGGTTTAATCTCATGCCTAAGATTTGTCCCTAATGTGTATGCACTGGAAATACTGGGCACCTAGAGACCAGCCACATTGCGGGATCTCTCAGAACTATAGGTCTCTCATCTATGAAATGGGGGAATGGATATCTGCCCCACCTACCTTGAGGGTTCAACTAGAAATCTATGAGAAATATCTAGAAAAATGTGAATCGCTATACAAATTTGGATGTGTTACTATTAGTCCTAGAGGCATCGTTATTATCCAAGTGTTCTTTATCTGAGTCCCTGAACATCCAAGTTGCAAAGAATGGCAAAAATCCTCTTAATGTACAGCTATTCACAAGTCAGCTGACCATTTATGAATTTGATTCCTGCTCAGATTGACCACCGCCTCCCCCAAATCCCCAGTCTACCTAGGCAAAGTGATGGTTGGGGTTGCTATCATCTGACAATATACAGTGTAACGAAATGCAAGCTCACTGCAAAGTGAAATTGAAAATCAATGCCAAGGGGCGCCTGGGTGGCTCAGTCAGTTAAGTGTCTGACTTCAGCTCAGGTCATGATCTCGCAGTTTGTGAGTTCAAGTCCCGCATCGGGCTCTGTGCTGACAGCTCAGAGCCTGGAGCCTGCTTCAGACTCTGTGTCTCCCTCTCTCTGCCCTTCCCCTGCTCATGCTCTGTCTCTGTCTCTCAAAAATAAATAAATGGTAAAAATGAAAAAAATTTAAAAAAATTAATGCAAAAATACAAAGAATTTAATGAAGTCCGTGAAACTGAAGAAAACTGTTTTGCTCACAATTCTACTGCAAAATAAGGATTTGGCAAAGTTGGGCTGTTTGACGCTGAAACACAGGTTACCCACAAAGGACGAGGCTCTTCAAAAGAGAATGAATGAATGACCTGTTTATCACAGGATCAAGAAAGATCCTCAGCTCTTAAATACTCTAGCTAAAATGACTCTCTTTATGATCATGCTGTGAACAATGTGAAGTTTGGAATGTCCCACTGTCACTTTCATACAGTTTTGTCAGAAAAACCACACATGTGCACAAAAAGCACACCGCTTGATTCGGTATTTGCTCAAAGGACCTGCCCACGAATGCAATCTTAATTTTGCTGTCAGGTTAAAATAAACTAAAACAATTTTCAGTTTCATTTTTATTTTTTAATTGTTATTAAATTTTTCCTTTTTAAAAAAGTAATCTCCACACCCAATGTGGGGCTCAAACTCATGACCCCGAGATCAAGAGTTGCATGCTCTACCAACTGAGCCGGCCAGGTACCCCTTCCGTTTCATTTTAAAAAAATAATCACTTCCCCTCTCCCAAACCCCTGCTCCATTTTCTATGAAAGTTTGGTCTTCATTTAAAGTAGATTCATTTTGGGGCATCTGGGTGGCTCAGTCGGTTAAGCATCCAACTTCGGCTCAGGTCATGATCTCACTGTTCGTGGGTTTGAGCTCTGTGATGGGCTCTGTGCTGATAGCTCAGAGCCTGGAGCCTGCTTCAGATTCTGTGTCTCCCTCTCTCTCTGCACCTCCCCTGCTTGCACTCTTCTCTCTCTCTCTCTCTCAAAAATAAACATTAAAAAAAAAAGTAGATTCATTTCAAGTGACCTTCTTTCCTAGGAGTCAAAGACTTTCCCATGTAGGTCTAAGGAACAACTGAATTTTTTATGACACCTTGTTTTCCAACCTGCAAAAGCCATTACACTTGGCAGGCCAATGGGTCTTGCTGGGATAACCACTAAATCAGGTTAGTCTGACCTTTTTCTGGCCTGTGGGGGGTGGTGTACAGGATCACAGAGTCTTGATTCAGTCCCATATAGGTGACCCTTAATATTCCTCCATAGCAGTCAGTCTCACAGTGGGGGCCTTGAATTGACTTAAAGATTGGAGGTCTATCTTTCATCCTTGTGGATAAATGATGCCCGTTTCATAGCCTTTCATTATGATAGAAGGCTAAGGACTAGATCTTAGGAACTAAGTGGGTTATTATGGACCATTAACATCTGGAACTTATAAAACTAAAACTAGCCATTACTAGAGATCCCTAAAAACCCTGATTCCACTTTCCAGGGGGAAATCTGAGCACCATGCAATGCTAAGCAATGTTGAGAAGGTTCTAATGGGCACAGAAAAAATGTAGAGAACCAGAACTCTACTCCTTTGAAATTCTGTTCCCTTTAAAGGAGAAATTAAGACTACTTCATGTTGGTAATTATCAGTCAAGTTTGTTGTAGATTGCATGGTTTAGTCTACATGTGTAGTCACATGTTCTTTATCAACGGAATTTCTGGCTACTAGTTTTCCTATGACAGGACTTTACGATGTATCTATATGAATCACAGGTCAAATACTTCAAATCCCCCCAAATTTGTTTATCTGGTACCGGTATTTAAATATTTTGCTATATACAATCAAGGCAAGAAAACAAAGTATTTGGAGAATTATGCTTTACAACAAAAAATCCTAAGTCCGAGGTTTATACATCATATCGTGCAAGATGAGTGGCGATTAGAGAAGTTTGGGAACTACTGTTCCGAGACACACACTTTAGAGAGATTTGCATGACAAGACACAGGAAAGAGTAAACGGAACTGGAAATCCAGGCAGCCCAGGTCCTGCCTGAGCACGTCATACAGGCACTTACAGCCACATGGGGCTGGCCACAGCCTTGACAGCAAAGGAGGCTCTTGACTGACATTTTCTTTTCTTTTTTCTTTTTTTTTAAGTTTATTTATTCATTTTTGAGAGAGAGGGAGAATGAGAAGGGGAGGGGCAGAGAGAGAGGGAGAGAGAAAGAATCCCAAGCAGGCTCTGCACCGTCAGTGCAGAGCCCCAGGTGGGGCATGAACTCACAAACCACGTGATCATAACCTGAGCTGAAATTAAGAGTCAGATGCTTAACCGACTGAGCCACCCAGGCGCCCCTTGACTGGGATTGTCTATGGTTCACTTCTTGTCTTGTAGGCAGACTCATGGGCATGGGTGAATGGCAGTAGCCTGGTATGGAAGACATTTTGTCAACTCTCTCTGGCTGAGAATAACTGAGGGCGAAGGCAGAAATGAGTGATTCACTTGATAGCCCTCCATCCTTCCCATCAAACTCCCAACTCTTTTAGCCAAAAAGAGGAACTGGAAAGAGACTTAACTTTGTAATTCTTGAAGTATCTTGTGTGTGCTAATATTACCACTTTCATTTTCATTTTCTTTTTTTAGTTTATTTAGTTTGAGAGAAAGAGAGAGAGAGAGAGAGAGAGAAAACGAGCATGCACAAGTGGGGGAAGGGCAGAGAGAGAGGGAGAGAGAGAATCTCAAGCAGGCGCCATGCTGTCAGCATGGAGCCCAATGCGGGGCTCAAGCCCACGAACCGCGCAATCACGTATGACCTGAGTTCAGATCAAGAATCAGACAGTCGGCCAACTGAGTCACCCAGGCGCCGCCCCCACCTCCCCGCCCCCCACCGCCCGCTTTCCTTTTCAGTAGGGCACATGCCTCAATTTCCCAAGCAGCGCAGTCATTCATTTATTCAAACACTGATTAGTTTCTGTTGGCATTCGTCAGTGTGCTACTGTGTCCTAAAGAAACCCAGATGAATCAGACGAGTCCAGTTCTGGGGGTGGGGGTATATAGTTTAGTTGAGGAGATAAGACACACAGTGAAAATACAGTAAATAAGGAAGAACATCATGAGCACTGTAACACAGGTACGGGCAAAGTGCGGGGAGCTCTGTGGAAGAAGGAGCATTGGAACTGGACTTAAACCAGGTGGCGGTGAGGAGCCCGCGAGGGCTTAGGATTACTGTTGTAACACGAAAAGGTCCCAGGCAGTAGGGTGTAGGAAGTACTGGCAGGGAGAGACCTGCCTGGGAGATTGCTGTAAGAATGAGCGGAGCGGGGCTCTGGCCAAAGTAGGGGAGTCGTGGGGAGACATCCTGGAAGGAAGACCAGGAAATTCACGCGGATCAGTGTGTGGTCTGTGCAAGCCATCCACTCTGTCCTTCTAGTTAGTCCCCGTTTCCCCCCCTTCTACAGCCCTGGATTCTCCAGGACAGAATGGGGATAGTTGCTGTTCCGAGGAGGGAAAACACAGATAATCTCCCATGACATAGTGTTGAGTGGAAGCAGCCATCCGGCAGAGTGCACAATGTATGATTCCGTTTCAACTTTGCAAATGTTTCTTTGAAATGAGGAGCAAGAGAAATGAGCAACGGAGACTGAGAAGTAACAACCAGGGAGGGGGGTACAGGTGGTGAGGTAGGTAGAGCAGCCCTCCTCCCCAGTCTGTGTCCCAATACCTGGAACCTGTGGATATGTTACCTTACATGGCAAAAGGGACTTCACAGATATGATTAAATTTAGGACCTTGAGATGGGGAGGCTTTCTGGATGATTCTGGTGGGCTTAGTGTGATCACAAGGGTCCTTAGAAGTAAAATATGGAGGCACGAGAGTCAGAGAAGAGACATGAGAGCAAAGGTTGGGGCAATGCAATTGCTGGGAGGGGGGCACGAGCCAAGGAATACCAGCAGCTTCTAAAAGCTGGGAAAGGTAAGAAAATGGATTCTTCCCTCGAACCTTCAGAAGGAAGTCTGCCCTACTGACTTATTTTTGACTTCTGAACTCTAAGCCGTGACAGAACACATTCGTGTTGCTTTAAGTCACGGAGTTTATGGCAATTTGTTACAGCAGCCACAGGAAATGATAGTGGAAAACTAAAGGGTGTGGTCTCGGGAAGCCCATGAAGAAATCGTATCAAGGAAGGAAATTGGTGACCACATCAAAACTTGCTGCCAGGCCAGGTGAGGCAAGGTGCAAACTGGTGACCGGCTTTAGTGAGGCGAAGGTCCCGATGACCTCGACAAGGGCAGTTTCGGCGGCGGGGTGGGAACTCTGAGTCCTCCTGCACTTAGATATCCTACCCATTGAGTTACTCAAGCCCTGGAGCTCTGAATGGCCAGCCTCCAAAGGCTGGCAGAACCACACAAGGCAGAGGCCGAGGACTTCTCAGCCGCCCAGAGACGGGTGCACCCTGTGGCATTAGGACACGGCACCCAGAGATATTCAGACATCCGGGTTACCTGACAACAGTGGCTGGGGCATCCGTGTGTGTAAGATGGGGAGGTAGGAACCACCCTTTCCCAGTTATTAGCCTCTTGATGGCAGGTTCAGAGGGAGGGGAGGATCCTGGCTGGACTATCATAAAAGCTGTAGCTCTCTCACTAGAAAAAGGCACAACCATGTATACTTTACATACAAATTCATCTCTTTCACCAGTCCCAGAAGATGACCCACAGAACCCCAGGTGCCTCGGTGGCTCAGTCTGTTAAACATCTGACTCTTGATTTCGGCTCAGGTCATGATCTCATGGTTTGTGAAATCGAGTCCTGAGTTGGGCTCTGCGCTGACAGCACGGAACCTGCTTGGGATTCTCTTTCCCCTCTCCCTTCCCCTGTTGTCTCTCAAAATAAATTAATTAATTTTTTTAAAAAAAGGAGAAGCTATTCTTCTTTCTGAAGTATGATATCCACTCCACTGATGGTACCCAAGATGATTTTAGGGAATACAAGGGATGAGCCTTTCCTACCTTAATAGCTCTCTGTTTTAAATTGCATGTAAAACTTGTGATTTCACTGGTATTATTGCTTAGGGTGAGTAAATGGTAAAATAAAAAGTGAGTCTACTTAAATATTACATATAATAGTTCGAGGGGTATACGAATTCAGAAAAAAAAAAAAAACCCAAAACTTGACAGTGATTCATGGATGACCCAAGTCCAGGAAACACAGTATCTACGATCTTGGGAGGAGATATGAACCCAAAGTTCCTTCCTTTCCTATTTATTCCTTTTAAATGCTGGTTGCAGCTCAGTAAATGGACCTCATGTGCCACTAACAACATGAGCTCCAGTTGGAAGAGTGCTGCTCGTATCTGAGCTTGGACTGAGCAGCTTGACCCTGTTAGCCCCTGAGGGCCCAGGAGGAGAAGGGGGCCTGACTTCTCTGCTCAGCCATAGCTCTGTCACTTGCTCAGGGCAGGCAGCTCAGCTTTCTCAAGTCCGAGACCACGGCCACAGCAGACTTTGTTTCATCCCCACAGTATGTTGGCTGAAACGAGTTTGACTTGTTTTATGTGTGTGTGTGTGTGTGTGCCTTTGCGTGAGTGTGAATGTGTGTGTCAGAGTACACACGGGTGTGTGAGGGGGTGTGTGGCAAATTGGGGAACAGGGGAAACCAAAGGGACCGGGACTTCTCCCTGGAGATTTCACAGCAGAGCCCCAGGACACTCTCCTTCAAGGACCCCTCCAAGGGGCACGATTCAGAAATGAACTCCAAACAAAGAGCTGGGTCATGACATTTCCTTTCCCATCACCCCACCTGGTCCTCACATTACAGAAGCTAGGCTCTGAGCTCAACAGAAGTCAGCATCCATGGCCTGGCAGGAGGAGAGAAGGGAGGTGAAGGAAGTAATATAGGGGGTGCTTGAAGGGCTTAGCCAGAGAAAAGAACAGAAAGTCTCCGTTCAGGCCTTAAGAAGAGGGCTTCTCTCAGTACAGGTACAGGTACATTCCAGATTTCTCCTCTGACTACCTTTCTCCCTCAGTTTAAAGACAACATTATACCAGTTTCCAGGATAGCAATCTACAGACAGAAGCCGACAGGCCACCACTGCAGTATGGGGTAAGTATGGCTCCTGGTCAAGTCTGACCATGGGTTTGTGATGCGAACGTGACAACCACTACACTACGGAAACTGAGCCATGGGTTTTTAAGTGTGTTACTAGTTTTTAGGTTTTTTTCCCATATCCTCAGACTGGGGCCCAGATATAAAGATGCCTGCAACATGGCCACATTGGGACCTTTGGGGTAACAGGGGAGTGCAGGGGTAGATATCAAATTTGGTCGCTGTCTTCTCTGAGTCCTCCCTGAGGGTCAGGTAGGGCAGAGCAAAGCAAAAGCATGGGGGGTGGGGCCATCTAGGGCAACTGTTGGGGAAGGGGGGTGGGTTGGGAGTTTGGAGGGTGGCTCCCAGCAGCCATCACAAGCCTGGAAGTCTCTAGTATTCCGGTCCCAACCTCTCATTTCCTGCACTCAGCTTCAGTTGTATCCACGGCTAAACCTCTGCCCCTTCAGGACCTGGCACCAAACGCCAACTTCCAAGATTCAGCTGGGCTCCCATTGCAGAACGCTGAGCCCTGGTGCTTTACCTATGAAATCTCTCCAATTCAACCCCGTTCTGCGCTTGGTCACAGCCACCATCGTGCCTTCTCCTCTTGCCCGGTCCACGCGGTGGCCTCCTGCCTGGCCTCCTCACACCCACTTGGGCTCCCTGCATTCCTTTTGACACTGTAGCCAGGGCGATCTTCCAAAGATGCAAATCTGACCACAGCACACCCCTTCCTGAATCCCTTCCCTGGCTTTCTGTCATTTCTTAGAATCAAGTCCCAAATCCTGCCCACGACCGAGGAGGCCCTGCGTGATGTAGCCCTGGCTGACCTCTGGCCTCCTCCCCCTTCTCTCTCCATGCCCGCCAGCCTCTGGCCACACTGGATTTATTTCTGCCCCTTGACTGCTGAGCCCTTACCCTTCAAAGCCTTCTTGGCACATGCTGTTCCCTCTGTCTGGAATGTTCTTCCCACGACACTTCACCAGGCTAATACCCTATCTATGGTTAGCTCTCAGTCCAAATGCTACTTTCTCAAGAAAGCTCTCCTTCAACTTCTCACCTCCAAATCCATATTCTGATAGCACTAGGTAATTAATTACTATGCAGTTAGTACGTCCCCTCATTAGCCTGTTTGCTCTACGAAGACTGTAGTGGTGCTGATTACTGGCGCCTCTCCAGGCCTACCCAGCTCAATGCTGGTAACCATCAAGGGACCAAGCCAGTGAGTGAAGAAGTGACTGAAGTATTAAACAAGGTGGTCCAGTGCAGAGCCGCCAGGAACAGTGAGAGGCAAGTCCTTTTATCCAAAGATCTAAAAGCATTTGCTGGGCCCACCCTGAAAGCAAGAGCTAGAGGCAGGGAGTGGCTGTCAGCATAATGCCCAAGCACGATGGCCCCGCTGTCACCAGTCCCACAGCTGAACCTGGGGAAGGCCCAAGGAGGCAGTTTGCCTCTGGCTCGGCCTACCTGCAGCCCTGTGGATAGGGGCCATCTCCCATATCCCAGAGATCCTTGGGATGGAGATGGAATCGATTTTGCAGCCAGGTACATTTGGCTTTTGTGCTAACTAGCTCTTTGACTTTGGGCAAATTACAGAGCCTGCTCGAGCCTCAGTTTCCACATCGTAAAATAGGGATAACAAATCTACCCCAGGATCAGTTGGAGGTTTAACTACCGAAATGAGGCTGTACCGCATGGCAGCATGCTGTTCACGGTGCTAATCCCCCTTCCTCTAAAAAACTAGCTTAGTCTTGTCATTTCGATCTTTTGGACCCCCATGCCAGCATCCAAGACAAGCAATACTGAGGGATGGAAGGACATAGTCCACCCCGGACACTGCCCTAACCTCTAGCGATCCAGGGAAGCCCTAGTGCCGGACAGGGCAGCACCAGGAAATCCAGACTGGCTGAGAAGGGTAACGGATCCGTAACTTTTGGAAGCAGGAGCAGGGTGAGGTGGGGAAGGGAGCACAGGTGAGGATGAAGCAATTATTCAACAGAAGTGAAGGACGGATGCAAAGGGGGAGAGGCTGACAAGGGAACAGGAAAGAAAGGAAAGATTGAGAGTGTGCGTGGCTGGTAAAAGGTGATCCAAATTGTCAGATGGCAGAGGCTGCAGAAGGAACAAGTAGGAAGGAGGGAGCAGATAGAAGCCGCTCAGGGGAAATGCTGGAGAGCAAGGGCAAGTCCTGGTGAGGGGGACCGGTCGTGACCTGTTACCTGGAGAGAAGGGGGAAGCGAAGGTGAGGGCGGAGGCTGTCACCTTGGGTCCTCCTAGAGGGCAGGTGAACCTGGCTTGCCGGCGAGGGGAGAGTGGGGGAGGGGGGAAGGCGAGTAGAGGGGTGCGACCCCGGGCCGGGCTGTACCTGAGGGTCTCCTTGCAGCTCGCCCACGTAGTACTGCTCGAGCCAGCGGCGCGCGTTGGCCGAGTGCCGGTGCGGCGGCCCGTCCAGGTCGGCGCTGACATCCTCTCCAGCCCGCGCCCGCAGCAGCTGCTCGCCCCCCGGGTGGTGCCGCACGAAGCCAGTGAGGTCGTAGAGGCGGGCCCCGCAGCGGACCCAGCAGTCGCCGGCCGCCAGGCGCCGCTGGACCTCGGCGGGTGAGAAGGAGGCGGCGGGGGGCGGAGCGGGGGCCATGGCGGGAGAGCGGAGCTCGCAGCTGGAAGCCCGGGCTTCTGCTCGGCGGCAGCCCAGCTTGCTTCTAACATCCCCGGAGCCGCGGCCGCCTTGACGGGCCGGCCGCCACCGCACCTGCTCATTTGCATGCCGCTCTCCTATTGGCCGCTCGGCCGGACGCTGCTCGAGCCCGGAGGCGCCCTCTTCCCCATTGGCCCGCAGGAAGCTTGGGCGACGCGTGCGGGGCTGGCCACCCGCTGCGGGGGGAGGAGGGGGGCGGGCAGCCAGGTGGCCCCGGGCAGGTAGAGGGCGCGCCGGCCAGGTGTGTCCCGTCGCAAGAGATCGAAGGGGACGGGCGGATGCAGGCGGAGCAACTCTTCCTGTCGCGGGTGGCTGCCTGGACGGACATCCTCGGTGGCGTGATCGCTACTGGAGTAACTCTTCTGCTGCTGTCTTTTTGGGAGAAATTTGCAGCTTTCGATTCTCAGGCTCCTAGAGGGGCCGAGGAGTGGGGGAGGCAGGGCGAGGACTCGAGTAAGGCGAGTGAGGCTCTGGGCTCGGACGCCCTCGAAGCCGGTAATCACAATATATAATATTTTAATGTAATATTTAAAAGATGTTCACAACAACGTGAATGTACTATATAATACCACTGTACACTGAAACATGATTAAAATGGTAACTTTTACATTGTGTATATTTTATCACAACAATATAGAATAGTTTTTTAAATCATGTTTTTGTAAATAAAGTTTTATTGGAACCAGGGCTAGTGAGGCGAGAGAAGCAAGCTGGTTAAGTGCACGATTGGATCTTGTCTTCAATATTTAAATTTCTGGTATTGTGTTCACCGTGGATTTTTTGCATTAATTTCAAATTTTTAAAAACACTGCGTTAAAATATTCTTTATCTTGATTGTGAAGTGTTTTGGGCACAGACAAAAATTGTGCACCCAGAGTGACTGCCTCATTCTAATCTTGTCCTGGGGAGAGGGGGGAGGACCCCGAGGGGAGAACAGAGAATCCAGCTAGCATCTGTCTCTCTCAGGAAGATATTTTCAGGGTCACCTTTGTGCTCTCCTGGGACTGGGCACCTGTGCCCAGCTGGCCCTGTGAGAAAGCCTGGCCCAGAGGCCTTAGGGGCCACCCGAACAGTAGAGGTATCCAAGTTCAGGACACTTGTCCCTTTCTTCTCTCCCTTCTACTTCTCTCCCCGTGCGTCCTCAGGGAGTAGGCAAGAGTTGGGCTTAGCCTGGGTGGAACTGCTGTCCAACAGGCCCGGAGGCCTTAGGTCACAAATGTTTTTCTCAAGTGGTGAATGCATAGTCACCCTCACCCCATTTCCACACCTCTTCTGTTCCAAATACCTTGCCTGTGCAAAAGCAGTCTGCGGGACTTCGCCGTTTGCATGTTACACCATTGCCTTAAACACCTGAAGTTGACCACGTAGTTTAAGGCATCTATTCGGAATCGTAACACACTTACCATAGTAATTCCAATTATAGAAATTTGACCTTACAGATATACTGTATAAGGATGTGTATGTAATAGTATTAATTGCAACACTGCTTATAGGTTAGAAACAACCCCAGTGTTCATCATAATGGAGGATTAACTGAATAACCGATGATGCATTCACACTGTGAAAGGTTATGTAGCCGTTAGGAAGAACCAGGTAGATCTGTATGTACTGATAGGGAATAATCTCCAGGACATTTTCAGTGGAAAAAAAAATAGTGTGCATGGTGGGCTAAACATTATTTTGTTATCTTTAATTCTTTAATCTTTAAAAATATTCTGAAAGCAAACAAAAGAGTGTATGTAAATTTCAAAGCAAAAACAATGTATTCAACTCAGTGAATTTGCCTCCCAACCTGGGAGCTGGGACATTATAAAACACCTGCACGTACCTCTATACTCCAAAACTTTCATCTCTGCCTCTCCCCAAGAGGTAATCACGGTGCTGGCTTTTGTGCTTATCCTTCCTTTGCTTTTTATTTTGAATATTTTTATCACGTCTGGGGCACCTAGGTGGCTCAGTCGGTTAACCGTCTGACTTCAATTCAGGTCATGATCTTGTGGTTCGTGAGTTCGAGCCCCACATAGGGCTCTGCACTGACAGTGTGGAGCCTGCTTAGGATTCTCTCTCTCTCCCTCTCTCTGCCCCTTCCTCACTCTCGCTGTCAAAATAAATAAATGAACTTTAAAAATATTTTTATCACATCTGTGTATATGCCTATACAATATATTATTTAGATCAGCTTAGTTTTGAGTTTTATGAAAATCACATGATACTGTATTTTACTTTATGTGGCCTTGCATGTTTGACTCAATATCATTTTAAGATTTATCCATGTTGGGGGCGCCTGGGTGGCTCAGTCGTTTGAGCGTCCAACTTCGGCTTAGGTCATGATCTCACAGTTCGTGAGTTTGAGCCCCACGTCGGGCTCTGTGCTGACAGCTTAGAGCCTGGAGCCTGCTTCGGATTCTCTGTCTCCCTCTCTCTCCCGCCCCTTCCCTGCTCATGCTCTGTCTCTCTCTGTCTCTCAAAAATGAATAAACTTAAAAAAATTAAAAAAAAAAGATTTATCCATGCTGTTGAGGGTCACTGTAGTTCACCAGTTTTCAGAGCAGCGTCATATTCTACTATATGAATTTATTTACCCATTTTCTCTGCTTGAGTTTTTTTCTTTTTTCTTTTCTATTATGAGCATTTTTTTTAAATTTTTTTTTTTATTTATTTTTGAGACAGAGAGAGACAGAGCATGAATGGAGGAGGGTCAGAGATAGAGGGAGACACAGAACCAGAAGCAGGCTCCAGGCTCTGAGCCATCAGCCCAGAGCCCGACGCGGGGCTCGAACTCATGGATCGCGAGATCGTGACCTGAGCTGAAGTCGGACACTCAACCGACTGAGCCACCCAGGCGCCCCTATGAGCATTCTTTAAAAAAATTTTTTTTTTACATTTATTTATTTTTTCAGAGACTTAGAGAGACAGAGCACAAGTTGGGGCGGGCAAGGAATCTACTCCTGAAATCATTGTTGCACTATATGCTAACTAACTTGGATGTAAATTAAAAAAATAAATTCAATTAAAAAATATACATGCATATATACATATATATGGGGCCTTATTATTCGTTGCAAAAAAAATGCAAAGTTGTGACACCTTCCCTGTGAATTTAACCTTTTATCATTACAGAGTAAATCTGTTCATCTCTTTTAATGGTTTCTGCTTTTCTGTCTATTTAATATTCCTATACCAGCTGTATTTTGGCAAGCACAAGTCTAGTATATATTTGTTCGTGCTCTTTTTTTTTTTACTTTTACTTTTTCCATAATCATATGTTTATATTTCTCTCTTGTAATCAGTGAACAGTGCGTTTTTAAAACGATTTTGACTGACAGCTTTTGTCTTTTAAGTATTGGGAAGCTTAAAAAAACTATTGCAGAGGAAAAGTTGAATTCAGCTTTCCCTTAGGTCAGCAGCCCCTTCCGGACTGCCTTATTTCTTCTTATTAACCAACTGAGCCACCCAAGATCATGATATTACGGCTCACCTGGCCCCAACATCCAAAACCTTAGAGTCACCCAACACCTATGCCACACCCTCCTCCTTTAAAAGGCATCTCCTATATTTCCTTTTCCTTTTATTTTTTTTTTAAAGTTCATTTATTTTATTCAAGTAATCTCTATACCCAATGTGGGGTTTGAAGTCATGACCCTGAGATCAAGAGTTGCTCACAGCTCCAACTGAGCCAGCCAGGCGCCTCTCACTTCCTTTTCATTTTAGAAATGTTAAAGTTAAGGGGCACCTGAGTGCCTCAGTCGGTTAAGCATCCAGCTTCGGCTCAGCTCATAATCTCACGGTTTGTGAGTTCAAGCCACGCATCGGGCTCTGGGCTGACAGCTCGGAGCCTGGAGCCTGCTTTGGATTCTGTGTCTCCCTCTCTCTCTGCCCCTCTGCCGCTCATACTCTGTCTCTGTCTCTGTCTCTCTCTCTCAAAAATAAACATTAAAAAGATTTTTTTAAATGGATAAACACTTAAAAATTTTTAAAAAGCAAAGATGTTAAAGTTAAAAGTGGCCCAAGAGAAGGACTATGGCTCAATCTTAATTCTTTGGTAGATGAGGAAAATGAGACCCCAAATCACACTGCTAATGAGGAGTACAGGTAGGAGCCGAGTTCTCTTTCACTTTAAGGTTAAATGCTCCTTCTTCCATTGCCACTAGACATGAGCAGCTCAAGGCCCCGTCTCGCCTACGTGGTTGTTGCTTTGCTCCGAACAGAGCTTCTGACGCTGGAGGCGCAGAGTAAATATTTGCCGAAACTGAACTTCACTCTCTAACTCGGATTCTCCCCTCACGCTTACTCCTGCAATGGCTCTGACAGTCTCTTTTCCGCCAAGCCCCAGCCCTTCCAGTCCCCCTTCAACACCACGAAGAACGAACATTTCACTCAGTGCGTGGCATCGCCCTGCTCAGACACTGCCAGAGGTTCCCTCTGGCAAACACCGTGAGATATGAATTCGACCTGGGATGTAATCCCGAAGTACCTCCTCAAACTCGCCTCCCTCTCCTTCAGAGGGAGAGATCCTTCCGTCTCTCCACCTGGCTGGCCTGACCCCGCCATTCCAGGACCACCTCTCCAGAGAGTATTCTCAGCATACAGCGTCCTGTGCTGTTACCCAGTCCCTACCTAGACTGGTCCCTAACGAGAAGCGCTGGAGGCAGGGAATGTTTCTCGTGTTGGTTTGAGTCTCCAGCACTTAGCACGCAGGACAAACCCAATATCTGCTAATAATTATACCAGTAAACATAAACACACATTTGCCTCTAGCATACGTGTGCACACAGAAAACATACAGTTGCATACCCCTTTTAAGCACTCATCTGAATACTAAACATTTTGCCGCTGTTGGGATATCTGAAGGTACTATCTTTTTATCCCACGGGTCATGGAATATGGGCCTCATTCACTGTGGCACAAACCCTAGGTTTTTCATTGGCTGGTTGTTTGGTTTGCTGAAAGGCAGGTTGTGTGAGACGAAGCACTGAGTTTGGGTGTTTTTTTGTTTTGTTTTAGTTTTATTGAGATATAATTGATACACAGCTCTGTGTGAGTTTAAGGTGTATGATCTCACTTATGTATAGAATCCAAAAAAGCGCCCAAACGTAGAGGGGAAAAAACAAAACAAAACAGATCACAGTTACCAGAGATGGAACCATTGATTTGTGACTCAGAAACCCCGAACCTACTTTGGGTCTGGACACTGGCCCCAGTGACTTTAGCAAGTTTCTTAAGCTACTGAAGGCTGATTTCTTTCACTTTTATAAAAATTGAGTTAGAGTTCACATAACATAAAATGTATCATTTAAACTGTTTTAACACGTACAATTCAGTGGCATTTAGTTCACAATGTTGTACGACCATCACCTCGACCCAAACATTTTCATCACCCCAAAAGGAAACCCTGTGCCCGTTAGCAGTCACCCCCATTTCCTTCTGCCCCCAACCCCACCCTAGGCCCTGGCTACCAGTAATCTGGCCTCTCTGTGCTTTGGCTTATTCTGGATATTTAATATAAATGGAATCGTACAATATATTTGTGTCTGCTTACTTGTACTTAGCATCATTTTTTCGAGGTTCATCCGTGTTGTAGCACGTATCGGCACTTGATTCCCTTTTCAGGCTGAACAACATTCCCGCCCTCTATGGACAGACCACATTTGGTTGATCCATTCACCAGTTGAATGACATCTGCAGTGTTTCCACCTTTTGACTCTTGTGAATGGTGCTACGAATACTTTGCTTCTTTTTGTGTAAAATTGCGATTTAATAGGCCCCCTGGCCTGGCTGCCTTAAGGGCTGGGTGAAACCCAAAGGAGAGCACATAAAAAACATTTCACGAGCTGCCGCCCCATGCACGTGTGTTGTGGGGTGCTGGTGGTAGACTATTACGGTTATGCTTCTCGGCTGATTTACCCGTTATGGCCTCCGCCCTTTCTCAGTGCCAGCTTGTCATCCAATGCCAGCTCCCGGCCTGGCAGAGACCAGCTGCTCACAGCTGAACCTAGACATCCATTCTTGGCCATTTCAGGTAAAGCAATCAGGGCAAAAGGTGCCAATTAACTACGAGGACAATAACGTGCTTTGGGGTTCTGAGTCATAATCTGGCCTTGCTGCTGTTGGGCCTGAGTTACTTGTGGGTAACTCGAATGAGCACGAAACAAATCTGCTGGGTGGGGTGCCTCTAGACCGGTAGGGTAGGCAGTGAGTGATTGGGGTTATTGAGAAACTCTGTTAGTGGCTCTATGCTAGAGAAGACTCCCGTGCAGAGGGTAACCTTCACTTCCTCCCTGTTGGCCAAAGCCCACTCTCTAGTTATCCAGGACACCAAAGAAAGGAAAGATATCCATAAGACCCCAACAGGGGAAAAAGAACATGAAGCTATAGAGTATTTGTAAAGCAACTCATTAAAAAAAATGTCTAAATTGCTATGATGTTGAGTACAAAAAACAGAATATATGCCTTAAGAAATGATACTTTAACATGAATAGACACTTCTCCAAAGAAGACATCCAGATGGCCAACCGACACATGAGAAAATGCTCAACATCACTCATCATCAGGGAAATACGAATCAAAACCACACTGAGATACCACCTCAGACCTGTCAGAATGGCTAACATGAACAACTCAGGCAACCACAGATGTTGGCGAGGATGCGGAGAGAGAGGATCTCTTTTGCATGCTTGTGGGAATGCAAACTGGTACACCCACTCTGGAAAACAGTATGGAGGTTCCTCAAAAAACTAAAAACAGAACTACCCTACGACCCAGCAATTGCACTACTAGGTATTCATCCAAGGGATACAGGTGTGCTGTTTTGAAGGGACACATGCACCCCCATGTTTATAGCAGCACTATCAACAATAGCCAAGTACGGAAAGAGCCCAAATGTCCATCAACGGATGAATGGATAAAGAAGATGTGGTATATATATACAATGGAGTATTACTCAGCAATCAAAAAGAATGAAATCTTGTCATTTGCAACTACGTGGATGGAACTAGAGGGTATTATGCCAAACGAAATTAGTCAGTCAGAGAAAGACAACTATCATAGGACTTCACTCACATGAGGACTTTAAGACACAAAACAGATGAACATAACGAAAGGGAAGCAAAAATCATATAAAAACAGGGAGAGGGACAAAACATAAGAGACTCTTAAATATGGAGAACAGAGGGTTGCTGGAAGGGTTGTGGGAGGGGGGATGGGCTAAATGGGTAAGGGGCATTAGGGAATCTACTCCTGAAATCATTGTTGCACTATATGCTAACTAACTTGGATGTAAATTAAAAAAATAAAATAATTCACTGAGAAAAAAAAAAAAAAGAAATGATACTTTAGAGGGGAGCCTGGGTGGCTCAGTCAGCTGAGCATCCGACTTCAGCTCAGGTCATGATCTCATGGTTCCTGAGTTCAAGCCCTGCATCGGGCTCTGCCCTGACAAGTCACAGCCTTGAGGCTGCTTCGAATTCTGTATCTCTGTCTCTCTCTGCCCTCCCCTGCTCTCTCTCTCTCCCTCTCTCTCTCTCTCTCTCAAAAATAAACATAAAAAAAAGGAATGATAGTTTAGAAAATTAATTAGAAAAAGCCCCCAGGCAGCGGGTGCTCAGGTGACTTAGAACAGAGAAGTCTGGAATTGGTGCAAATTATTCTATCCACCCCAGGTTTTTGCTTGGGGGTCAGGGGCCCCATCTGATTTTTTTGTGTGTGACATTTATACACTTGCTGGGACACAGTGTGTGAGGTTGGAGTTTTCCTCCTTGTTCAACAGATGAGAGTACCATCCTGCCGACCTCCATGTTCTTACACCCACCACCCCCCGCCCAGATCAAAGAAGAAAAGGGTGCAAGGGAAGTGAGAGCCACGGGTCTCGGGTCCTTGTAGAGGATTGGGAGGCTCTGTCCTCTCACTTTCTGCAGACCAACTTTGGCCCCAATGTGTTGATGTATGTGCACAACCATCTTAATGATGGCAGCTCTTATTCTGTTCTCGCTCTTTGGCTTGAACTCCTTGTGGATTCCAGCCCCTTCTCTGACACTCACTTTCTGAATGTTTATCAGCCTCTTTGATGGCCCCTCCTTTTTTCCCCCATCACCAGCATATTTTCTTTTTCCCACTGCCCCTGAGATGGAGCTATTCACAAGGTCACCTTCAAGTCTCCATTTTCCCCTCTGTACTTTTCCCTTGGTGACTGTATCTACTACTTTGACTTCAACAACCATCTCTTGTTGAATTTGAAATCCATAGCTCCATCCCTGACCCTCTCTCAAATCCAGAGAGGTATTTCTGATGACACCTGAGCCTCCTGCAAGCCCCACATGCTAAACCCAAACCGATTATCTTGCCCCTAAAACCAGCCTCTCCTGTTTCTGCAATGACATCATGAAACTTTCAATGCTCAGTGACGGACCTCAGCATCCCCATTTAGTGCTCGTCTCCCACACGATCCAAACCAACCAGCAGCTGAATTGTGTCCAGTCTACCTCTGAGATGTCTCTTATCTTCACCTCACCTTCACCGTCAGGATACAGATCCTTCCGTCAATCACGAGGACCACAGAAGCTCACATTACTTCATTCAATAAAGGCTGTTGGGATAACAAGTCAATTACTAAGGCAAATGAAAGTCTGTGAGTCAATTTGGAGAGTAGGAAGCAAACATATTAAAGGAGTGTGTCAGAGCTGCCTGGATCGGCTCAATGTCTATTTGAGAAAGTTGGAAAAATATGCACCGAGAGGTTTTTGGAAGTTACCTCCCATTTGCATGTTTATATTTCCTGTCTTTTTTCCCCCCTGAAATGAACATGTGTGAAAAAGGGATGAGGAAAAATAACCTTATTGAGATTAACATTTGTTTATACGGGTAGTACACAAATGTGCTATTACCATACAAAAGTTTTATAAGGAAAAAAATTGGATCAAGGGCTGGGGGTGAGGGAAAGAACGGACCATAAAATTGCATGAAGAACCTTTTTTGAGGGCAATGGAAACATTTTAAGTCTTGATTTTGGTGGTGGTAACATGACTATATTTGTCAAAACTCAGAACTGTATGTCTAATAGGGGTGAATTTTACTATATGTAAATTATACCCCAATAAACCTGACTTTAAGAAAAGAGTTATGTAATACAGAAATTTATAGAGTGAGTCAGGCAAGCCTTCTTTCAGTTATCATCCCCCCAGCCCAAACCCCCAGTTCTACTTACTGGTCAAGAGGTAGCCGATATCCAGTTTAGCTTATTTCCTTCCGTTCTCTCCCCACCCCCACTTCTGCTCCTCATACACATTTTTTTTTGAAATTGACATCACATTGTATTCGTTTCAGGCACCCGTCTTAATGGTCTGACATATGCATATGTTGTGACACCATCACCACTCTAAGTTTAGTTAATATCCATCGCTGAATGTAATTACATTTTTCCTTGTGATAAGAACTTTCAAGATCTATTCTCTTAGCAAATTTCAAATATACAGTACAATATGGGGGTGCCTGGGTGGCTCAGTCGGTTAAGCGTCTGACTTCAGCTCAGGTCACCATCTCTCAGTTCATGAGTTCAAGCCCTGAGTAGGGCTCTGCACTGACAGCTCAGAGCCTGGAGCTTGCTTCAGATTCTGTGTCTCCCTCTCTTTGCCCCTCCCCTGCTCACATTCTCTCTCTCTCTCTCTCACAAAAATACACATTAAAAACATTTTTTTTACAGTACAGTGTGTTAGCTATAGTCACCATACTTTACATTACATCCCGAGGATTTTTTTAATGCTAATTCTTTCATTTCTTGGGTACATTTTATTTACTTATTTATTTTGAGAGAGAGAGCGCGTATGTGAGCAGGGGTGGGGCAGAGAGAGGCAGAGAATCTCAAGCAGGATCCTCGCTGTGAGCACAAATCCCAACTTGGAGCTCAAACTCATGAACTGTGAGATCATGACCTGAGCCGAAATCAAGAATCAGTTGCTTGGGGCACCTGGGTGGCTCAGTCGGTTAAGCGGCCGACTTCGGCTCAGGTCATGATCTCACAGTCCGTGAGTTCGAGCCCCGCGTCGGGCTCTGTGCTGACAGCTCAGAGCCTGGAGCCTGTTTCAGATTCTGTGTCTCCCTCTCTCTGACCCTCCCCCGTTCATGCTCTGTCTCTCTCTGTCTCAAAAATAAATAAACGTTAAAAAAAAAAAAAAAAAAAAAAAAAAAAAAAAAAAAAAAAGAATCAGTTGCTTAACCAACTGAGCCACCCAGGCACCCCCGCAGGACTTTTAAAAAATCTTATAACTGGAAATTTGTACCTTTTAACCATCTTTACCCATTTCACACACTCTCCTCCTCCTGCCTCTAGTAGCCACTGAACTGTTCTCTGTATCTGTAAGTTTGTTTGTTTGTTTGTTCTTTAGATTCCACATATAAGTGCGATCATACAATATTTGGCTTTCTCTATTTCTTTTTTTTAATGTTTATTTATTTTTGAGAGAGAGAGAGGGAGAGAGATAGCCTGAGCAGGGAGGGGCAGAGAGAGAGGGACAGAGGATCTGAAGCAGGCTCTGCACTGACAGCAGAGAGCCTGATGTGGGGTTCGAACCCACAAACCACGAGATCATGACCTGAGCCAAGGTTGGATGCTTAACGGACTGAGCCACCCAGGCACCCCAGCTTTCTTTATTTCACTTAGCACAATGCCTTCAGGGTACATCCATGTTGTCACAAACAGCAGAACTTTCTTCTTTTATATGACTTAATATTTCATTGTGTGTACACATGTATACACACACACACACACACACACACACCACATTTTCCTTATCCAGTCACCCATTGATGGACATATAGGTTGTTTCCATATACACACCTATATCACAATGTAGCTTAGACATGGGGGTGCCTGGCTCAGTCAGAAATACGTAACACCCTTGATCTCGGGGGCATGAGTTTGAGCCCCATGTTGGGTGTAGAGATTACTTAACTAAATAAATAAACTTAAACAAAAAAAACCCAAAAACAAAACAGTCTAGCTTAGAAATCACTCCATATTAAGTCAAGGAGATTCTCCTCATTTTCTCTTCTAGTCTCCTAGTGTTTCACAAGGTGGATATAGCACAGTTTTATTAAAACAGCCTCCTTTGTGTAGAAGTACATTTAGATTATTGCCCGTATTTTGCAATTACAAATTATTCCAGAGCAAGTAGTCGTATACATATTATTTTTATATGGCTTAGATGAATATTTCCAGGGTAAATTCCTAAGAATGCAATTGCTGCGTTTGGGGGTAAGTGCATTTATAGTTTTGTTAGATGGGCCCAAACCCCATTCCACAGAGGAAACACCCCGTTGCTCTCCTACCAGCAGCACATGAGAGTCAACAGTGTGTGGTCAAACTTTACAATGCTTGCCCATCCGATAGGGAAGAAATTGTGTAGTCGATTTGCATTTCCCTTATTAAGAATTGGAGTTATCTTTTAAAAAGCCTTTCTGGGGGCGCCTGGGTGGCTCAGTGGGTTGAGCGACCGACTTCAGCTCAGGTCATGATCTCGCGGTCCGTGAGTTCGAGCCCCGCGTCGGGCTCTGTGCTGTCTCTGTCTCAAGATAAATAAACGTTAAAAAAAATTAAAAATAAAATAAGATAAAAAGCCTTTCTGATGCAAGTCTCTTCCCACTTAAATACTCCCTACATACTGACTATTGCCAAGTTAAAAATATTTGAGCGTGTTGCTAAAGCTTTGCTGAATGTAACGTACACTCCCTCTAGTACGCGGTGTCGTCTGCCCCCTGTCTCAATCCACTTTTCAACTGTACCTCCAATTCTTGTTTACATATCAGAAGAGCAGACGGGATTCATTAGCACTAAATACACTCTTTTTTTTTTTTTTTTTTTGCCTCTGAGGCTTTTCTCACTGTGGTAGTGCCCTCTTTTGGGGATGACAGTTATTCTCTTCCCAGGAATTGATATTTGTCTCTATCTCAGGGCCCAGCTTAACGATCTACCCTAATTTCCCTCATTCATATTTGTCGTATCTGTCCATCAGTCATCCCCCTTACCAGACTGTGGATTTTATACCAATGACTTTCTCTACAGGAAGAGGGGAAATACTGAATCACCAGAGAAGGATTTTTCCTTTGTTTTTCTTTTAGAGCACGAGGTGGGGGGAGGATGAG
Organism: Panthera tigris; assembly: GCF_018350195.1. Lineage (NCBI taxonomy): Eukaryota > Metazoa > Chordata > Mammalia > Carnivora > Felidae > Panthera > Panthera tigris. The sequence goes on from NC_056674.1 coordinate 49,040,825, forward strand.
ACGAGAGGAAGAGAGAGAGAGAGAAAGAGGGAATCTTAAGCAGGCTCCATTCTCAGCACAGAGCCCAATGTGGGCTGGATCCAGCCCCTGAGATCATGATATGAGCCAAAATCAAGAGTTGGATGCTCAACTGACAGAGCCACCCAGGCGCCCTGAGGATTTTTCTTTTAGCAAACATACTCTTATGTTCAGCTCATCACGCAATTATTACATGTATGAAAAGTTCTAGAGAAATTTGGCATGTTCTAGGGGGATTTGGATACACTGGTGAAGAAATCAGGTAAGTTCTCTCTCTGAAGGAGCTGACATTCTGGGGGATACCATTAATTTAAAAAAATCAGTAAATAAACAGGAAGTCAAAAAGTGAAAATTACCAATCAGAGAATTTAAAGCAGGGTGACGTGAAGATTTCCTCTTCCATTAAAGATGTAATAAATCAATGAAACCAAAATTGGTTATTTGGGAAGATCATCAAAATGGATAAAATTCCAGACAGATTGATAAAGAAGAGAAAAGAAGACATAAGTTAACAATATCAGGAATATTGGGGCATCTGGTATGAAAACGGACGGTGACAATGGCTGCACAACATTATGAGTGTATTTAATACTACTAAACTGTATACTCCAAAATGGTTAAGACGAGTGGACACCCGGGTGGCTCAGTCAGTTGAGTGTCCGACTTCATCTCAGGTCTGATCTCACCGTTCGTGGGCTCAAGCCCTATGTCGGGCTCTGTGCTGACAGCTCAGAGCCTGGAGCCTGCTTCAGGTTCGGTGTCTCCCTCTCTCTGCCCCTCCCCTGCTTGCACTCTGTGTGTGTGTCTCTCTCTCAAAAATAAATAAACATTAAAATTTTTTTAACAATATCAGGAATGAGAGAGGTGAAACCTTCAGCTATTAAAAAGTTAATAAGGGTATATTACAAACAATTTTTTCTCTAATAAATTTGACAATTCAGATGAAATGAACTAATTCCTTGAAAGACACAAACTACCAAAACTCATTGAAGAAGAAATAGATCACCTAACTAGCCCTATAACTATTAACTAAAGTGAAATTATAGTTTAAAATTTCTCACAAAAGGGGCACCTGGGTGGCTTCGTCAGTTAAGTGTCCGACTTTGGCTCAGGTCATGATCTCATGGTTCGTGAGTTCGAGCCCCATTTCAGGCTCTGTGCTGACAGCTCAGAACCTGGACCATGCTTGGGATTCTAGGTCTCCCTCTCTCTCTGACCCCACCCCATTCTCTCTCTCTCTCTCTCTCTCTCTCTCAAAAATAAATAAACATTAAAACGTTTTTTAAAACTTTCTCACAAAGGAAATTTTAGACCTATATGACTTCACTGGTTAATTCTACCGAACATTGTCTTCACTGATCATTTTACTAAACATTTAAGGAAAAAATAATACCAACTCCATGCAAACTCATTCAAAACTTGAAGAGGCAATACATTAACTTATATTTTGAGGCCAACATTACTCTAATACCAGAACTGGATTTTAAAATTACAAGCAAGTAAAACCACAGACCAGCATCACTCATTAACATCATTGCAAAAATTCTTCACAAAACTTAAGCAAATTGAACACAACAATACATTAAATAGATAATACATCATGACCAAATGGGGTCTATCAGGAATTCAAGCTTGGTTTAACATTAGTAACTCCGTCAATAATATCATCTTATTAACAAGATGAAAAATGCAAAAGCATATGATCATCTCAGTAAATGCAGAAAAAGCATCTGACAAGATCCAATATTCATTTCTCATTTTTCAATTTTTAAAATTGTAGTAAAATGCACAAACATTAAAATTTACCATCTTAATCATTTTTTAAAAAATGTTTCCTGGGGTACCTGGGTGGCTCAGTCAGTTGGTTTTGGCTCAGGTCATGATCTCACAATTTGTGAGTTTGAGCCCCACATCGGGCTCTGCACTGACAGTGTGGAGCCTGCTTGGGATTCTCTGTCTCCCCCCTCTCTCTTCTCTTTCCCTGCTCTCTCTCCTTCAAAAATAAATAAACATTAAAAAAAATTTTTAAAAATGTTTACTTATTTTTGAAATAGAGAGTGCCAGCAGGGAAAGGACAGAGAGAGAAGAGGACAGAGGATCCCAAGCGGGCTCTGTGCGGACAGCAGCGAGCCAGATGCTGGGCTTGAACTCACAAACCATGAGATCATGGCCTGAGCCAAAGTCAGACGCTGAACCAACTGAGCCACTTGGGTGCCCCCTCATCTTAAGCATTTTGAAGTGTACGGTTTAGTAGTATTAAATACACTCATAATGTTGTGCAACCATTGTCACCGTCCATCTTCATACCTCTTTTTGTCTTGCAAGCCTGGAACTCTATACCCGGTAAACAATAGCTCCCCATTCCTCCCCACCCCTAGCCCCACACAACGACTATTACACTTCCTGTCTATGATTTTGACTACTCTAAGTACCTCAAGTTTCATCCATGTTGTAGCATATGTCAGAATTCCCTTCCTTTTTAAGGCTGGATAATATTCCCTTGTGTGTACTACATTTTGCTTATCATTTCCTCTGTTGACCGATATCCATTTCTATCATCCCGTCATACCCCTTCTTCAAAGGAAGACTAGAAGGCAACATCCTCAGTCTCCTAACGGGTATCTTTGAAAATCCTACAACTAATACAAAACCTAATAGCAAAAAAATGATGCTTTCTCCAAATATCAGTAAGAATGCAAGGATTCTACTCTTACCACCTTTATTCAACATTATACTAAAGGTTAGAGCCAGAGCAATTGACAATAAAAGGAAATGAAAGGTTTCCAGATTGGAGAGGAAGTCAGATTGTCCTTATTGAGAGATTACATGACTAAGATCCAATGGAAGCTACAAAAAAGCAACTAGAAGTATTATATGAGTTCAGCAAGGCTACAAGGTATAAGGTTAATTTACAGAGATCAATTATATTTCCGTATACTAGTAACAAACTGGGTTGGAAATTAAAAAGCAATACTGTTTACAAGCAATACTGTTTACAAGGCATTTAAAAACATGAAATAATTAGGAATACATTTGACAAAAGATGTGTGAAACCTGAATGAGGAGAACTACAAAACATTGTGAGAGAAATTAATGAAGAACTAAATAAAAGGAGACATACTATGTTCAAGAATTGGAATGCTTAATATTGTTAAGATGTCACTTCTTCCCAAATTGATCTACAGATTCAATGCAATTCTACTAAAAATCCAGCAGAGTATGTTTATAGAAATCAACCAACAGTTTCTAAAATTCAGTGGAAACCCAAAGGACCTAGAATACACAAAATAAATTAGAAAAAGAACAATCTGGGGGACTTAAACTACCTGATTTCAAGACTTCTTATAAAGGTACAGTAATTGAGGCAGCATTCATAGTGGGGATAAAAAAATAAATAGATGATAAACCAGTGTCTAGAAACAAACAAAAAAAGCAAATAAATATGTTCAAATATGTATTTTATATAACACTTGATCGAGCCATAATCCACACAGCATATAGTTAGTCCATTTAAAGTGTATAATTCAATGGTTTTAAGTGTATTCGCCAAGTTTTGCAATCAACACCACAATCAATTTTAGAACATTTTCATCATCCTGAAAAGCAACCCAATATCCATTAGAAGTAACTTCTTAATCCTCTCATTACCCTTCCCTACCCAGCCCTAAGAAACCACTACTTTACTTTCTACCTCTATAGATCTGCCAATTCTATTTCCACCTCCTATAAATGGAATGATAAAATATGTGACCTTTGGTGCCTGGTTTCATTCACTTAGCATAATGTTTTCAAGGCCCATCTAAGTTATAGCACATATGAGTATTTAATTTCTTTTTATTGATGAGTAATAATCCATTTTACGGATAACACACTTATTATTTATCCACACATTACTTGATTAATCTTTAAGTTGTTTCCACTTTTTGGCTGTTGTGAGTAAGGCTGCTATAAACATTCATTACGAGTTTTTATGTAGACATGCGTTTTTATTTTCTTAGGGGTAGAACTGTGGCAGCTCAATATTTAACATTTTGAGGAACCGTCAGATAGTTTTCCAAAGTGGATGCACTATTTTCCATCTTCACCAGAAGTGTATGAGGGTTCTCATTTTCCTACATCCTCACCAACATCTGTTATTGGCTGTTGTTGCTATCATCCTAGTGGTGTGGAGTGAGATCTGATTGCAGTTTTCATCCTTACTTCCCTGATGGCTAATGATGTTGAGCATCTTTTCATATGCTCATTGGCCATTTGTTTGTTTTCTTGGAGAAATGTCGATTCAGACCCTTTGCCCATTTTTAAATTGGGCTATTTGTCTTTTTATTATTGAGTCGTAAGTGTTCTTTATATATTCGAGATGCAAGTTCTTTATTAGATATAAAATTGCAAATTTTTAACCTTATTCTGTGAGTTGTCATTTCACTTCCTTGATGGTGTCCTGTGAAGCACACAAGTTTTTTTTTTTATTTCTGTGATGTCCAATTTATTTATTTTTTCTTTTGTTATTTGGGCTTTTGGTGTTCTAGATTAGGACCAATTGACTAATGTAAGATCATGAAGATATACGCTTATGTTATCTTCATATTCATAAGAGATATTGGTCTATAGTTTTCTTGTGATGTGTTTGGTTTGGGTATCAGGGTAATATTGGGCTCATATAATGAGTTGGGAAGTGTTTCCTTCTATTCTAGTTGTTTGGATGAATTACAAATAATTGATATAAATTCTTCTCTAAATGTTTGGTAAAATTTACCAGTGAATCTGGGCTTGGGACTTTCTTTGTGGGTAGTTTTTAATATTAGTAATTTATTCCCTTTACCTGTTATAGGTCTATTCAGATGTTCTATTGTTTCTTGAGTCAGTTTTAGTAGTTTGTATCTTTCTAGGAATGCATCCATTTCATATAAGTTATTAAATAGTTGGCATATAGTTGTTCATAGTATTACCTCATAATCCTTTTTATTTTTGTATGGTTATAGTAATGTTCTCTCTTTCATTGCTGATGTTTGTAATCTAAAGACTCTCTCTCTCCCCCACCCTCCCTCTTTCCCTCTCCTTCTCTCCCTCTCTCCCTCCTTCTCTTCCTCTCTAGTCTAGCTTAAAAAAAAAAGCTAAAACCTATTTTGTTGATTTTGGGGTTTGTTGATTTTCTCTCTTGTTTTTCAATTGTCTATTTCATTAATTTTCACTCTAATTCTTATTATTTTCTTCCTTCTGCTTGCTTTGGATTTAGTTTGCTCTTCTTTTTGTAGTTTTTTAAAGTAGAAGGCTATTAATTTGAGATGTTTCTTCTTTTTTTCTTCTTTTTTTTAATGTTTATTTATTTTTGAGAGAGAGAAAGAGAGAGAGAGAGAGAGAGAGAAAGCAGGGGAGGGGCAGAGAGAGAGAGGGAGTCAGAATCTGAAACAGGCTCCAGTCTCTGAGTTGTCAGCATAGAGCTTAATGTGAGGCTCAAACTTATGGACTGTGAGATGATGACCTGAGCCAAAGTCAGACCCTTAACTGACTGAGCCACCCAGGCTCCCCAAGGTGTTTCTTTTTTTTAATACAAGTATGTACAGCTATAAATTTATCTCTAAGTTCTTCTTTCACTACATTCTATACATTTTAGGACGTTATATTTTCATTTTCATTCATTTCAAAATATTTCTAGTTTCCCCTGTGTCTTCTTTATTGACCCATAGGTTATTTAGGCGTGTGTTGCTTAATATTCACTTATTTTTGAATTTCCCAAATTTCCTTCTGTTAATTTCCAATATTAGCTCATTGTTATTGGAGAGCAAACTTTGTATGATTTAAAACCTTTTGAATGTATTGAGGCTTGTTTTAACACTTAGCATGTGGTCTATCCTGGAGAATATTCCATATGTACTTAAGAAGAATGCATATTCTGTTGTTGCTGAGTGGAGTGTCCTAGACATGTCTGTTAAGTCTCATTGGTTTATAGTGTTAATCATATCTTCTATTTTCTTTGTGAGCTTTTGCCTAGCTGCTCTATCCATTATTGAAAATGGAATACTGAGGCATCCAATTATTATTGTTGAATTGTCTATATCCACCTTCAGTTTTTTCAGTTTTTGCTTTATGTGTTTTATGGCTCTGTTATTAGGTGCATATATATTTATAATTATTATATCTTCTTGATAGGTTGATCCATTTAACATTGCACAATGTTCTTCTTTACCTTTAGTAACATTTTTGTTTTAAAATCTATTTTATCTGATATTAGTAAAGTTACTCCAGCTTTCTTACGGTTGCTGTTTGCATAATATACCTCTTGCAATCCTTTTACTTTCCCCTTATTTGTATTTTTTAATCTAAAATATGTCTCTTGTAGGGGCACCTGAGTGACTTAGTTGGTTAAGTGTCTGACTCTTGATTTCAGCTCAGGTCATGATCTCGTAGTGGTGAGATAGAACCCTGCATAGGGCTCTGCGCTGACAGCATGGAGCCTGCTTGGGATTCTTTCTGTCTCTCTTTCCCTGCTTCTCCCCCACTCTCACTCTTACTTTCTCTCTTTCCCAAAATAAACATTCGGAAAAAAAAATGTCTCTTGTAGATAGAATATAGTTAAATCTTCTGGTTTTTAAAATATCCAGTTTGAGGGGCACCTGGGTGGCTCAGTCGGTTAAGCATTTGACTTCAGCTTAGGTCATGATCTCACTGATCTCGGTTCCCGAGTTCAAGCCCTGCATCGAGCTCTGTGCTGACAGCTCAGAGCCTGGAGCCTGTTTCAGATTCTGTCTCCCTCTCTGCCTCTGCCCCTCCCCCACTTGTGCTCTGTCTCTCTTTCAAAAATAAATAAACATTAAAAAAATTTAAAATATCCAGTTTGACAGTATCTGCCTGTTCATTGAATTGTTTAATCCATTCACATTTAATGTTATTTTTTATGCAGTTGGCATTAAATGACATTTTACTTTTTGTTTTCTATATGTCTCATGGCTTTTTGTTCCTCTGTTCCTTCTTTACTACTTTATTTTTCATTAAGTGAATATTTTTTAGTGTAACATTTTATTTCCTTTAATGATTTTTTTTTCTACCAGATCTCTTTGTGTTCTTTTTCAGTGGCTGTTCAAGGACTTACATATACATCTTAACTTATCAGGGTCTACTTCAGATTTATATTAACTTAATTCCAGGGAGATGTAAGAATGCTATTCTTATATAGTTCTATTCCACCTTCTTTTTTTTTGTACTATTATTAATATATATATTATCTCTTTATGTGTTACAACTCCTACAATACATTGTTATAATTACTACTTTATATAATTTTGTCTACTCAGGAAGCTGAAAAAAGAAAGGAGAGAAAGTATGTTTATAGAGCTAAAGTAAGCTTTTTATTTACCATTTCTGATTCTCTTCATTTGTACCTGTGAGTTCCAATTACTGTCCAGTATCATTTCCTTTCTACAGTACAGCCTTGCTCCTATCTACCTCCTTTGTACTATCGTTGTGGTGTATATTACATTTCTATATGTTATAGGCCCAATCATATAACTTTTGTTTTACAATCACACAAATACAATCATATATATATATATATATATATATATATATATATATATAGTCTTATACAAAGAAAGGGATGGCCTGTGATAGGAGTAAGGATGGCTCATACATGGCAGAGAGAGTCCGGCATGTAAGCAGATGATTTAGATAGCATGGATATAGAGTCAGGTCTAACACTGCTACTTTCTCAGTAAAGTATGAGGCAAGACCCCAGGTAACAATAGAACTTGGAGCCAAAAGGAAGGGACATGTTACTGATGGTACTATAGATAATAGGCCATCCAGCTGGGCAGATCTGTATAGCTGGCTGCCAAAAATGTTATTTGTTGGGTGGAGTCCCAAGTTTATTAGTAGGTATTTAAATAATCACAAGTAACACTACGCTTATATATACACACCAATGGTGACTTTAACCAGAGACAAGCCCTCAACTATCCAGAAAATCTGTGAATTTGTAGCACTTTCCAGTGACTGACACACAGTAATAGCTTTAGGAATGTTATTAAACTGATTTAGATACAGAGTATACATTTCCTTGCCTACAAAGAAAGACTTCTGATGGACTACCAGAAAACATAGTTTTTAGGATATATTTCCAGGGGTCAGAACAGTTTTCTGGAGATCTATCCACATACTCTACCCAAACTTCATGGCACAAAGTAGGGACACAGGTGATCAAGCACAATCAAAATAAAGGCAGATCTAAGCTAAGTGGATTGACTCTTTAACCTGACTCCCTTAGTTATAATCAGTTGTGCAGATGCAGGTGTAAACATCTGCCTATAAACATCTGCCTATACAGGTATACACAGTGTTAAACAAAGCAGGATATTAATTACAGCAGTAAAAACAGAATTTATTCTATAACCACTGATAGTAGGGGAAAGGACTGAGCTCCATTCTGATTTGTGCAGACATGACTGGATATTTTATTTTATTTTATTTTATTTTATTTTGTATATTTTTAAGTTTATTTATTTTCAGAGAGGGAGAGAGCAGGAGCAGGGGAGGGGCAGAGATACGGGAAGAGAGAGAATCTCAAATAGTCTCTGTGCTGTCAGCACAGAGCCCAAAATGGGGCTCGATCCCATGAACTGTGAGATCATGACCTGACCCAAAATCAAGAGTCAGACGCTTAACTGACTGAGCCACCCAAGCGCCCCAATGTGACCAGATCTTTTAAAGACAGAATGAGGGAGTAAGGAGGGAAAGAGTGTGGGGCTCTAGTAAAAGTGACAAATGGTTGGTCAGTGTCCATATGATTAGGCTAGTTGTGTCTGTTAGCTGGCAGTTATGGAAGTTAGGACCCCATCTTCCCACAGAGACCAGAGACAGAGGCCCTATCCTTTCTCGAAGGAATGGCTTTCAGATCCTTGAGAAAGAGACTCCTGACTTGCAGGAGACACATATATATCTCAAAAGGAACAGAGGAAGGATTCACTGTTCTAAATAAACAGACTGTAAACTTGGAACAAACTATAAAATTTACTGGCAGATTTAAGCTTTCGTAAGCAAGTATTTTATAGGGCGGGGTTTGGAAGTCATCCTAGGAACATGCCTTAAGCCACTGGAAGCCATGCTAAAATTTAGATGGAGTCCTGATGTGCCCAGAGTTCTGCAGTTTTCAACACACACTTACACCCACACCTACGCCCCCACACACACATTCTCATTCAATATCTTAGTTCACCCTAAGTTCCACAAGATCCATATTGAAACTCTTTCTCTTCTTTGGAAATCTGGTGGGGAAATCTTGAATGGAGCAATGTGTAAAGCTGAATCCTGGCACATTGTAGGGCAGGGGCCTGTGGAAGAAGGACATTATGTACACAATGAACTTGTGGAAAAGAGGCCTAGAAAGTTCTCTCCTGTCTGCTACCATACCCATCTTTGCAGCTTCCCTGAGCCCAACCCCACACCCAGGGAACATACCAAGTGGTTTCTTAGCTTCAGCCCAGGAAATGGACTTGTAGGTCTACTTGGGGGAAAGGAGAAGCCCTCCAAAATGCCCATCGATAGTCAGAGCCTATAAATAATCCATCCCTCTAGCTCTTAGAGCACCTAACCCAGGACCCTCTCTCTGACTCATGACCTGGGGCTGTATCCCTCCCTGGGGCGATCCTCCCCTTGCCCAACCCTGCCGAGCATCATCTGAAGAGCCTCCCACGCTGAAGCCTGGAAGGAGGTGCAGAGGAGAACATTTAAATCCCGGGCCCTGTGTGTGTGTGTGTCAGGGGTCGTCACCATCTGGAGTCCTGGCAGCGGATGCCCAGCCGAGTGTGGGCGCTGGACCTCCTGGGGGCTGGGTGCAGACACCGGGTTCAGCACCCGCCTTCGTCTCCGCTCACCACTAGGTGGCGGACTTGCCTAGGCAAGGCCTCACGTCTGCCCTTGTCACAGCCGGGCCGGACCTGCCCAGGAGGGGTGCGGGAGGAAATAAGTGTCATTCTCTCTGAAAACCGAATCCCAGACAACAGGAATGCACCTAGAGGGTATTGTGCTAAGTGAAATAAGTCAGACTGAGAAAGACAAATACCATATGATTCCCCACATAAGTACAATCTGCAAACAAATAGGCCACCAATGAATAAACAAACAAAAGCAGAATCAGACCCCAAAAATACAGACCCCCGAAAAACAAACTGATGGTTGCCAGATGCTAGAGGGGAGGGGGTGGTGGGATAGGCAAAATGGGTGAAGAGGAGAGGGAGATACAGGCCTTGGGTGTGGAATGAACAAGTCTTGGGCATAAAGAGGCAGACCATGAGGAGCACAGTCAATGATACTATAATAGCGATTTAATGGGACAGGTGGCAGGTACCTTTGTGGTGAGCACAGCGTGACGTATAAACTTGTCAAATCACTATGTTGTACACTGGAAACTCATGTACCTGTGTTAACTACACTCAAATAAAAAGAAGAAAATGAAAACAAACAAAACAAAACAAAACAAATAAACTAGAAATAATTCCCAGAGCCACCTGGGGCACCAGAAAATGAACATGACCCTCATCAGGGATCCTTCACCCAGTTTTGTGCTCGGACTCCTTTAGAGGGATGGTGGAGCTGCAGCACTCTCCACGAACGATGCTGCCAAGTGCATAAAATATACAGGAGTAAATAAGAAGATCTAGGAATTTTGGAAATGTGGGCACAAGTGACTTTTCTTGACCTCTGCAATGACCAATATGACATGATTGTCTCTGATTTCTGTGGGTACCGCTAATACTACTCTGGTTTATTTGCTGCCTACATTCATAATTGAAGAAAATCTGAAATACCACTTAGAGGTTAGTGAGATTGAAGACTTAATTAGTTTCCCATGCAAGTTCAAGGATTCCATGAATTCTCTCTGCAAACCCAAGGTTAAGAAACCCTTAGTGAAAACAGAGGTGATAAAGATGGGTGGAGTTTATTTTATTATTTTTTTAAATTTTTTTTAACGTTTATTTATTTTTGAGACAGAGAGAGACAGAGCATGAACGGGGGAGGGTCAGAGAGAGGGAGACACAGAATCTGAAACAGGCCCCAGGCTCTGAGCTGTCAGCACAGAGTCCGACGTGGGGCTCGAACTCACGGACCGTGAGATCATGACCTGAGCCGAAGTCGGCCGCTTAACCGACTGAGCCACCCAGGCACCCCAGGTGGAGTTTAAATTGAGTGTCTTAAGTCACGCACAGGGACACCTCAGTCCCTCCATGTGGAGACATGCCGAACATTTTCCTGTTCTGCCCTAGCTTCCTAGCTCAGTGCTTCCTCAGCCTTGACCCTAAGAGGCTGGCTCTGAGCAGCCCTGAACAAAGGCATAGCCTAGGTCACCAGGGTTTCAGGAGACATTCCTAGAAAAAGTGGAGATTGGCAAGAGTCTAAAATGTCATCCAGGTGCACCCTTTTGGTTTCCAGAGATTGAGACACAGGAGGAGTAAGTGCCCAGTGTCTTACCACTCATTCAGGGCAGAGCCAAAGGTCCAGCCTCCATTACTATTTCCCCACTTGGGTCTAGAGGACAAACTGGGAGGGACACAGTGAGGGAGATCTCCCCAGAGCAGGGGACTCACCAAGGCTTTACTGAGTCACCAGGTAGCCATGATGGGGAGTCTGGTTTCTGTGAGAGTAGGGGTGCTCAGAGTAAGCTTCCCTGAGAAAACATTTGAACCAAAACATAAGAGAGGGAGGGACTGAGCCAGGAGGACATCTGAGGGAAAGAGTGTTTCACAAAGAGGGAACAGTTAGTACAAAAGTGCTGAGGCAACAATATGCTTGGAGTGCTTCCAGAAGGAAGCCATGTATCTGAAGCAGAGCAAGGGATGACGGACAGAGAGAACAGTAGGAAATGAGGTCTGAGAGGTAACCAGAGACCAGACCTAGAAAAGTATGCCAGCCTTTTTGCTGGGACTTTGGCTATTGTAGTGTGTGAAATAGGGACCCAGCAGAGTGTTTTGAGCAGAGAGAGAACACAATCTGACTTATGTTCTAACCTGGGTGATCACATGTTCCAGTTTGCTGGAGTCAGTACTGGCTTATTCCTGTTGTCCATTGTAATTATTATTAGCACTCCTTTTTCCTCTCAAAGAGGATGGTAACTTAGAGTCACTTGGGTAAGGTCACATGGCTGCCATGTTGAGAACGACTGAAGGGGGTCAAAGATGAGAGGAAGAAGATCATTTAAGAGATCACTGTAATAATCCAGGCAAGAGCAAATGGTGACTTTGGCCAGAGTAGTAGCAGTGGAAGTGGGAGAAATGGAGGAATAAATCCAGAATTCAGTTTTTGACATGTTAATTTGAGATGTCTACTAGACTTCCAAGAAGTCATTGGCCAAGAGGTGGATGCTGCTGGTCCATGATGAGCCTCTGGTTACTTGTACCCTGTGTCTTCTGCCCTCTACTGCCTGGTAGAAGTAGGGTGTGCATCCCTGGATGTGCCTGGTCCACACAGACTTGTTGAGGATGCAGTTGGATACACAGGAGAAATGATACTACAATCTAAGGGTGGGCAGGGGGAGCCCTGGCTCTCCCTACACAGAGCCTGGACCAGAGAATCTCTTATGTCCTTAAGGGATCCAGCTCCAGGGATCCAGACACTCTCCCAGTGTCCTCCTGTCCCAAACAGCCCAAGAGTTTAGAAGGCCACCTGGCTACATGAGGCAAGCTGTGCTCATGGTTAAACACTCAAACATTATCCACCATTTTTTGCTAGGACTTCACATACCCTATAATCCAGCACTGGCTACACAATTTGTGGTGCCCAGTGCAAAATAAAAATGCAGCGCCCCTTGTTAAAAAATTAATAATAATAATTTTTTTCCTTGCAATAAGAACTTCTAAGATCTGTTCTCTTAGCAAATTTCAAATAAACAGTACAGTATGTTAGCTTTGGCCACCATGCTTTATGTTACACCCTTGGGACTTTTTTTTCAATCTTGTATCTGGAAATTTGTACCTTTTGACCACCTTTACCCATTTCACACTCCCCCCTCTCCTGCCTCTGGCAGTCACCCAACTGTTTCCTCCATTATTTGCTTTTGATCTTTGCCCCAATCTATCTCATTTGATCTGAGCTCTAAGAAGTGTTTCGGTCTTTAGCAAGACAGTCAGTCAGGGTCCATTCAGGAAAACAGTAACCACAATAGTTATTTTAACAGAGAGAATTCAATATGGGTAATTCAGCAGGTACTAGAGAAAAGGCAAAAAAGGGAATGTTGACATAACATAGACATTGTAACTTCAGGAAGCAGCTCTCACCCCAAGGGCTGGGAGGACAAAGAGGGGATGTTAGGTCCATTGGAATTCAGAGGATTATATGAAGGGGTCAGGGTGCTACAGCTTAGACCTTTGGGAAGTAGTTCCTGCCAGCTTAATGTGGTACCTCAGAAGGTTAAGGGATGGACCCTCCAGAGCTTGACCCCAGATTGCCAAGGAGTGGGCAATGCCTGGCTGTTGTCTTGAAGGAGTGTGATAAAGTTGGTTTGGGAAGTGCAGAAAGTGCCTGTCAGGGTAGAGCACACTTGCTGTGGTGACGTTGGTAGGAACAGAGAGCGAACAGGATGGAGCAGCTCCCTCTTCCCCTGAACCCGCCCTTCCTTTCCCTTTTGCACCATTATTGCCAGAGCTCAATGTAGAGCCAGCTGGCCAAGCAGAAATGTGGCTATCAGAGTCTCAGCCCAGCACCATGAGGCAGAGCACAGAGGGTAAGCTGGAAGAGGAAAGATAGTAGATTGCATCTACCAAGTCATGAAGTCGGACAGGCCACAGCAGTCCATTGTAGGATGGAAATGGTACATTTGGACCTGAGTCAATGAAGACCAGAGGACAAAAGTAAGCTGAGAAGGCAGGTAGGCCAGACTCATGTGCCAGCCACCACAGTCACAAGGGTCCAAGCTGTGGTGTCCTGAAATCCATCACTGCGAGTGCCCTGAGGCCATGCCTGCCATGAGCTGCTCCCCACCATGACCACACATGACATGTATATTAAGGCAGTCCTGTTCCTGGTAGACACAGGACTCCTCTGACAGCCAACTTTGGCTCAAGAACTTCCCAATGTCTTGGCCAAACCTTCCTTGGATGCATGGCAGTCTAGACTTCTTCCATCCATCTCCCTTTCCCCACTTGGGCTCATATTTACATTAGGGTCTAATGATTCCCGCAATCTCTCTATTTTCCCTCATACAGGAATTTTCCCTCCTTTATTCATTTCCTTTGGTCAGGTACCCAAGTTTACAAATTCATAATAAAATGCTTCTTGGAGCATTTGAGTTTCTCAGGAGCATTGTCAGAAACAAATCTTCAGGATGGTCAGCATCTGCTCCAACTCCAATTCCCATGGCCAGGTGGTGGGCAGGAAACACCCCACTTCTCCTCCCCAAGCTTCTACTAGAAACGAATACACTGAAGCCTGACAGCAGCCTCCTCAGATTCTGCAAAAAGACTCCACATGCCAATAAGCAAAAGCTCATCAAGTCGAAGGTACAAAGGCCCAAATATCTTTGGCCCTCAGAAACAGCTCAGGCATGAGGATTGCCCAGAGAGTTCCAACTCATCTTAGGGGCATTTCGGGGCTGGGGGGGGGGGGTGGGTGGCAGGTTGTGAACTGGTTTAGGGGAAGTGGAGGAAAGGAGGACAATGGCCGTTGTTTGGTGCTGCCCTTGAGGACAGTTGGACAAGGGCTAAATGTTAGAAACTGGGAGCTCCTCCTTGATCTGGATCCCCCTTCCCCAACAGGGGGGGTGGCGGGTTGTGAACTGGTTTAGGGGAAGTGGAGGAAAGGAGGACAATGGCCGTTGTTTGGTGCTGCCCTTGAGGACAGTTGGACAAGGGCTAAATGTTAGAAACTGGGAGCTCCTCCTTGATCTGGATTCCCCTTCCCCAACTGGGGACTGTGCATCCTTTTGCCCTCTCAAAAGCTGGGGCCACACCACCCCCATTGTACGACCCCAGGAGCTCCAAATAGTACTGCCTGCTGTGTTTCCAGAAGTGGAGCCACCCCTGGGGATCAGGCTGAGCTCCCATCTCTTCTAGACTCTATGTTGTTCTAAAATGGATTGTAGGGCATGAGAACTTTTCTATCCTCTCCTCCTGTTCCTTCTAAGCCAAGAAAGTCCACTTTTTGGCTACAAGCCCATTCATTTCCTTAAGGCTCCTTTCCTTAGGGCTTTCCTTAGCTTTCTTAAGAAACTTCTTCTACTTTATATATGCATTGGCACTCATTCACACCTACAAGAACCTTTCGTCCTTCATGGTCTTACAACCTTCAAGATGAAATCTTCCCTTTATCTTGGCAAGTTATCACTAAGATAACTTACCTCCTTCTCAGAGATGATAAAGACACTGAGTGGGAAGGGTGGGATGAACAGTGTCAGGTATGCCAAAGACTAGTTTGATTCTTTGTGATAGAAGTGATAGATGGGGGTGGAGGCTTGGTGTGGTTTTCCCCAAAGTGTGACTGTAGCAGACCTGTTGGTGCCCTGCCCAGATCCTCTAACTGGGCAAGTGCTCCTCTCCTCCAGCTCCAGGGTGCTGCCAGTAGCTTCCACCTATGCTGTTCTCTTGTCCTTGGCCAGAGCTGCCTTGCCTAGAGATGCTTCCAAGGTTATGTCTTGCCCTCCAGGCACAGCCTATGGCCAATGACTAATGGATAAGCGTATAAAACAGCTCAGCCCCTTTTGCCTCTGGGTGTGTGTGGGGACCTCTGAAAGTTTTGTCAACATTCACATTAAAGTTTCTGAGAAATCCTGAAATAGAAAAAAACACAAAACCTAATTAACCCCCTAGTCCCCACTTTAGCCCGTCTAAAGCAATGTGTCCCAAGGGGCCAGTCAGGTTCAGAAGTAGGTTGGGTGGGGGCGGGGGAGGGGGAGAAGGAGATTAGGAAGAATCATTTGTATTAGAAGGAACATCAGAGAATGTTCTCAGACTAACTCAATTCTGAGGCTGGATTTAGGGTTTGGAGATTCAAGGGAGGATTTGTTCTGTGACTGACTTGAAACCCTGGGGAAACTTCTAGGCCAGTAGCCATCTGAGTCCAATCCCAAACACAAATGAGAAGGCTAGTACCAACTTGAACCCCAGGTTACAGGTGTGAAAGCATCATTCTCTTACCCTGCTGGCTCCACTGTTGATCCATGGTCACCACTCCTTCGTACCTTGCTTTACTCGAGGACCACACGGGGTGACCCCCTTACCTCCTTCCACTGCTAAATGGGGGGAGTATTATTTGACTATAGAAAACTTTTCTTTTTTTTTTTTTTTTTTAAGTCAGCTCCACTCCCAACGTGGAAGCAGAGAGCTGTTTGCTCCCGAGATGACTTGTGGTGTGGACACAGAACTGTCTGTGTGTGGTGAGGACACACATGATGTGGGCATGTACAGCTGTGTCTTACCTGAGGAGACTTCCTGCGTGAATGGAAGGCCATGTGCACACAGGACCTTCCTGGCTTCACGTTTTCATTGGTTTTAAAATGTGGGCAAAGGTTTTGAGGGGAGCAAAACTCACAGAAAATCAGCACCCTAAGAGCCTCCTGCTAATCTCTGGAGAGAGTGAGCACCAGCTCAGGTACCACCTCCTCCATGATGGCCTCCCTGATGCCTTAGGCATAGTTCTCCTCCCTGGCTTTTCCTGTGGTACCTGGCACATTCCTCTCGGCATGGTCTGGCTTAGAGTTGATATTCAATAAACGAGTTAAGCATAGGCTTAATAAAGTATGTTTTACAGAAAATTATTTGGAAACCACAAGTAAAGTCTACCTATGAAAACTTAAATTTTCTAGTAGCCACAATTAAAAAGATAAAAACAGGTAAAATTAATTCTAATATTTTATTTAACCCAATATATACTATATATATATATTTTTTTCATTTTTAAAAAATGTTTCTTTATTTCTGAGAGAGAGAGAGAGAGAGAGAGAGTGCGAGAGAGCATGAACAGGGGAGGAGCAGAGAGAGAGACACACACAATCCGAGGCAGGCTCCAGGCTCTGAGCTGCCAGCACAGAGCCCTATGTGGGGCTTGAACTCATGAACTGCGAGATCATGACCTGAGCCAAAGTCGGATGCTTAACCGACTGAGCCACCCAGGTGCCCCCAAAATATATTTTTTAATGTTTATTTATTTTTGAGAGAAAGAAAGTGTGAGTGGGGGAGGGGTGGAGAGAGAGAGGGGACAGAGGATCCAAAGCAGACTTTGCCTTGATGGCAGAGTCCAGCGTGGGGCTCGAACCCATGAACCATGAGATCACAACCTGAACCAAAGTCAGATGCTTAACTGAGTCACCCAGGTGCCCCGATATATACTAAATATTATCAAAACTGTATACAATCACCATAGAAACCTTTTTTTTTAATTGAGGTATAATTGACACACAATATTGAATTAGTTTCAGGTGTACAAATGAATGATTGGACATTTGTATACATTAAGAGATGATCAGCACAATGTCTAGTTACCATCTGTCACCTTATAACATTAAAACAATATTATTGACTATATTCTGCATACTGTACATTGCATCCCCATGACTTATTTATTTTATAACTAGAAGCTTGTACTTTATCCCTTTACAGGCACTTCACAGCCTCCTGCCCAGGCAACCACCAATCTCTTCTCTGTATTTATGAGTCTGGGTTTTGTTTTGCTTTATTTTGTTTTGTTTTGATTGTTTTTGAGGTTCTACCTAGAGGTGAAATCATGCAGTATTTGTCTTTGTCTATCTGACTTATTTCACTTAGCGTGACACCCTCAAGGTCCATCCGTGTTGTCACAAATGGCAAGATTTCATTCTTTCCTACGACTGAGTATTACTCCAGTATATACATTTACCACATCTTCTTTATACATTCACTTATCAATGGACGCTTAGGTTGTCTTCATATATTGACTATTCTAAGTAATGCTGCAATGAACATAGGGGGTGCATATATTTTTTGAATTAACGTTTTCATTTTCTTTGGATAGATACCCAGTGGTAGAATTGCTGGATCATATGCTATTTGTTTTGTTTTTATTTCTTTCAAACATTTTTTTAAGTTTATTTATTTTCAAAGAGAGCACAGGTGGGGTAGGGCAGAGAGGGACGGGAGAGAGAGAAACCCAAGCAGGCTCTGCACCACCAGTGCAGAGCCTGATGCGGCGCTCAAACTCACGAACCGTGAGATCACGACCTGAACTGAAACCAAGAGTCCGATGCTTAACCGACTGAGCCACCCAGGTACCTCTGATATTTCTGTTTTTAATTTTTTAAGGGCACTGCATACTGTTTTTTGTCACGACTGCACCAATTTACATTCTTACAATAGTGCACGGGGGTTCCCTTTTCTCCACATCCTCCCCAACACTTGTTATTTCTTGTTGTGTGTGTGTTTTAAAATAATCCTTCTGGGGCGCCTGGGTGACTCAGTCGGTTGAGTGTCCGACTTCAGCTCAGGTCACGATCTCACGGACCTGAGTTCGAGCCCCGACAGGCTCTGGGCTGATGGCTCAGAGCCTGGAGCCTGCTTCCAGTTCTGTGTCTCCCTCTCTCTCTGCCCCTCCCCCGTTCATGCTCTGTCTCTCTCTGTCTCAAAAATAAATAAACGTTAAAAAAAAAATTAAAAAAAAAAATAATCCTTCTGGCAGGTGGAAGGTGATATCTCGTTGTGGTTTTTACTTGCATTTCCATGATGATTAGTGACATATCTTTTCATGTACCTGTTGGCCATCTGGATGTCTTTTTTGGAAAAATGTCTATTTAGATCCTTAGGCCATTTTTTAATTGGTTTGTTTGGGTTTTTGTTATTGAGTTTACAAGTTCTTCATATGTTTTGGATATTAATCTCTTATAAGACATATGATTTGCAATATCCTCTCCCATTCAGCAAGCTGCCTTTTCATTTTGTTGATGGTTTCTTTTGCTGTGCAGATATTTTTAATTTGATGTCATTCCTTTTGTCTATTGTTGCTTTTGTTTCTCTTGCCTTTGGAGTCAGATGCAAAAAAGCATTGCTAAAACCAGAGTCATGAAGCTTACTGCCTATGTTTGCTTCTAGGAGCTTTATGGTTCTAGTTTTTACATTGAAGTCTTTGATTATTTTGTTAATTTTTGTATATGATGTAAGACAGTGGCCCAGTTTCATTCCTTTGCATGTGGCTGTTCAGTTTCCCCAACACCATTTATTGAAAAGACTGTCCTTTCCCCATTGTATATTCTTGCTTTCTTTGTTGCAAATGATTTGACCAAATATGTGTGGGTTTATTTCTAGGCTCTTTATTTATTTTTTTTAAGTTTATTTATTTTTTTTACTAAGGTCTACACCCAGTGTGGGGCTTGAACTTATGACCCCGAGATCAAGAGTAGCATGCTCTTCTGACTGAGCCAGACAGGCACCCCTCTGGGCTCTTTATTCTGTTCCATTGATCTATGTGTCTGGTTTTATGCCAATACCATACTGTTTTGATGACTATAACTTTGTAGTATAGTTTGAAATCAGGGAGCTTGATACCTTTGGCTTTGTTCTTCTTTCTGAAGATTATCTTGGCTACTTGGGGTCTTTTGTGGTTTCATACAAATTTTAGAATTATTTGCTCTAGTTCTGTGAAAAATGCCCTTGGAATTTTGATGGGGGTTGCACTGAATCTGTAGATTGCTTTGGGCATTATGGACATTTTAACAATATTAATTCTTTAAATCCATGAGCATGGTATATCTTTCTATTTGTGTCTTCCATTTCTTTCCTCAATGTCTTATAGTTCTCAATGTGCAGGTCTTTCACCTCCTTGATTAAATTTATTCCCAGGTATTTTGTTCTTTTTTTATACAATTGCAAACAGGCTTGTTTCCTTGATGTCCCTTCCAAATAATTATTTGTGTATAGAAATGCAATATCTTTTTGTATATTAATTTTGTATCCTGCAACTCTATTGAATTATTAGTTCTGTTTTTTGGTGGACTCTAGGATTTTATACATTTAGTATCATGTCATCTGCAAACAGTGACAGTTTTCCTTCTTTCTTTCCAATTGGATGACTTTAATTTCTTTTTCTTGCCTAATTTCTATGGCTAGGACTTCCAATACTATGTCGCATAAAAGTGGGAAGAGTGGGCATCCTTGTCTTGTTCCTAATCTTAGAGGACAAACTTTCCGTTTTTCACCATTGAGTGTGATGTTAGCCATGGGCTTTATAATGTGGAGATAATTTCCTTCTATTTCTAGTTTGTTGAAAGTTTTTATCATGAGAGAGTATGAATGTTGTAAAATGCTTTTTCTGCATCTATTGAGATGATCGTGTTTTTTAAATCCTTTATTCTGTTAATGTGATGTATCATATCAATTGATTTTCATACGTTGGAACATTCTTGCATACCTGGAATGAATTCCAGTTGATCATGGTGTATGATCCTTTTGATATATTGTTGAATTAGGTCTGCTAATATTTTGCTGAGGATTTTTGCATCTATGTGCATCAGGGATATTGGCCTATAATTTCGTGTGTGTGTGTGTGTGTGTGTGTGTGTGTGTGGTGTCCTTTTCTGGTTATGGAAACATTTAATGAGATATTTTATTACTTTTTTAATGTATTAAGTCTTTGGAATTCAGTATGAATTCACAGTACATCTCAATTCAGACTAGCCACATTTCTAGTGCTCAGTAGCCACAAGTGGCCAGAGGCTACTGTATTGAGCAGCACAGATTTAGGGCATCTGCTACACAACGGCCACTATGCTGAGCACTTTATACCCATGTTATCATAATAAAAACAATTATAATCAGACCGTATTGCATGTTTCCTACTTGCATCATGCCAGGCATTATGCTAACAGCTTTAGTGGATTATTGCATTTAATTTTCACTGCAGTCCTATGACTGCATGCCATTGTTATGCATACTTACCACGAGGGGACTGAGAATTAGAGGTTTTAAGAAATTAGCCCAAAGCCACACAGCTACTGAGTGAAGGAGCCAAGCCTGGAGCCTTAGGCAGAACTTGCTTTCCTGAGTAGCTTCTACCTTGTTTCCCAAAATCCTCATACACACCTGGCCAAGCAGGTTCCTAACATAAGGGTTCTGAAGTCCTTACAATTTCTGGTATTATGTAAATTCCACTGTTTTGCCTGCTCACCAAGGTGGATTTTTTAAATGTGGTGACAAAACAATGATTTTGAAGTGGTGATTTCTCAAATTTTAGGGTATGGTAAGAATCACTTGGGATTACAATCACTTGCTTGTAAAAATGCAACTTTTTGCCCCAATCTTCTGAGATGCTGATTTAACATATTTGGAGTAAGCTCACAAACCTGCGGGACCTCCCCCAATTTTCTCCTCCAAAAAGCAATGAGAAAATTGACAAAAGTGTCCAGAAACAGTTTTTTTTTTCAGAATTCTAAAAAATAGCCAAAATCTTGCAGCAAATCAAGGAGCATATATTCAAGAAAAGCTCCCATATAATTTCTGTAGGTACACCAAATAAAAACTTCATTTGTTAAAAAAGAAAGAAAGAAAAGTGGCCAAGTCTTGGTAAGAATGGCAAAAGCTGTAGTGTTTTAATTTTCCCTCGTCCTGGCCCTTCTCTCCACCTCCATGGTAACCTTGAAACCGAGAGCTTGAATCATGGGGAAATCCAGTGTGCATGCTCAAGAATGACACAGAAAACCCTAAGTTCTTACCTCTGTCTGACTTTGAGGCTCTACGTAAGCAGGAAGCGGAGGCTAAGGAGGAGTTATCAACGGCCGGGATGAGTACTGAAAGCAAACCCCAGCACACACACATAGCCCCTTGGCAAAGACTTACTGGTTCCAGGCATTTAAGGAAATCTCTGTCCAATCATTAGCTGACACGAAGCAAACCAGAGTGCAGTGGCCAACACGATCAAGGAATACAGACTTTAGAGAATTACTTCAGAAAAGTCACTAAACAAAAAAGCAGTAACAACAAACAACAGCAACAACAACAACAACAAAAACTCTGGTGTGAGAGTGTAGAGGGATCTCATGTCCAGATTTACCAAATTATATGACTTCAAAAGTCCAGTTTTCAATTAAAATTTATGAGACATTCAAAGAAGCAAGAAAGTACAGACAGTCTCCAACTTACCATGGTTCAACTTATGAGTTTTTGACTTGATGATGATGCTAAAGTGATATGCACTCAGTAGAAACTGTACTTTGAATTTTGAATTTTGATTTTTTCTTCCTGGGCTAGCAATATGTGGTGTAATAATCTGTGGTAATGCTAGATGGTGACAGTTCCCAGTCAGCCATGTGATAATGAGGATAAACCACGGATACACTTAAACCATTCTGTACCCATATAACCATTTCCTTTTTCCTTTTTTTAAGTTTATTTATTTTGACAGAGAGAGAGTGAAGAAGGGGCAGAAAGAGGGAGAGACAGAGAATCCCAAGTAGGCTCGACACTGTCAGTACAGAGCCCAACGTGAGGCTCAAACTCACAGACCGCAAGATCATGACCTGAGCTGAAGTCTGATGCTTAACCAACTGAGCCACCCAAAAGATTTCACCAAAAAGCTGCTAGAACTGATTCATGAATTCAGCAAAGTGGCAGGATATAAAATCAATGCACAGAAATTGGTTGCATTCCTATAAACCAACAATGAAGCGACAGAAAGAAATCAAGGAATCAATCCCATTTACAATTGCACCAAAAACCATAAAATACCTAGGAATAAATCTAGCCAAAGAAGTGAAAAATCTATATACTGAAAACTAGAGAAAGCTTATGAAAGAAATTGAAGAAGACACACAAAAAAATGGAAAAAGATCCCATGCTCCTGGATAGGAAGAACAAATATTGTTAAAATATCAATACTACCCAAAGCAATCTACATATTCAATGCAATCCCCATCAAAATAACACCAGCATTCTTCACAGAGCTAGAACAAATAATCCTACAATTTGTGTGGAACCAGAAAAGACCCTGAATAGCCAAAGCAATCTTGAAAAAGAAAACCAGAGCTGGAGGCATCACATTCCTGGACTTCAAGCTATACTACAAAGGTGTAATCATCAAGACAGTACGTACTGGCACAAGAACAGACACTCAGATCAATGGAACAGAATAGAGAACCCAGAAATGGACCCACAGCCGTATGGCCAACCAATCTTTGACAAAACAGGAAAGAATATCCAATGGAATAAAGACAGTCTCTTCAGCAAATGGTGCTGGGAAAACTGGACAGTGACATGCAGAACAATGAACCTGGACCACTTTGTTACACCATACACAAAAATAAACTCAAAATGGATGAAAGACCTCAATGTAAAACAGAAAGCCATCAAAATCCTCGAGGAGAAAGCAGGCAAAAACCTCTGTGACCCCGGCCACAGCAACTTCTTACTCAACACATCTGCAGAGGCAAGGGAAACAAAAGCAAAAATGAACTATTGGGACCTCATCAAAATCTAAAGCTTTTGCACAGCGAAGGAAACCATCAGCAAAACTAAAAGGCAACCGACAGAATGGGAGAAGATATTTGCAAATGACATATCATATAAAGGGTTAGTACCCAAAATCTATAAAGACCTTATCAAACTCAACACCCAAAAAATGAATAATCCAGTGAAGAAATGGGCCAAAGACATGAATAGACACTTCTCCAAAGAAGACATCCAGATGGCTAACATGGAAAAATGCTCAATATTACTCATCATCAGGGAAATACAAATCAAAACCACAATGAGATATCATCTCACCCCTGTCAGAATGGCTAACATTAACAACTCAGGCAACAACACAGGTTGGTGAGGATGCGGAGAGAGAGGATCTCTTTTGCATGCTTGTGGGAATGCAAACTGGTACACCCACTCTGGAAAACAGTATGGAGGTTCCTCAAAAAATGAAAAATAGAACTACCCTACGACCCAGCAATTGCACCACTAGGTATTTACCCAAGGGATACAGGTGTGCTGTTTCGAAGGGACACATGTACCCAATGTTTATAGAAGCACTATCAACAATAGCCAAAGTATGGAAAGAGCCCAAATGTCCATCGATAGATGAATGGATAAAGAAGATGTGGTATAATGGAGTATTACTCGGCAATCAAAAAGAATAAAATCTTGTCATTTGCAACTACGTGGATGGAACTAGAAGGTGTTATGCTAAGCAAAATTAGTCAGAGAAAGACAAATATCATGTGACTTCACTCATATGAGGAATTTAAGATACTAAACGGATGAACATAAAGGGAGGGAAGCAAAAATAGTATAAAAGCAGGGAGGGGGATGGGGCACCTGTGTGGCTCAGTCGGTTAAGCGTCCGACTTCGGCTGAGGTCATGATCTCACAGTTCATGAGTTCGAGCCCCGTGTCGGGCTCTGTGCTGACAGCTCAGAGCCTAGAGCCTGCTTCGGATCCCGTGTCTCCCTCTCTCTCTGCCCCTTCCCTGCTCATGCTGTGTCTCTCTCTGCTTCAAAAATAAATAAACATTAAAAAAAATTAAAAAAAAAAAAAGCAGGGGGGGGGACAAAACATAAGAGACTCTTAAATACAGAGAACAAACAGAGGGTGACTGGAGGGGGTGTGGGAGGGGGGATGGGCTAAATGGGTAAGGGGCACTAAGGAATCTACTCCTGAAATCATTGTTGCACTATATGCTAACTAACTTGGATATAAATTAAACAATAAATAAATAAATTAATAATAATAAAAGGGACCAAAAACTGAAAAAAAAAAAGTTGCTAAGAGAGGGCGCCTGGGCGGCTCAGTCATCAAGCATCTGACTTTGGCTCAGGTCATGTTCTCACGGTTTGTGAGTTTGAGTCCTACATTGGGTGAGCGTGAGCCCCGCTCTGGGTAAACACAAGCGCTGCTTCAGGTGAGGCCTGCTTCTCTCTTTCTGTGCCTCTCCTGAGATTCTCTCTCTCTGTCCCTCTCTCACTTGCACCCTCTCTCTCAAAAAAAAAAAAAAAAAAAAAAAAAGTTGCTAAGAGAATAGATCTTAAAAGTTCTCATCATAAGAAAAAATGTAACTGCATGGTGATGGATATTAACTAAACTTACTGTGGTGACCATTTTACAGTACATACATATATCAAATATGTATGCACCTGAAACAAATACAATGCTATATGTCATTTATATCTAATTTTTAAAACTGGAAAAAGGGGGAAAATACATTATTAGTATTCACTATTTTTGAGCATTGTTTACAAAATTTAGTAGGAGAGTCATGCAATGAGTATAAAGCAAACAAATATTTACTCCTTAGAACAAATCAGAGAAAAGGAGAGACATAGTTAAGGACCAGTTTCCTAGTAACAATAATGTTTATCTAATTAATGATGCCATATTAATAACTACCTTGTTAATTATCTACTATTAGTAATTACATTATTAATAATAACAATGTTGTTGGGGTGGCAGGGTGGCTCAGTCGGTTGAGCTTCCGACTTTGGCTCAGGTCGTGATCTCTTGGTTCATGAGTTCGAGCCCCATGTCAGGGTCTGTGCTCCCCAGCACGGAGCCTGCTTGAGATCCTCTTTCTCTCCCTCTCTGCCCCTTCACCACTCATACCCTTTCTCTCTCTCTCTCTCTCAAAATAAATAAGTAAACTTAAAAAAATAACAATGGCATTAACTATCAACAATAAACTCTCAACAGATGGACACTTTTAGAGCCCCGATATTCATTAGCTACTCAAACATTCAACCAACCTTCCTTTCATGGGATATTTAGTTATTTATTTATTTTAATGAAAAAAAAATTTAGGGGCACCTGGGTGGCTCAGTCAGTTCAGTGTCTGACTTCGGCTCAGGTCAAGATCTCACAGTTCATGGGTTCAAGCCTGGCGTCAGGCTCTGTGCTGACAGCTCAGAGCTGGAGCCTGCTTCAGATTCTGTATCTCCCTCTCTCTTCCCCTCCCCCGCTTGCACTCTCCCCGTCCCCACCTCTCAAAAATAAACAAACACGAAAAAAAAAATTTTTTTTTTTTTTTAATTTGAGAGAGATACAGAATCTTAAGCTGGCTCCAGGCTCTAAGCTGTCAGCACAGAGCCCCATGCAGGGCTCAAACTCAAGAACCGCGAGATCACGACCTAAGCCAAAGTAGGACCTTTAACCGACTGAGCCACCCAGGTGCCCCTTCATGGGATCTTTAGAACTTAAGTATTTCAAGACAAGAAGGCATTTTCCTACAGGGACTCTTGCTCTAATTAATTACTCTTTCTGTAAAGTATTTCTAGCTAGAACCAGTAGAGGCTAACACATTGGGTGACCCATGTGACCTCTCACAGGTGCTGTGTGGAGAAGTAATAGCCCAGGATTTGTCCTTAATTATCTTCGTTTTTTATGGTGTCATTTGTTCAATGATTTATTTGTTCATAGATTTATGTAAACCATTTTACATTTAGGTAAAGTGCTGACTTGAAAAGCTGTGAAGGGCACCATGAAGGGGTAGAGAGAAAGGATTATTGAGCACTTACTCTACCCTCTGGAACATAAACTTTGACTAATACGGTTGTCATTTTCCAAGGTGGCAAGAATCACTTTCACTTTATTAACACCAACCGCTTATCGGCAGGACCAGTGACCCTGCCACAGTTGTAGCTTTTGAGATTTTCCCACATCTCACACGTCCTTGGTCATTAATTTTTCTAAGGGCTGGCCAGGCTGCAGTCAAACAGGACGTTCGCCTTGTGGGGGCTCAGGACTCTTGCTCTCTTCTCTCTGCCTCAGTGACCTTATTGTATTTTGTGAGCCAAGGGAGTTAGCAACGACAGTGTTTTTTATTTCTTTGGTCATTTGTTTATGATTTATTTGTTTGTGCATTGGTTCTGCTTAACACGATATAAATGTATTATCTTATAGTTCTGGAGGTCAGAAGTCCCAAAGAGTTCTCTGGAGCTAAAAATCAAGGCTTTGGCTGGGTGGCTCAGTCGGTTGAGCGTCCGACTTCGGCTCAGGTCACGATCTCACGGTCCGTGAGTTCGAGTCCGAGCCCTGCGTCGGGCTCTGGGCTGATGGCTCAGAGCCTGGAGCCTGCTTCTGATTTTGTGTCTCCCTCTCTCTCTGACCCTCCCCCGTTCATGCTCTGTCTCTGTCTCAAAAATAAATAAACGTTAAAAAAAATTTTAATAAAAATAAAAATCAAGGCTTTGGCAAAGCTGCATTTATTCTGGGGACTCTAGGGGAGAGTCTGGGTCCTTGTCTTTTCCAAAGGCCGCCCACATTTCTTGGCTTGTGGCCCCTCCTTCCATCTTCAAAGCACATCACTCCACATTTCTGTTGTTTATAAGCTCCCCAGTCTATGGAATTTTGTTACAGCAGCACAAACAGACTAAGACACCCTGCAAGATGACACCTTCACAGGTTTTGGAATTAGGATGTGCACATCTTTGGGGCCCATTATTCAGCCTGCCTCAGTGAGATCTTTAAGCTGTCAGCTGCCTACAGCACTGCTTTTACAGATGAACGGAAAATGGAATTTTAGTTTTGGTGCTGATTTTATTAGCTCAGCTCTTGTTACCCAACTTGGCATATGGTAGCCAGAGCTAACCAGCCATGGGAACCTCAGAGAGTCTGCCGAATCCCTCTAAGGTTAAGCTGCGTAAATATTTGAAAAGGCTGGAGGCACGGGGTGCTTTTGGCTTCTCTGCTCTATGAGCTGGCCAAGATCTGTCCCGTGGCTGGTTTACTCCTTTGGGAAATTTCCAGCCATACTTCCAACATTCACATGGTGTTCCTAATGACAAAAGTCTTAAAAAACAGAAAAATCAGAGTCCATGAGAAAAAAGGAAGCTATTGCAATCAGAAAGACAAATAAAAGCCCTTTTTATACTCACCTCTATGAAAATAATTAATGCACCAACATAGAATGGCATAATGTAGACTCTATCTTGCATTTTGCTTTTTTTGTTGCTTGTTTCAAGTTTTTAAACTCTAATTAGTTAATATGTAGTGTAATATTGGTTTCAGGAGTAGCATTCTGCTTTCAAAGAACTACATAGAATTTTTAAAGCTACTGAGTAGAATTAGGCAAGGCTATAATTTTTTTTTTCCATTTAGGAGTTTATAGAATAGATTGTTATTTCACATGTCATAGAAAGTACAAATGTCCTTCTATAAGACAAGGACAAATCAACAGTAAAAATGGACTAAATGAGCTGAGACACAGCAGTCATCTCCACCTTTAGTTAGAAACATGTTGCCTGGGGCGCCTGGGTGGCTCAGTCGGTTGAGTGTCCGACTTTGGCTCAGGTCATGATCTTGCAGTTTGTGAGTTCAAGCCCCGCGTCGGGCTCTGTGCTGACAGTTTGGAGCCTGCAACCTGTTACAGATTCTTTTGTTTCCCTCTCTCTGTCCCTTCCCCACTCATGCTCTGTCTCCCAAACATGAATAAACGTAAAAAAAAAAAAAAAAAAGAAAAAAGAAATGTGTTGCTTAACTGTAAAGGGAGTAGTACAGGTTACTTTAAATAATACTTTACCTAAAAGCCCCTCCATTTTGACAAATCGGTGGATGTCATTATTTGACATAACTGAGTTAACAATGACCTTAAAGGTATTTTTGTGCTCAAGGAACACAGGTGGCACAATTACATTATTGCACCATCGTGTTTTTTGCATGTGGGCTCATTCTTTTTCAATGGTCTGTCACCCATAGGTGTGAGGAAATGGGAGGGTAGAAGGTAAGAAGCTAAAGGGCAGAGGGCACCCACCTGAGCCAACAAGATGAATACCCAAGAACAGAATCCAGGTCACATCCTGCCCACTCGTGACCTGCTAGTTGTGGGAAAGTAGTCCTGAGTGAGAGCCCTGGCTTTTCAACTGAAACTTGTCATGAGAGACACTTACTTCATTTCTCCGTGGCTATTTCTTTACCTGAAAAATATCAGTAAGAATGAGAAACTTGACCAGGGGACACTTTTCACATTTATCTGGAGTTCTAAGTTCGATTTGTGTACACACAAGTGTGGAAAGGGCTTGATGGGGTAGCTACAGAAACACAACGTAGAGTACAGAACCCAATAAGCTCTTAACAGACAGCGGGAAGATGAGCCGTAATCGAAGCTGAGGCTAGGGAAGTGTTGCCAAACTCAGAAAGACTGGTAAGGATGAAATGTGAAAGATGACCAGAATATACGATGACCTGGGTCCAGACATTTATGATTAAGTCCAGTTCACAGATGCAGACTTGAGAGCCAGACTGAGAAAAGCCAGAACCGGTCCATGTGTGGACCCAAGCTCCCCAGTTCTGGCTGCCCTTCTTGGCCACTTGCCCTGAACCACTCTCGTGGGGCCATGGCATGTTTGAGAAGCTTACTCAGCTCTCCTTAAGTGGCTAAGTGAGTTTGCAGTCCTGGAAAGGCATAAATAATAAACATATGCATGATGAGGAAATAGAGTTTTGATATAAACTGTCAATCCTGGTGGGAAAAGTTGTATGCTTGTGCTTTTTTTTATAGGGCTTCATTCATTCAGTTTTCAATGGTTTGAAACATTTCAGACAATCTGATATACTAGAGAATTTGACATGTAATTTTAATTGTAATCCTAAGGAAGATTTAACTAATTAAGTGTGCAGTCGACATTTAAATGCAGAGGAGTTTTGATTTTCCAAATGTATAAGTTTGGTTTTTAACATATAGAAGGGCATTAAGATTTTTATCTTACTAAATGTATATTTTGATTTATTGGATAAAAGTTATCTAAATCCCTAGCAAAACTGTATAATTGGATTTGTAAGACTTTTCTCTTGGGTGCCTACAAAATTCAGACTTAAGGAAAGAGCTTAACTTTCCTACATAAAGCATACAGAAGAATAAGTTCTTCTTTTTTTTTTTTTAATGTTTATCCATTTATTTTGAGAGAGAGCAAGTGCGTTCGTGGGAGCAGGGGAGGGGCAGAGAGAGAAGGAGAGAACCATTCGTGCAGAGCCTGATGTGGGGCGTGATCCCACAAACTATGAGATCATGATCCAAGCCAAAACCAAGAGCCGCCCAAATGACTGAGCCACCTAGGCACCCTAAGAATAAGTTCTTTTTTTTTTTTTTAATGACCTACTCTTTTCACTTATTTTTATTTTTTTAAGTTCATTTATTTATTTTGAAAGAGAGTGCAAGCGGTGGAGGGGCAGAGAGAGAGAGGGAGAGAGAATCTGTGCTGTCAGCACGGAGCCCAATGCAGGGCTGGAACTCACAAACCTTGAGATCATGACCTGAGCCAAAATCAAGAGTCAGACACTTAACCGGCTGAGCCCCTCTGGCGCCACAAGAATGAGTTCTTTATAGAAGAATACCAGCCACTGAATTCAGAAGGAATGACAGATTTGGAAAGGCATCACGCTGCAAACCTTAATAAAGCAGCGATTTGGGGCAATGACTCTCACCTGCCAAAATCAGCAGTGAAAAGCTGAAGAGTTATGTTGACAAAGGATACGTCTGGCAAAACCTAAGTCCATAGATCGATCATTCTTCACATCACAAAAAGAGAAACGACCAGTTATTATGTGTCTCCTGATGCAAGTACACAACACTATATTGAATGAATTCTTGCCATAAAAGCAAACCTGAATGTAATCAAACCTCTAGATTACAGTTGCCAAATTTAGCAAATAAAAATACAAGACGACCAAATAGTGCATGGAGCATTCTTACACACACACACACACACACACACACACACACACAATTATTCACTGTTGAAATTCCAATTTAATTGAGTGTCCTGTATTTTCTCTAGAAACCCTACACAGCTGTCTACCTACCGGTTTACAGGAAATACATAGGCATGCAATCAACAAAATCTAGAATGTAGAAAATTCTACAGGACAAATATCCTTCAACAAATAAATTGTGGAGAAACAATAGGGGATTTTTTGCTAACTGGAAGAAAAAAGTGACTTGTTCTTTGACAGGTAAATTGCAAGAATGGAACAGAGTGGAAACCTATAGATCCTTTAGATTCAAAGAGACTGAGAGGCATAGCAATGAATTTAATGTATGGACTCCGGATCCTGATTTGGATAAACATTTGTGACACAATTTAGGAAATTTGAATGCTAACTGAATATTTAGGAATTACTGTTAAAAGTTTTAAGTGTCAAGGCGCCTCGCTGGCTCAGTTGGTAGAGCTTACGACTCTTGATCTCGGGGGTCGTAGGCACAGAATTTACTTAAACATTTTTATTATCTTTTTAATGTTTTTTTATTTGTTTAGAGAGAGGGAATGAGGGGTAAAGAGAGGGGGGAGAGAGAATCCTAAACAGGCTCTGTACCATAGACACAGAGAGTGACGCCGGGCTCAATCTCATGAATCCTGAGATCATGACCTGAGTGGAAACCGAGAGTCAGTTGCGTAACCGACTAGGCCACCCAGGCGCCCCTACTTACAAAAATTTTTTTAAGTGTCATAGCTGTGCTTCACAGAACAATACTGACCTCCTGAAATACGTACTGAGGTCTTATGAATGAAATGATACGATGTCCCAGATTTGCTTCAAAATAACCCTGGGGCAAGTGGGAAGGGAAAGAGGCTGGAATGAAATGACATCAGCGGGTGCTGACAGGTGTTGAAGCTGGGTGGGAAATTGTTCTTTATAGCATATGATTTTGGGGTGCCTGGCTGGCTCAGTTGGTAGAGCTTGTAACCCTGGAGTTGGAGGTTGTGAGTTTGAGTCCCATGGTGGATACAGAGATTACATTAAAAAATTAAAATCTTAAAAATTATACAAATATACCACATGATCTTTGTATATATTTGAAAAATTGTTGAAAGTTTTTAAAAGGGGTGTTTAAGAAAAACTGAGGCTTACATGTAGAACTTAAACAAAATATTAAGACACAAATATAAATTTGCATGCCTTCATAATAATTGAAAGGAATGATAAATTTAAATTATAATTTAGTGAAAATAAATGTGCTATTGTTTCCCCTATCTGTCAACAGACTCCTTGAATCCAGAGGAGCCTCTGGGCTCTATGGAACCTGAGGATCCATAGATTTCAGATTAAGAACTCCAAAATTAGCATAACAAAAAAGGTCTTGGAGGTTCCCAAGAATAGCACTGAAAGGTAGGCGGGGAGGGTCTGCTTCAAGATGGGGGGCTACGGGGAAGAAACATTAGGGAAACAGAAAAATTTATGCCCCACAGTCTTTAATTCCACAATGGCTAGAAAATATACATGAAGGCAGAAGCCTCAAGATGTAATTAGCAATTAGTGACAAAACCTGAGTAAGAAAACCTAGTAAGACAAAACCTAGTAAGAGCGCGATTGGTGCACTTTCACACTTGGTTAGAACATTTTAGCAAATACTTACAAATCCTTTCTCCCAATATTTAAGATATGATACCACAACTTATGTATGATACCATCGAT
Source organism: Panthera tigris (assembly GCF_018350195.1). Taxonomy (NCBI): domain Eukaryota; kingdom Metazoa; phylum Chordata; class Mammalia; order Carnivora; family Felidae; genus Panthera; species Panthera tigris. The sequence continues at coordinate 49,073,161 of NC_056674.1, forward strand.
AGATACATGTCATTATATATTTCTCCAAACTCCAGAGCGTGTACAACAGCAAGAGTAGCCCTAAGGTAAACCAGGGACCTTGGGTGACAACTATGTGTCAGTGCTGGGTTCATCGACTGTAATGAATGAACCACTCTGGTGGGGGATGTGGATAACGGAGAGGCTGTGACTGTGTAGGGCAAGAGGTAAACAGGAACCCTCTGTACTTTCGACTCAACTTTGCTGTGAACCTAAAATTAAAAATAAAGCCTTAAAAAACAATTTTCTTTTACATTTATTCATTTTTGAGAGACAGAGTGAGACAGGGCACCAGCAGGGGAGGGGCAGAGAGAGAAGGAGACACAGCATGTGAAGCAGGCTCCAGTCTCTGGGCTGTCAGCACAGAGCCCGACGCGGGACTCGAACCCTCCTCGAACGGTGAGATCATGACTTGAGCCGAAGTCAGTCACCTAACCGACTGAGCCACCCAGGTGCCCTGCCTATTTCTTTTTTATGTTTATTTATTTTTGAGAGGGAGAGAGAGAAAGAGAGAGAGAGAGACAGAATCCAAACCAGGCTCCAGGCTCTGAGCTGTCAGCACAGAGCCTGACACAGGGCTCCAACTCATGAACCTGAGGCTCGAGATCATGACCTGAGATAAAGTCAGACGCATAACGGACTGAGCTACCCAGGCCCTCCAAGCCTTTTTTTTTAAGTGAGGTATCACTGCCTATCTTGGTCTGCTTGTCGTTCTGAGGTAACCAGTTATCAGTTTAACACGTGTCCTTCCAGAATGTTTCCTACATATTTATAGACACATATATGCACCACATATTTATAGGTACATACATGACAGCTTTCCTGCTGTCATCTGACTGGTAAGTGACCCCTTGAGTAAAGGTTAAGTGATCATTAAGGTACTGATTGATAATACTCTGTGACCCTCTTATACAATATCTGGTAAACACACACACACACACCCATAAAATGACTTCTTCAGGATAAGAATAACTACAAAGATGCTAAGAATTTGGTTTAGTAGATAAAAACTTGGTTCGTTATTTGCAAGTGGCATTAACCTGACAAAATCTGTTGTAATCTTGGGTGAGACCCTGATGTCTAAAGGCTGGCCTGTGTGCTCAGCGAGGTCCTGCTGTAACGTTGAACATAAACACCTGCATAGAACATCAGCATCAGAGAGGGCCACTCTGAGGCCAGGATGGCACAAGACAAAAACAACAGCACTTGGGACTTACACCTGAACACAGATAAAACCCAAACAGCATCAAGCCACGAACTACAAACTACCCCCCTCGCTCAGCCAGTATGAGTAGAGGCTGCTGCTGCTTTACCAGTAACAGCTGCAGCCTCTCTCTGGTCTCCTGTCCTATAATTAAATTTTATTAATGTATCTAATCATAGAACTATCCTTGCTTCTGACAGGAATATGATATCCAACTGAGAGCAGACCTTCACTTCCATGAACCTAACAGCAAATCACCTAACACCAGTGCAAATCCCCTAATGACGTCCCACCGTCTCACAGAGCGGCCCCGCAGGGACCACGGTGAGGTTCTCCCTCTCTGCAAGGAGGAATAAAGCCAGCTTGTTTACCTACAGGTCTGGTCCTGGTGGTCTTCAGCCTCACAAGGCTTTTTTTGCTTGAAAACTTTTAAAACAGTGGATCCTGAAGTTCCTGGTTGGCTCAGTCGGTTAAGCGTTGGACTCTTGATTTCGGCCCAGGTCATCATCTCGCAGTTAACGGGATTTAGCCCGGAACTGGGCTCCGTGCCGACAGCGTGGAGCCTGCTTGGGATCCTCTCTCTCCCTTTCTGTCTCTCTCCCAAAATAAATAAACAAACTTTAAAAACAGTGCGTCCTGCCCTCCAATTCTCATAGATCAACCCTCATCAATGATTGCTTTCCACAGTGGATTTAGTGATCACCTCCCCGGTATCTATTTTCCATTTCTGTTGGTATGTACCACCAGTTTCATTCTTTTGGGTAACCATCCCCACTCAGCCTACCCGTTCAACTCACTGGCTACCAGGAGCCTTAGAGACTCGGGTCCTCTCTATGGCCAGTGAAGACCACCTCTCATGGGGAGCCACCGGGACCACACTGCAGGCGCCTCTCCTGTGGCTGGGCGGACCCAGGTCCTTACCACACCCAGCGGCCCAAGAGCCTCACAGCTACGCAGTATAGGAGAGGCAGGTGAACCGGGGCTGGAAATGATTATTATTTCATGTTTAAATGTGTCTGCGTGCGGTTTTTTTTTGGATAAAATTGGAATTCTAACCTAAGTTCTTTATCATGTCTTTTTTTACTTAGTGTATTACCATTTGCCCCAAATTGCTCCAAATTTCTTGAATTCAAATTTCTTGGGACAGACCTCAGCTAGCCTGTGTGAGGTAAATCTTTTTTTGCTCTTTATATCCAATTTTGGAGACTATTTTAGACGAGTCAAGTTTTCTTGGGTGCCGTTGTTATTGGAAGGACTATGTAATATATACAATGTCAGCATTTTTTAGGGAAAGGCTTTTAAGGGGCGCCTGGGTGGCTCAGTCGGTTACGCGTCCGACTTCGGCTTGGGTCATGATCTCACGGTTTGGTTCGTGAGTTTGAACCCTGCATCAGGCTCCTTGCTGACAGCTCGGAGCCTGGACCCTGCTTTGGATTCTGTGTCTCCCTCTCTCTCTGCGCCTCCCCTGCTTGCACTCTCTCTCAAAAATAAACAAACATTAAAAAATAAATAAATATGCTTTTAATTGTCACTACCTATTGCCTAAGCTATTAACCTTAAAATAATGATGACATCTGCTTACTTTGGACCACAGTGCTATTGCATCTGAAATGGAAAACACACTCATAAAATTTTTTTAGTGATAAATCTGTTCAATAGAACTCTAAAGGCATAAGCACATATTCTTTGGGTGTGGGCTTTTCTGACCCATATAAACATGTTGCCTCACTTACAGCTGTCCCATTTAAAACAAAATTGAGGGACTCAAGTGCTTTGCACCTAGCTATTTCTAACACACAAAATTCTTCTCAGTCAGGCACTGAGTAGCCAGCAAAAACTTCTCTTTTTATATTTAAAAAAAAGTTGCTTATTTGTTTGCTTCTGGCAAGGAATACTTATAACATTTAATATTATATTAAACCAATATTATATTAACTTAATGTTAAATTAAAATATTAATTTTCTTACATTAAAGAGTCAAAGCATAGCAAGTAAGCAAAGCATTTTTTACACAGTAAAGAATCAGTACAAAAAATTAAAAATAAAACATAAAACTCTTTTATCACCCCCAAAACCCTTCCAGGCCTATTCTCCAGAAAAAATTCTTATTAACAGTGTATGCTTCCATTTATAAATGTATATGTATACATTATTCTTCAAAAAACCAGAAATAGGACCACACTTTATACACAGTTTGGGTGCTTTCCCACTTAATATGTATGGCAGCACATATAATCTGTGTCCATGTATTTACAAGGGTGCATAATATTCCACTGTATGGACATACCACAGTTTATATAATTCGGCCCTTATTGATGAACAGTCAGGTGGTTTCATTTTTTCTGCTAGGATAAACAATGGGAAAGTGAACATTTTCATACTAATGTATTTGTGCATTTGTGTACGCGCATCTGTGCAATAAATCCCTACTAATAAAATGGAGTCAAAGGGTTGGGTATCGGACCATTTGAGAGCTATTGCCAAATTGTTTTCTAAGAAGGCAGGGCGAGTTAACACCCCTACCTGCAGTATATGACATATACCGCATGCTGGCCAATGCTGGTTTTTTAACTTCTTTTTTATCTTCGCCAGTCTGATGCGTGGGAAATGGTATGTTCTATGTGTGCCTGAGTTTTTAACCAGTACACAATGAGTGTGAGGTTACTGCCATTTCTGCGTGGGGTGACCCAATTAAATAAAATCAGGGTGGTAACAGGGATGGAGGCTATTTCAAAAGTGTATCCTTATTTAGAGGCACCTGGGTGGCTCAGTTGGTTAATCATCTGACTTCAGCTCAGGTCATGATCTCACAGTTCGTGAGTTCAAGTCCCCCATCAGGCCCCCGGCTGTCAGCACAGAGTCTGCTTGGTATCCTCTGTCCCCTTCTCTCTCTGCCCCTCCCCCCTTGCATGCTCTGTCGCTTTCAAAAATAAAATAAACATTAAAAAAAAGTTTATCCTGATTTCTACGAATGAGTGGTTGCCTTTGCAGCCTACATTGGAAGATTAATTATATGCTGAGCAGGGCTTCTGTTTCACTTTCAGATTGTTCCTTGATCTTAAAAGGTCAAGCTAAGAATTAAAGGGAACCACTACCCTGATAACGTAAGAAATAATTACAATTTTGATTCCGTTATTTAGAAATAGCAGCACACGTCATTTGTAATCTTGACAATGACAAATCCATATTGTGTATTTATGTGAAACAGGCGGTCTCAAGAACAGGCTAAATAGAAAAATGAGTGTAGTAATTCTTCAAGCTTTTCTCTGCCTCATATGAACAGTTTTGAAAGCAATTTATTAGGGCCACTGGGAGGAATTTTAAATCCCTTCTTGAAATACATGTAAATAATCTTTTTTATTTTAGAAGGGTTTTAGATTTACAGAAAAATTGCAAAGATGGAACAGACAGTTCCCATATACCCCACGCTCAGTTTCCCCATTTATTAACACTTGTTCCCCAATTCGTTGTTCCCCACTATCATTTTTCTGTTTCAGGATCCCATTCAGGATCCCACGTTACATTCAGCTGTCATGTCTCCTTTGGCTCCACTTGGCTGTGATAGTTTTTCTGACTTTCCTTGTTTTCGATGACCTTGACAGTTTTGAGTCCTGGCCAGGTCTTTTGTAGAAGGTCCCTCAGTTGGGATTTGTCTGATGTTTTTCTCATGATTCGACTGGGCTTAGGGATTTGATGGGGGAAGACCCCAGAGGTAAATGCCCCGTTCATCCACCATGTCAACTGTCATATTACGCTGTCAACATGACTCATCACTGCTGCTGTTGATCTCTATCACCTGGCTGAGTGAAATCCATTTATAAACTTCCTGTGTTGACATAAGCAAGGTTACAGTGATGAGCTGAGTCTTGAGTATTTCCAAAGTACATTGTGCTGGCAAGGCTGAGTATTAGGGAGCAGGAAACCCCTAATTCTCTTGGGGACCCTGCCAAGGGAGTGGAGAGAACGCTATGCCAGACTACAATGAAGTTTGAAGCAATAGTGGAAATTTATAAATACAATTGTTCAAAATAACCCCAGTGAGGGAAGTACAGTAGCCTTCCCTTATTGGCAGGGCATACATTCTCAGATCCCCAGTGGATGCCTGAAACCACAGATAGAAATGAACCCTGTGCACTGTGTTGTGTTTTTTACAAACACTATAAACCACACTATGCTTTTTCCTGTGCATACGTAGCTATGATAAAGTGTAATTTATAAACTAGACACAGTAAGAGATTAACAACAATAATTAATAATAAAATGGAAAAGGGGCGTCTGGGTGGCTCAATCAGTTAAGTGTCCGACTTCGGCTCAGGTCATGATCTTGTGGTTCGTGGGTTGGAGCCCCGCAACAGGCTCTATGCTGACAGTGCAGAGCCTGGAGCCTGCTTCAGATGCTGTGTCTCCTTCTCTCTGCCCCTCCCCCCTCTCTCTCTCTTTCTCTCTCAAAAATAAACACACATAAAAAATAAATAAAATAGAACAATTATAACAATATACTGTAATAAAACTTACATGAATGTGGTCTCTCAAAATATATTTTTTTGAGAGAGAGAGCAGGGGAGGAGCAGAGAGAGAGAGCAGGATTCAGAGAGGCTGAATCCCAAGCAGACTCCACACTCAGTGCTGAGCCCGACACGGGGGGCTCAATTCCACGACCTTGGGGTCATGACCTGAGCCGAAATCAAGAGTCAGATGCTGCACCGGCTGAGTCACCCAGGCGCCCCTCTCTCTCAAAATATCTTAACTGTACCGTACTCGCCCCTCTTGTGATAATGGGAGATGATAAGGTGCCTATGTGACGAGATGAAGGAGGTGAATGACGTGGGTGTTGTGAGGCAGCGACAGGCTACTGTTGACCTTCTGACCACACATCAGAAGGAGGAAGCGTTGCTCCTGGATGGGAGTCGACCGTGGGTAGCTGAGACCACGGAAAGTGAAACAGCAGATAAGGGGGGACTACTGTACTGGTACTCACGCTCTGCAGAGGAGAAAACCGAGGCACGGCGCCAAGGATACAGGCGAGATGCGCCGGAGACCACGCGGCCTGGGCACAGGGTCCAAGTTCAGACCGCTGGGTGCAGAGCCTTGCCAATGCTCTCACTAGTCTTAACTTGCATTTCCCAGACTATTAGTGAGACTGGATTATCTTTCCTTTGGTTTATCAGCCAATGGACTTCTTTTCAAGAATTCTGTTTGGACAAGGGATACAAAGGAGGACCCCAGGGGGACATACAGGGTGAGAGCCGAAGTCAGAGCTGCCAGAGACACGGAGAGATGGCGCCCGTGCTGGTGCCAGCAGCTGGACTCATTTCAGGGCACAATTTTGGTTATGTCCCTGGGCTGGGCTTGCCAGATTCAGCACACACACAAAAAAACAAGATCCCCGCTTAAATCTGAACTTCAGATTAACCACAAATAAGCACGTTCCGACTGAAATTCAAATTTGCCTGGGCATCCAGTATCTTATCTGGCAACCTACCCTCTGGCTACGGTGGCACCCTCCACCCCAGGCCTGATGTCCTAGCCCACCTGGAGCTTCTGTGACTTACTTCTCTTTCATAAATCTCTTCCCTGCTTCAAAAAGCTATGGAAGAGTCTGTCTGTCGTGTGACACTAAAACCTCTTACACTGTGACTCCATCAGTGTGGGAAGATCAGTGAAAGATCTGGAAGGTTTCAAGAAAAGATGAGGAGAGTACACAATTCTTCACGGAAGAGAAAAGCACTGCGTGCTTACCTCTGCAAAGTGTCTTTCCAGAGAATTCCGCTCAAGGTGTCATTATGAAACAAATTGTTAACACTTGCTTGCCTCCAGTGCTTATGTTACACTGAACTTACGTTACACCTGAAATGCCCAGGCTTTGGAGTTAGTGACTCCTGGAATAGTTCTGCACCTTTACTTTACAGAAGAATGATTAGATTTACAGGAGTCCTGTGCCCTCTCTGCAGTCACACAGCAAAGCCGGGATGAGAAAAAAGGTCTCCATAGTCACAGACACCATCCCGACTGCCCCAAATCTGTAACCCGAAAGCCCTCCTTATAGCGCACACTAAGATGCAAGATCATAAAACAGCCAGAGTTGTGTCCCATAGTGTGTCCCTGTAAAGGGTAGCACAGTGCCTGAAACCCAACAGATACGTGTTAAGTGAACGGGTGGAAAAGTGGAGTCAGAACCAGTGGAATATCCTTTAAGAAAATACTCCATTAAGTGTTAATGTATTGAGGCACATTTTTGCAAACCCAAAGTTGATCTTGGCACGAAAGGACATCATGAAGCAGACAGAGGGAAAGGCAGTGATTTTCCTTCATCAAGATTCCTATGGTTCTGGTGCAGCCTCCTAATCAATGCAAGAATCCCCTCCACGACACCCTTGGCAGGGGCTACCAACTCTTCCAGGGATGGGAACTTGCTGACTTTTGCTGAACAATTTCAAGTTCAAGTCTCCCCTGTTGTAATCCAGGAACACCCCACCCCCCTTCCCCCATCCTGCTGAAGTCACTTTTATATTTAACATCTCAGGAAGGCAGTTCTGGGCTGCCTCCCCTCGCGCTCTCACAGATTTCCCGGAACTCACCGTTGATCCAGGCAGTTCAGGCTGCGGCTTGCTTGCTCAGACCTCAGCACCCACATTCATTCCTTCTTTCACCCATCAGTCCATCCTGAACCTTACCCCTCTTCTTTCATTCCTTCGCACCCCGGTGACACAAAGTTACCGTGTGGCAAAGGGTTACCAGCAGTTGAGGTTAAGTACGGCTCAGAATGGGGAATGACTTCAAGTTGAATGTGAAGTATCAGTGCTCTGAAAAACTTTTCAGCCATTCCCCACCTCAGGAAATTTCTGGGCGTGTCCCTCTGTGGAGTGAGACCTTCTGCCGCGTTTCTCTCTTCTCCCCAAAGCTCTCCAGGGAACGTGCAAGCTCTCTCATCTGATTAACAGGAAATTGAAGCTTTGTTTTTTGTGTCTCTTCTCTGACCTGCCCAGAGACGGCTCACCTCTCACACCCAAAGAGGCTCGTTGGGAGTTACATTATACCCATATGTGCAAGCCATTACAATCAACTGTTGTCATTTCTTCCTGCTATTCTTCCACGAACTTGAATTCTGTTCCCTTGCAACCTGTTTCTGTTCATCCTACTTTGGGCGTCCGGAACTACAGATTAAATCCGTCAGCCACTGAAAGTCCGTGTTTCATGTCTTCTCTTTATCTTCTCTTCATCAGGTCAAAAATTTTCCAACTTTTACAATAATTCTTCATTGTATATAGTTTCCAAACCCTTCACCACCTTGCTTATTGCTTGAACTCTGTTTCTCTAAAAATGCCCAGGAATTGAACACAATGATCCATAACTGTGCCTAAACAGGACTATTACCTCCCCCCATCCAAACAATAAAGGCTGAGAGTTTGTTGACTTTTGGCCATAAATACACATTGTTGGCACATACTACACATGCAGTTAGCTAGACCCTCTAGGCCTTTTCTGTACGAACCCCTGCATCCTGTACTTCTACAGCTAATTATTTCTAACTAACTGGATTTTGTATGTATCCTTCATAAAACTCATCTTTTTAGTCAGGACCCATGACGATAATTGCTGATTTTTTTTTTCAAGAAGCTTATTTTCTTTTAGTCATCTCTATGCCCAGCATGGGGCTCAAACTCAAGAGTCGCAAGCTCTGCCGACTGAGCCAGCCAGGCGCCCTTTAAATCATGATTTGATGCAATCATCCAATGTCCGAATTACGCATCTCAGCTCTGTGTCACGGACAAATGTTAAACAAATAAAGACGTTTTCATATAAGCCATCCATCAGGAATTGTTGTACATTCTTGCTGTTAAAGCAATGTGAGTGAAGTAAGTCAGGCTAACCTACAGGAAACCCTCGTTCTAATCCCAGCTTCATTATTCAGAATGGCTGTGGGTCTCAGTCTTCCCAAATGTAAAATGCGCTGTGTTCCTGGTAGGGTTGGTGAAGGTCAATGGCGAGAGCACATAAGAAGACATACACCTGACTCCAGATTAAGGTTGTTATTTTATTTTCTCCTTATTTCAGCTTCTGCCTTTCTCACTGACTTCCAGATTTGATATTGGTAGAATCCTCTGCACCGCCTCACCCACCAGGCTCCTAGACTTGGTTTGACCGCATCCATCTTCCTCATTTATAAATTTTAACAAGGTTTCTCATTTAAAAAGGCAATTTAAAATTAATGTTAAAAGGCCAGGTTTTAGCAGTATGTGAGAAATGTTCATACTCGCGAAGGTGCAGGGCAGGATTTGAAACAACTTTTCTGATGATACATGTTTGTTCAATCACTGGATCAATCTAGGGTGAATTACATACAGGTGAGCAGATCTTCCATTTCACAAGTACAGAAACAGGTATAGGCTAGTCTGGATTAACCTTTATCCTCAACCTCATTTCAGGCCGAGGAACTGAGCAGATTCTTCAAATGAGGTCTCTGCTGCCACCTAGTGGTAATAATTTCTCAGCTTTAAATTTGTAAATGTTCAGGAAATTCTGGGCTCTAAAAATTACACCTTGAGCTCCACTCTGCCATCTCTACCTCAGATTTTCCAACTATATCGGAGCCTTTTGTGGGAAAAACCAAGAATATCCTCTATTCGTACTGCAAAAAAACATTTACACTCTGTTGTCAAATGTGTCTAAAATGTTTGATTCCTTTAAGGTACAGATTGGCCCAAGCCTTTTAAAGCCAGCAAAAACATTTTCCAGATGGGAAAGAAAACTCAGCTCTGTTGGTTTTGTTTTGTCTTTTTTTCCATTTCTGATTTCCATTAGGAAAAGAATCAAAAACATAGTACTGCAGAGTGTTCTCAATTAAGAAAATCACAGAAGAAAGTAATGTCTGGTCTGGCCTGGGGCCTTTAAGCCAGAGTCAGTCCCACCGTGGACCAGGGAGTTCTAGCAAACTTTCAACCTTCTGAAATCACTGGGGGGTGAGAGAGAATGTCTTCCTGAAGGGCAGTCCAGAGCCATGGCAGTCAAGAGCTAAGTTCAATGACAAAACATAGGTCATTTTTTTTTTCAACACAGGCCATTTAATCTAATCATTTTCTCTTCCTTTATATTGTGTCTTGGCTTAATAGAGCAAAATAAAGGTAGTAATTAGAGATTGTTTTCAGATTATGTTACTGTAAGAAAATTTTTATGGTAGAAGAAATGTACTTTTCTTACCGTTTTTCTGTTAGTTCAGTCTGGAAGAGTTTATCCATAGATCTTACCTGAACACAAACAGTCAATCTCCCCAGTGGCAGCACTGGGGACTTCTGATATCTGGTTTCAGAGGCAATAACCAGTCTCCCAGGATGAGTTGTATATTTTCAAAGTGATGGCAGACATCACATTTGCCTCTATTCCTAAGAGTTTTAACTGCTTTTTGACCACAGGTATTACTGGAAAACAATTACAACCACCATAAGGGAAGAGAGTGGAAGGTCTAAAATCGGAATGAGAAACTAGAACCTAAGGTCGATGAACCACCATGCAGAGTTACCATGGGGCTCATCTAAGACTGCACCATCCCAGGGGAGCCTGGGTGGCTCAGTCGGTCAAGTGTCCAACTTCAGCTCAGGTCGTAATCTCACAGTCTGTGGGATTGAGCCCCGCATCAGGTTCTGTGCTGACAGCTCAGAGCCTGGAGCCTGCTTCGGATTCTGTGTCTCCCTCCCTTCCTCTGCCCCTCCCCCGCTCTCACTCTGTCTCTCTCAAAAATAAATGAAACATTAAAAAAATGTTTGTTTAATCCTTGTCAAGAGATTCTAACATCTACTCATCGCTGTGTTGGGTCAGTTGACTGTCTTTTCTATTTGAGTTGTGTCAGCCTGGCTCTTGGTGTAACAGAGGATTTTCTATTGTATCCAGGACATCTCGGCTAGTCTGTTAGGAGGCGCTGGGTCCTATTTAAGTCTTATGTTTTAGCAAGCAGTCACCCTGTTCACGTTTAAGGTTTATAGGTGGGCCTGTCCTACTTTTCTGGACTGTGGTTCCAATGACAATTTAATTTTTAGAGACTCTGTGCTATTATTTTAGGGTGCTTAATTTATCTGGTGCCACTGGGGCTCCGCTGGTCCCAGCCGGTGCTGCCTGAGGGGACCAAAGGAGTATTCCAGGCCGACTCTCTGGTCTCTGCAGGCATGTGAATAAAGAGACTTCCTGAACCAGGTGCTGGTCATGTTGAGATTCCTCTGCCGGAGTCTCCAGCCACCTGGTGCCTCAGTGGGGGACTGCTTGGTGTCAGCGAGTTCCCGACCAATCTTTTGCTGGGGCTATTGCCTCACCTGGTGTTGGTAGAGCTCTTGTTCCACCTGGGCTGCCTTCTACTGCTCGGGTGGCGGCTGGAAAATGCGGGGTGCAGGTCGCTTCCTTCAGTTGGGTGAGGGGTTGTAAAATGTGCTCCCTCTATGTCGTTCCTCTAGCCCTGGTGTCTTTACCAGTTCACCTTTCTTTTTCCACCTTGCAGACTTCTCTGGTCGTCTCCTGCATTGTTTCCAGAGTTAAGAGCTGTACTTTGCGGGGAAGAGCAGGGAGAGGCAAGTCTACCCTCTCCTGTCCAGACCAGAACCCCTGGCCCATGGCCGTACCAGTTTTGATATTTCCTAGGTAGTGTTGCTGCAAACGGGAAGTTCTTCTTTGACATCTGGAGGGATGTTATAAAGTATTTTCATAAAGTGAGAAAGGCTAATTGCAGTGTAAAGCGTATAATACGACCACATTATTCTACACACAAAAAACAACTTGTATTTGTTTGCATATTCGTATGTGAGAAAAGTGTGTAAGGATAAGCACAAGCTTGTTAACACTAGTTGTTGGGGAGAGTTTGTTTGTTTGTTTCCATGTATTTTTCCACCGATTGCAGTGAAAACTTTCTTGAAGAAGAAATTAAAATAATTTTTAAAAGTCAATTCTGAAGGGGCACCTGGGTGGCTCAGCCAGTTGAGTAGCTGACTTTGGTTCAGGTCATGATCTCGCAGTTTGTGAGTTCGAGCCCCACGTTGGGCTCTGTGCTAACAGCTCAGAGCCTGGAGCCTGCTTCAGATTCTGTGTCTCCTTCTCCTTCTCTGTCCCTCCCTCTCGTGTGTGTGTGTGTGTGTGTGTGTGTGTGTGTGTGTGCATGCGCACTCTCACTATCTCTCTCTCAAAAATAAATAAACATTTAAAAAAATCAATTCTGAAGACTGGACACAACCCAAATGTCCTTCAAAAGGTGAACAGTTAAACACTGTGGTCCATCCATACCATGGAATATACTAAGCAATAAAAGGAGACAAGCTATTGATACACATAAGCAACGTGGTTGGATCTCGGGGGAATTACGATGAAGAGCCAAACTCAAAAGATTACATGCTGTATAATTCCATTTTTAGAACATTCTTGAAACTACAATCCCAGATCTGGACAACAAATTAGTAGGTGCCAGGAGCTTAAGAGGTGTGTGTGTGTGTGTGTGTGTGTGTGTGTGTGTGTGTGTGGGTGCGTAACTGTGGCTATCACAGGGCAGCACAAAGGACCACTGCTCTGTATGTGGACTGTGGTTGTGGCAGATACACAAATCTACTGATGATAAAATTGCAGAGAAATTAAACACGCACGCACACACACATACACATACACGAGTGCATGTAAAACTGGTGAATAAGGTTGAAGGATAGTACCAAAGTAAATTTCCTAATTGTGATATTTACTACAATTACACAAGACGAAGCCACAGGGAGAAAGTGGATGAAGAATATACCACGTCACTCTGTATTATTTCTTACAACCGTATGTGAATCTACAATGACCTAAAAACAGAAGTTTAAAAGAACAAATTCTGGCACAATAGGATAGTGGTACAGAGAAGTATAAGCTCCCCGTGCTTAAGTGTTCTTAGTGACAGCTGCTCTCCCCGTCTGGGAGGCAGTACTGAGGCTAATCATTCTTCCCAAGGAGATGGTTTTCATCTCCTTTTGCCTTAGTGTCTGTATTCCCACTGTTGCCATCCTAATTAAGGCACAGAAATGGACTTCTAACCACTGTCCCTTTCTACTGTCTCTTCACCTGTAATGTGCACATGGTCAAATTAAAACCTGACCTGTCACTCTCCCGTTTAACTCTCCTTGATGGCTCCCCATCTTCTACAGCAGTTAGTTATTTCTCAGGTGAGATCTTCAAACCATGGGTGTTCCCAGTTGGTCTGCAGGTCAAG